>NC_133418.1:88379333-88688666 GCF_049350105.2 Macaca mulatta
ATTTATATTCTTACAGTTCTGGAGGCCAGAAGTCTGAGATCAAGGTGTTGGCAGGTTTGGTTTTTTTCAGAGGCCTCTCTCCATGACATGCAGATGGCTGCCTTCTCCCTATGTCTTCACATGGTCTTTCTTCTGTGTTCTGGTCACCCTATTTTATAAGAATACCGGTCATACTGGGTTAGGGCCCATCCTAATGCCCTCATTTAACCTTAATTTACCTCTTCAAAGACCCCCTCTCCACATTCTGAGGCCCTGTGGGTTGGGACTTTAACAGTGTCCTCTCTCTCACATGGGGAGAAGTGCTGAGAAAAGACTGAAATGGGGTTTCGGGGAATATTGTTCCCCTTTGTCTTCCCAGTTGTTTTAGTCCATTCTCGCACTGCTACAAAGAAATGCCTAAAACTGGGTAATTTATAGGAAAAGAGGTTTAATTGGCTAATGGTTCCGCAGGCTGTACAGGAAGCCTGGCAGCATCTGCTTCTGGGGAGGCCTCAGGGAGCTTTTACTCATGGTAGGAGGCAAAGCCGGAGCAGGCATCTTCACATGGCTGGAGCAGGAGGAAGGGGGCCTGGTGGAGGTGCCACACGCTTTTAAACAACCAGGTCGCATGAGAATTCTGTTATGAGAACAGCACCAGGGGAATGGTACTAAACTGTTAGAAATTGCTCTCATGATCCAATGACCTCCCAGCAAGCCCCACCTCCAACATTGGGGATTACATTTCAATATGAGATTTGAGTGGGGACACAGATACAAACCATATCACCAATTTTCAACAAAATTCACAGATTGGGGTGTATGTCATTAAGTATGTATTTAATTTAATTCTTTCAGATCAACTCCTTTCCTGTTCAGAGATATCCCAGAACCCTGCTGAACGGCTTGCAGTTTCTTGTCAGCAGGTGGATTCTGTACTTTCCCTCTGCTTTTGTGTTTGTTCTTTTCCATGTACAAGCCTTCACAGTCTTGACTGAAGTATTATTCATGGAATGATTTATTTGCACAAGTAAAAACTTTCGTTAGACTTTCTTCCCAGCAGGCTGAGAAGTGACTCACCTGCCCACTTACCACTACTCAGACCTGCCCTCCAGAAATTTTAGAATTCTGAGAAGATCACACACAGTCAGTTTAATTGCTTGGAATATAATTTTTGCTCTTTGGCATTGATTACATAGGTGTTTATTTAGTTACTCCTAGTGACTGCTCTGTTTTGCTTCCTTGAAACGCTTTTGCCTTAATATCTGCTGTATTTTGTTTTTGGTCCTAGGAGTGAAAAGGCTCTCAGTGTCTGAGTTAAATGAAATCCTAGAAGAAATTGAGACTGCCATTAAGGAGTACTCTGAGGAGCTGGTGCAGCAGTTGGCTTTACGAGATGAACTGGAGTTTGAAAAGGAAGTGAAAAACAGCTTTATTTCTGTTCTTATTGAAGTGCAAAACAAACAGAAAGAGCACAAAGAAACAGCAAAAAAGAAAAAGAAGCTAAAAAATGGCAGCTCTCAGAATGGGAAGAATGAGAGAAGTCATATGCCTGGCACAGTAAGTGGTGTTTTGCAGGAGGCGTCGAACGCTGGAAACAGGTTCCGTGGTAGTCCCGGCCTTCCGGGCTGGTGGCAGGTGCGATAGGTTGTACATGGGCAGGAGTGTTGCACTTCTACTCAGAGCCCAGGGGGATTTTATTCCAGAGTACCACTGTGCTCAGTTTCTTCAGAAAGCCGTTTTCTTGACTAAAGTGTACTGGTTATCTGAATAATACTGAAATCTTTAGCAGGGAAGTAAGTGGAAGGAAGAGGGGGCAAAAAAGGAGAATGTCTTGAAAAGAAGCTTTAGCAAGTGACCATTTTTACTACATCAGAATGTGAAGGGTGGTTATGTGTATTTGGCTAGTAATTTTTTTTTCTTATTTTTGCTGAACTCTTATGAGTCGTGTGATCAGAAATTAAAAGGGGTTTATTTAGAGGTAGCAGAACTCTGCTCAAGGCACAGATTGTTTGTAAACAGGTTTCTCCTGATTTTTCAGCGAGGTTGGAATACAAGAAGGTAAGTGACTTCAGCCATTTGGCCTACTATTTGGCAGACTAGACTGTTACCGGTGAAAACAAGTTTAGAACGTAAAACGCTGACCCTTTTGATAAGATTTTTTTGTGTCGAAGTCTTGTATATTTCTACCTTGATTTTGTTTGTGTGTGAAGAAATGTTGGTTTTATTTTTAGAGTATAATGGTTGGGTAAAGGGATCTCTTTTTCTCAATGGAACATCTCTTTTAGATTTGTGATATCAATAACATGGTCTTACAAATCACAAACTAGCTATTATGGTTTGCAATAATATGAATTCTGTTTTTGATAAAGTCTGATTTATCTAAAGAATACTTACCAGGGAAATAGATCTCATTAACCAGATGCTGATGGAATCCTGGAAATACAGTTCTAGGATGGTGGGCCACCAATGAGCAGTTAACACAAAGAGACTCTTACCATGTAGCTCATTTATTATACTGTTATTAGCCTTTGAATAAATCCATTTTTTTAGTTTAATGTTCATTTGTATCTATTTCGAAAGGATATCACTTATACATTGACTTTGAAAAAAGTTTTCAGATATCTTATTTTTAAGAAATGGCAGTGTTGATTGAATAGGTGTTTATTTAGTCATTCCTAGTGAGTACTCTGAAAAAAACCCAAAACCAGCCCACATTTGTTTGAATATACAATCCTAGAAAATTTGCTTTAAAATATTAGGGACACTATTTTGCATTTGCATCTCATATTTTTAGAACTGGCACCCTTTAAATTGTCCTGTTATATAAGTAGGATTAAATAAAATGCTTAGTTAAAAAGTCATAGCATGGTTGGTAATTTCTGCCTATTTGCTTTTAGGGATTACATGTAAATCCTCCATTTATTGCTGTTAACACTTGGCTGAGAAAAGTAAATTTATCCCTAGAGGGGTTTAAAGGCTTCTTTTTGTAACTCCCATGTAAAAAGGGTTAGAGTAAATCCATTGTGTAATTTTACATGGCATTTATATTGAGAAAGGATTTGGCAAGGCAACAGTTAGGTCTTACTTCAGTCTTCATTGGTCTTGAAATAGATTCATAGTAACAGTAAATATTTTTCATAATATTTGAACCTTTGAAGTTGCATTTTGCCTGATTTACAATTTGTGTCAAAAATTTTAATCAGTTCAATAATGGCACGGCTAAGCTTGCAGTACTAGTTTCCTGTATCCTTTTAAAGCCTAAAATGTGGCTGGGCGCGGTGGCTCACGCCTTGTAATCCTGGCACTTTGGAAGGCCAAGGTGGGTGGATCAACCTGGCAAAACTCCGTCTCTACTAAAAAATACAAAAATTAGCTGGGTGTGATAGTGCATGCCTGTAATCCCAGCTACTCAGGAGGCTAAGGCATGAGAATCGCTTGAACCCAGGAGGCAGAGGTTGCAGTGAGCCGAGATTGCTCCACTGCACTCCAGCCTGGGCAACAGAACAAGACTCTGTCTCAAAATTAAAAAAAAAGCCTAAAATACCAGGGAAAGACCATCCTATCTGTGACACAAGTAGCCTGAAAGTTGCTCAGAATAAACCCAAAGTGAAATGGCCAGTTGGATAAACACATTCCAGGAGCTTGCCAAACATTTTACCAAGCATTTTATATCACATACAGTCTTCGCAAGACCTGGTCTCTATGAATTTACTATTATCAGTGATACTAATTCCTAAAAAATGGTGACCTCCTTAGCATTGTCATGTGTTACCTGTTTTTTAAATAACATCAGTCATTTTTTTTTTCCTACCTGAAATATTTTTGTTTTATTAGCAGGACTTGGAGTTTTTTGTTAAGTATAGAATAACTTCCTTCTGTTTTTCTTGATGTATGTTTCACTGAAGCGGTACATCAGTTTGTAGTTGGCATACCACTTTATCTAAAATTGTTACCTTGTTCTCTTTGGTCCAAAGATACTCTCATGAAATATTGCTGTGTGTATAGAGCAGAGTTAAACTTCTTAATTGTTAATTTTGGAGACAGATTTTGTTTTAAATATTTGTTGTGGTGAAAAAGAAAATAGAGGGCATAGGGATGCTATTTAGAGCATTAGAAAATTTCATTAGACCGTGAAAATATGTGAAATGTTCCAGAAAGTATTACCTGATAAAAGTGAAATATTATTTTGATTGGAGTTTTAGGTTTAAAATAATCATAATGCTGTATGTTGGGTGAGGTAAAACAGCACTCATTCATTCAGCAAGGATTTGTGGAGTGTCTTCCTGCGGCAAGTGTTCTTCAGGATACAGTGGGCAGGATGACTCATGATGATAATTCTTGCACTTTGAGAGGCTGAGGTGGGAGGATCCGTTGAACCCAGGAGTTTGAGACCAGACTGGGCAATATAGTGAGACCTTGTCTTTACAAAATAAAAATTATAAAATTAGCCAGGTGTGGTGGCAAGCACCTGTAGTCCCAACTTCTTGGGGGTCTGAGGCGAGAGGATTGCTTGAGCCCAGGAGGTTGAGGCTGCAGTGGGTCATCGTCACACCATTCCACTTACAGCCTGACCCTGTCTCAAAAGACCCTGTCTCAAACAAAAAGCAAAAAACAAAGAAAACCACAGTGGTGAATAGAATAGAATAGACAAGGCCCATCCCAGGCCTTCCTGGAGCTTATAGTCTAATGAATAGTCTAATGACGGAGAAAGGCAATAAACAAGGAAAAGAATGAATAGATGATGGAATTTTAGTGGTAAATAAAGACCATGAAGAAAACCAAAGGCTGGGTGAGGCGGTAGATAGGGATGCTGTTGGGAAGCTGTTTTGGAGAGTGTCGCTACACCACTGCTTCTCATTGACAAGGGAGGCTGCCTAGTCCCTTTCCAATTCTCAGTTGGGAGGGGAGGTTAGAGGAGTGGACCTCTTTGGGAAATGCAATTCAAGAGAATGGCAGGCTTTATAGTTCCTCTGTCCTTTTTTGCAGCATCTGGAGGAGCAGAGGATGGGGGTTAGAGAGCGGTTAAAGGGCACTGTCCATTTATCAGTGTGGTGATTTACATGTATTTCTTTGTACTGACCGTGCTGTTTTGGGTGACGCTTCTTTATACTCAGTGTTCTTCTTCTGGAATCACATTCCTTACTTCCTTCTTCTGTCCACTTGGGGGATTTTTTTTTTTCCACTCATCCTTCAAAATCATGGCCAAGCATTGTCTTCCTTTCTTAGAACCTTCCTTGATGACTCTGTCTCTGATGCAGAGTTGACTAGTCTCTCTTTTAAAGGGGGTTAGTATTATTCCTCTTCAGTATTTCTGTTATCACTGTCGTATCATACTGCAGTTTTTTGTTTTCATGCCTATCTCTGTTTTGTGTCCCTAAGGATAAGAAAGTTAACTTTACTTTCTTGGTATTCTTAGATCCAACCTTAGGTACCTAATAAATTTCTGCTGAATGAATAAGTGAACGAAAGATAAACTTGCAAATGTATATTTCTATCTTGGACCTTTCTGCCAGGTGTCAAACCCATGGACCATGAATCGAATATTGACTAAGAACTTTGGGTTAAGAGCTGTGTTTGAATCTTGGTCCTGCCAATGTTATACAGACGGCTTTGAATTTTGGAGAGATTAAATGAAATTATGTAAGATTAGCAAACATAGCAAACACCATGAGTAAATGCTAATTATTATATATGTCCAACTGCCTCCTAGACAATTCCCTTTGGATATCTTGTAGGAGTCTGAAATTTATACTGTTAAACCAAAGTTACCATTTTCCTAAAACTGAATTATTTTCCTTTGGTTAGCAAAACTAGTTTATCCACTCACTGAAACCGATAGAATTTCCAAGTCAAAGAATATACAGTTTTAAACGGCTTTAAATGACCAGCTTTTCAAATTATTCTGTAGAAATGTGGTCCAGTAAGAGCATAAGAATGGCCATTTTCCCACACCTCCCACCAACGGTGGATATTATGTGCTTTTTAATATACACCGATTGCATAGGCAAACAATGGGTTTGATCTATTGACCATTTGTATTCTTTTATGAGTTGCCTATTATGTTTATATGCCTATTATGAGATGTTTTCATATTTATTTGTGAGGGTACACATACTTTTGATATTGAAGCACCACACTGTGTTGTAATCATTGGCTTAAACCTCTCTTCTAACAGAGTGCAAGCTCTTTAAAGGCTCATTCACACTGCTTTCCCAGCACCTCACCTCATTTCTTGTTCTTTGCACATCACTTAATGCATGTTTGTTGAATTGAAACTTCAGCGTACAGGAGATTGAATCCCGGAGGATTTAGATTTGTAGTAGTTGAATTATTATTGTTCTATTGGGGAATTTTATTGGGGGAGCCAGGCTTCTGTTATATCAAACATTCACAGGTCATTGAGTTTCAGTAGCAGTTCTCATGAATACAAGAATAGGTCGAACAACACCAGGTTATGTTGTAATTTAGTAGTTGCTATTCATCTAGTGTTATCTGAAGTTATCTGGGCATTATGGCCTACCTGCTTAGCATCATAACTTAGTAAACTTATATGTATGAAAATGGAATACTTACTCTCTGAGCATCTAGTAACAAATCTTTGACTTGACTGTCACATGTAAGGTTGCTTATGCTAAGTCTTGTTGAGAAGATAGGAATCAGTAGTCTTTTCTGTTTGCCGTAATCACATTGAACTTTCAAGAGAGAATTTCTAGTGTGTTACACTCACCACTGTAAAAAATGCATGACTGCTTCAGTCAACCCTGAAAAAGTTTATACTGACAACTTTTGGGATATTAGCAATCAGTGACTAATCGTAGCAGAGAAAAGAAAAAACTGTAGAAAGAATCACATTACCCTAATTTATTGCTTTTTGGGGGTTAGGGAGAGAATTGCTTAAGGATAGGGGAGAGCTAGGGCTTAGATGATACACACTCTTTCTTGTATATATTTTCTTTCACAGATACATTGCTTCGTTTTTGTGACTCAGCTCGTGTTATAATATGACTGATAGCCTTTATTTAGGGCTTCTGTTTAAAACAACATGGTCCTGGCTTTTTCCCCCCTTCTTTTTAATTTGGAATTTTTTAACAGCACATTTGCTCAGACGATCTAGACCAGGGATTGTCAAAGCAGACTGCTGCCCAAGGGCTAAATCAACCCTTCACCTGTTTTATGAATATCGTTTTATTGAAACACAGCTATGTTCGTTCATTTATCTATCATCTGTAGCAGCTTTGGTGCTATATGGACGGAGTTGAGTGGTTGCCATGGAGACTGTGTGGCTTACAAAGCCTAAAATAATTAATGCCTGGCTCTTTACAGAAAAAGTTTGCCAATCTCTGATTTAGACTTAGTAAAATTAAAAAGTAGAGAAAAAAAGTTATGAACTCCAGTTAAGTGAGTTTGCATAGCTAAAAAGAGTACTGTAATGTGTCTGAAATTTGTATTTAAAAGGTTGCCTTGTTTTATCATGAGATTATGTTGAGTTGTTCCTTTTCTTGGAGCCCCGTCAGCAGCAGCCTGAGCTTTGCCCCCAGATAGTGACATCTTGGCTAGCCAGTCTCCAAGCTCCGTGTGGCAGCTTCTTGCCTAACAGCTGACCTCTGTGCTGTGTGTCTGAATCCCGGTAGCTAGGTGAAGACAGCGAGCAGGTAGACCAGTGTTCTCTAGATGTGGAGACAAACAAAAGGAATAAAAATGTTGGCAGTCCCTTGGAGATCCTGTATTATACACAGTGATAAAATGTGATTTTAAAAGAAGGTTAGAGGAGAAGTGGAAAAGGCACTGAGTTTTTTTCCCCTTTATCTTTTTTTTTTTTTTTTTTTTTTTTTGAGATGGAGTCTCACTTAGCTGCTCAGGATATGGAGTGCAGTGGCGTGATCTTGGCTCACTGCAACCTCCGCCTCCCGGCTTCCAGCGATTCTCCTGCCTCAGCCTCCCGAGTAGCTGGGATTACACGCACAGGCCACCCCGCCCGGCTAATTTTTGCATTTTTTTTTTTTTTGGTAGAGATGGGGTTTGACCATGTTGGCCAGACTTGTCTCGAACTCCTGATCTCAGGTGATCCACCTGCCTTGGCCTCCCAAAGTGCTGGGATTATAGGAGTGAGTGACAGTGTCCAGCCTTTTTCCCCTTTATTTAAGCAGTGGTGCTTGAGATACTAAATTCTACTTGATACACATTTTTTTTTTTTTTTTTTTTTGAGACAGGGTCTCACTCTGTCGCCCAGGCTGGAGTGCAGTGGTGCCATCTGGGACCATTGCAGCCTCTACCTCCCGGGTTCAAGCGATTCTCCTACCTCAGCCTCCCGAGTAGCTGGGATTACAGGCGCCTGCCACCACACCTGGCTAATTTTTGTATTTTAGTAGAGATGGGATTTCACCAAGTTGGCCAGGATGGTCTTGAACGACTGGCCTCAAGCGATCCACCCACCTTGGCCTCCCAAAGTGCTGGGATTACACGCGTGAGCCACCGTGCCTGGCTCTGATATACATTCTTGAATGTAAATATTGACATATTTTAACAATAATTTGTTGGTGATATTTGATAGTATCTTGCTGCATTTTCTTTAGTGCAAAGCATTTACTAAAAATTACTATTAGCATGATGGAAGGTCATTGTAGGGTGGAGAGAAACTTGAATATATAATGGTTATTTTAATAATTCAAAGCTATGAATTATGAATGACTTTAGATGTGGAACACATTTGTTTTATGAAAAATAATATTACCTAGAGAAATATATGTCATCATCAGTTTTTGATATGTTTTTCTCATCTACTCTTTGTTTTCTGCAGTGGTTTTTGGTGGTAGGCTGGTAAGGGTGAACTTTCATGACCAAGCAGTTAATATAGTAAAAATCAGGAGTCCATTCTTGACTTCTTTACGTCTTAGAGAGGCCATTGTTAATATACACAAGTTCACATAAAAGCTGTAATCTGCCAGGAAGTTGCGTTCTTCTTGTATACAGTCTTGTGTGCCACATAGTGAGATTTCAGTCAGTCATGGACTGCGTATAGATAGATGATGGAGTCAGGATTAGAATGCTGTATTTTTGCTGTACTTTTTCTATGTTTATCTACATTTAGATACACAAATACTTACCATTGTGTTACTGTTGTCTGTGTTATTCAGTATAGTAACAGGCTGTGTCGGTTTGTAGCCTAGGAGCAATAGGCTGTACCATGTAGCCTAGGTATGGAGTAGGCTATACAATTATGTAGGTTTGTGTAAGTACACTCTGTGATGGTCTATACAACGACCAAGTTGCCTGACTCATTTCTTAGAATGTATCCTCGTTTTTAAGCAGCACATGACTGTACTTAGAGTATTTATAAGTTTCAGGAAGGAATTTCTAAAATTGCCAAGATCAGTTATTCTAGTTTTAGTGGCTTTGAAAATATTTGGCAAAAATTAATTTAGCTTCCACATGAATATTAAGTTACATAAAAATTTAAAAAAAAATCTTCAAATATAAAAAATTATTTAATGTTAATTTTGAAGATCTTTGTATTAAATTTTTTCTGCCATAAAAATAAACTTATATAATAGGTGTTTAATATTGAAGATTTTCAAGTGTGTATCTGCTTAGGTATGATGTATATTTTCTAATTTACTTAGATCTGTTTTTTTAAAAAAATATTTTTGGTAGAATTTGCTTTTATAACTGCTTTATAATTCACATTAAAATTATTTGAAGTGTTAAAACAAGATATTACTTTTACACCTTAATAACTATTTGAGTATTTTTACTCTAAATTTTCTACACTTGTTTCCTCATGTTTTGATTATTTTATTAAAAATTAAACCTATTTTATAAATTAATGTTTGAAAATCATATTCAAGCTATTGAAAATGACGTGATTTATAAGGAACAATAATTATGTTTTAATTTTGCTTTCGTTTGAACCTCCTGAGTATAAAGAATATTAATGAAGTAAGAGTAGATTAGAGTAACAGTCAGAAATAGATGAAAAGCATTCCTTGATTGCTTTTTCAAACCTTTTTTCTGACATTGAGCTTTGATATTGAGATTTTTAAATGATTTCCTGGCCAGTTAGAAATCTGTACCAGTTGGTGTCAGGTGAGGCTGAGAAACAAGTTTGGTAGCAGGAATAGTGTAAATTTCCTGGGCCCTTTGTTTGTCTTGCTTTCCCTGTCTTGGATGTTGCTTTCTGTGAAGTTGGTTGAACTGGTGAATATGCTGTGTGTAGAATAAGCTGATATGTTTAGGATACCAGAGAAGAACTAACAAACTACAGCACTGTATCTGATTCTTGTTCACTTTAATGTAGCATAGTGTTCTCCAGCTCTTTTCTTTTTATTGTTCAGAAAGACCGAATTATTTGTTAACTTGTTTTCTGTTTAAACTTTTTTGCTGATTCTGTACTTAGTCATAGATAGTAATGTCTCTTCTTTGTGTTGTTTTCAGTCCTATCAGCTGGGAACTATAATCAGGGATTTCTTCTTTCTCAGCTGCAGTTTTATTTATATTAGAAGAACTTGAAATGCTGTTTTTGCTGTTCTGGAGAAAAGTAGAAAGGTGTGGTTATTTCTCTGTGGGAGTTGTGTCTAAAATATTATTCTAGCCTTTTTATTTTCAGGAATTATAGCCAATACTTTTTTGAATATTGATATTTGCTGAGCACTTTGCTGGGTACTTGCATGGATTATTTCATGTAACCTTCACAACAACCCAGTGAAGAAGGTATTACTGTTATTATTTCCGTTTCATAAATGAGTAAACAAAAGCTTCGCAGGGACCTTAGCTCACAGAACCAGCATGCATTGGAATGAGGTTGTGGAGTTACTTAGAGGTGGATGGAAGGATCCTTGGCTTGAATTTTCCTTTCCTGAGCTTTGCCAGGATGTTGTAAATGGGCCTTGGGGATCTTGGCCCATTTCTTTGTCTTTCAGATGTTGGTGAATTTTTATAAATCGATATCCTATTTACACATTGTTGCTCCTGGTTTTGTCTGAGAAAAGTTTCCAGATAAGGACTGATTTTGAGACTTTCAATACATACTTAAGCCAGGGAAGGAAATAACCACGAGGCAGTGGTGAGTATTCTCAGCATAAATACTGGTGTTGAAGCTGTGTATTGAATACCCTCTTCCTCCGTCCTTGCCACATTACTTTGGCATTTGTCAGTAGTGAGGGCAACAATAAAGTAAATACTGCAATGCTTAATCATTTTCCTGCTCACAAATAGGCTCCTATCAAAAATTCCATTCTGAGAGGGACATTTTATAGCACTATTAACTCCTTCCTAAAGAGGTAGTGGGAAATGGATGAATCAGTTACAAAGTAACTTTAGATTCAGAATTTTCACCAGCTCTTCACTTTGAGTTTGAACACTTGGATTCTGTATTTCAGACTTGGAAATGGTAGATTAAATGGAGGGAGGATTGGGTTTTCTGATATACTGAATTATTGCAGTTATTTAAATTAAACTGTAACAAATCATTTTTTCCTTTCTTTTAAAAAATTATTTACTTATTTATTTAGTAACAAATCTTTAGTGTCCTTCATTTCATTCAGCTCATAACCCTGAGACTTAGCTCTGTTGGCGCTTTGATATGTCTGTGGTACTTTAACCTTGAGAAATGTTAACAAAGAAATGCTTCCCTCCCTTCCCCCCTCCCACTCTCTCTCCCTCCTCCCCTACTCCTTCTGTCTCTCCCTCTCCTTGTCCTCCTACTTATAAAATTTAAGCATAGAGAAAATCTTCCCTCTGGCCCAGTTAAGCACCATAAGCACCTAATAATACCGCATCTGTTCTCAAGGTTGTAAATTAGTGCTTCTAAATGAGGTGACGTTTACGAAAAAGTAAATTTAACCTGCCTCTGAGGTTTTATCTTTTTAAAATTCATTTTGCCTTCCAAAAGGGTATATGATTTTTTGGAATTTACAGGGCAGCCATAAAACAGAATGCACAGTATGCTCTACACAGTTCGTTTCCTGTTTCTTCCTGGTCTCACTGCCCTGGTCTCTCTTTTCCTTTATCCTTCTAGTTCACTGATCTTCTACTTGCTACTATTTGAGTATCCTAGCTAGAGGTTTGAGATTTCTTCCTTTTTTTTTTGAGACGGAGTCTTGCTCTGTTGCCTGGGCTGGAGTGCAATGGTGCGATCTCGGCTCACTGCAACCTCCACCTCCCGGGTTCAAGTGATTCTTCTGCCTCAGCCTCTCGAGTAGCTGGGATTACAGGCACCCGCCACCATGTCCGGCTAATGTTTGTATTTTTAGTAGAGACAAGGTTTCACCAGGTTGGCCAGGTTGGTCTCAAACTCCTGACGTCAGGTGATCCACCCACCTCGGCCTCCCAAAGTGCTGGGATTACAGGCGTGAGCCTCCGTGCCTGGCAGGGGTTTGAGATTTCTTAGTCACTCCATTGTTTTATGTTTTACAAACCGCGCCAACAATATTATTTCATTAATCTCATGTTACTTTCCTAGACTAGATTCTTCAGGGGACTTTTCCAGAACTCCATTGTTCACTCTTCTGAAAAGTAACTTTATGTTCTGTCATGTCATCTTTATTCTGTTCACATTCAACTTATTTTGGGCTTTTTTTTTTTTTTCTTTCTCTCCTGCAAGAAGTCAAGACACCTCATGATATGGTGAAAAGATCACAGACTCTAAGGCTCTTGGGTTCTGGTATTAGGAGTGTCACAACTTCAGCTTACGAGACGTTTATAAATGCCTGCTATGGCTCAGGCACTGTGCAAGCTGCGGGGATGGAGAGATGCATAAGACCTGTCTCTCCCTTCAGAATGTAGTCATTTCCTCATAAGAAAATGAAGCCCTTGGACTCTGAATGTATCATCTGGCTGTGCAGTTCTGCCATTCTGGAGCACTCATTTATTTAGTCCTATAGAGAGTGTGTGTGTGTGTGCGCGCACGCATGTGTGTGTCTATGCATGTGTGTGTGTGTTTAATTTGCTTTCTTAATAATGGATCTTTTTGGTTGAATGAATTCATAGACTCATAGGATTTACCAATAAGAAGACGTTTAAAGTTAATATTGTTTAATCCGCTGTTTTACAGGTGAGGAAACAGGCCTTAGCAGTAAAGTGACTGCCCTCCTGTCACACAATTAGTGGCAAAGCTGGGAAGGAACCCAGATCTTTGATTTCTAAATCAGCACTTTTCTGTCCAAGCTGACTAATTTTCTGATTCTAAGACTTTTGCCTGAGATGTGATTCCTGGTTTCATACAGAAATCTGGAAGTATCCCACTGGTGTTGATAAGAATCGCTGTAGCGTTTAGCAGGTTAGGTCACTGACTATCAGTCAGATGCCGCCTACATATTGAAGTCTGGTTTTTGCTTTTTGGAACATATGAAAGAAGTATCTGACATTTTTTTTTTCTGTCCTTAAGGATTTTGAGAACTGAGTTGAATTTATGAAAAATTAACCTAACCAGAATTTTTGTGTTTTTCTTTCTTTCTTGTTTCTCTTTAGATCTTGTGCCCTCTACCTCCCCATTAAAAATACCTTGATTACTTTACTTATACTACTATTAGGCAAACATTAATTGGTCCACAGTTGTGTCCCCAGCATGAGTGTTAAGGATGTCGAATCAATTTCAGTTTTCCGGGAATGTGCTGCCCATGGGGTGCAGTTTGAGATGATGAACCATCCAGTGTGCTCTAGTGCGGTGATTCTCAACCAGGCCAATTTTGCCCCCCACGGAACATGAGTCAATGTCTGAAAACATTTGTTGTTGTCACAACTGGGGGCAGGGTGGGGGTGGTACTGCTGGCATCCTGGTGAACAGAGACTGGAGATGCTAGGAGAGATCCCACCCCACTGCACTGACTCCCGTGACAAGAATGATCTGACCAGAAATGTCAGTAGTGTCAACACGGAGAAACCTAGGTACAGGGTGTAATAATTGCTATATTCAAAACAACTACCACGTTTGTAGTGTTTTCTGAGCCTGGCTGTGTTCTGTGGTCGAGATGGACATACATTACTATTACCCCTAGCTAGGTTTATGGGTTTGGGAAGGCTGAATTGCACCCTGATGTCAGTTAGAAGGAGGAGGGAACAGGCACAGAGAGCTGGGGGGATGGTGTGTGCCACCACTTGGAGGTGACAGTTAGGGACATTTGGGGAAATGCAGGCTGCTCATTATGGTGAAAGCTAGAAGGTGAGGGAGCAAGAAACTCCAGAAGAGGCTATGGAAATTGCAGAGTGGAAGCTGGAAAATGGATGGCGTTGTACGACATTCTGAGGCACCTGGTTTTTGTTTCAAGGCTGTAGAAAACCAAAAATGGTTTTCATGTTTGGGTTTGTCTGTTTTGGAAGAGTACTTCAGTGGGTTCAAGAAGAACTCATTGGAAGGAGGCAACTGGAGATAAGTTAATTAGGAGGCTGTTGCAGCCATTTCATGTAGATTGAGTCAGGGAAGTGAAAGTAGGGATGGAAATATAAATAGTTGAATTTCAGAGATATTGGTGAGGTTGATTGGTTTGGGTGCCAAAGAAGGGGGGAGTTAGGGTCAGGTCATTGATTGTCGAGGAGGGCAAGCATAGATAAAGCACATGCGCCCCTGCCCCAGAGGGAGGTATGTAAATCTTGTCAGCAGTGCCTGCTTCTAGCTTCAAGCCCAGCAAATGAGGGGATGTCTCTCTTTTCCATCAGCTCTGGACAAAGCCTATGGTCTGAAGGTTAAGCCAGCCGTTGCAGCACATTGGCACACAATGGGGGAGAGAAGACAGGGTTGCTGCAATAAAATCTGATAAAAAGGAGGCGAGAAGGGACATATCCACAGATACTGTGTTCCATCCCGTTGAATGAGAATTGCAAGACTCCTGCACACTAGCTGTGGTGTGGACTCCCGAGTTGGCCAGGTTGGCTGCTTTTGGTTTCGTTCTCTGAGAAGATCTCCCTTGTCCAGTGTCCTTTGTGGCTCATCTGGGATGGGTGTATAAGTCATCTTTCAGCTCAGATGTCGTCTCCTCAGAGAGCTTTTCTCTGACGTCTGAGTAGAAAGTAGGCATCCAGTTTTTAATCGCCTTGTTGGAGCTAGGGATAGGGCGTGTGTTAGTTATCTGCAGCATTCAGTTCATTTACGTGTTGTACTTTTTGTGCCTCCGTTATGCTGGAATGTAAGGTCAGGAGGGTGGGAGGGGCCTTGGCTGATGTGTTCAGTCTGAATCTCTAATACCTGGAATGGTATCTGGCTCAGGATGTTTTTTGAAAGAATGAGGAAATGAATGAGAGAGGAGAATAAAATGCGGAAGGAGGAACCGGTTTTTAAATTTTGTTGTCTGTGTTTTGGTGGGGAAGAGGACATTGAATTCAGTTTTGGATATGAGTTTTAGAAACATTGATATTAAATATAGACAGGAACATAGGCTTGTCAATAGGCCATTAAACATACAATAGGCACAGATGTCCAGCTGGCCATTAAACATGCAAAGTGAAGCTCAGGGAAATTACAGTAAAGGTCGCTAACATGTACTGAGCTTTGCCATGTGCCAGTCTCTGTTCTTAGCACTTTACTGATCTTAGTAAAGTGGAGCTATCAATTTATGGAAGCAGAAGCTGAAGCTATTGAGTGGTCATGTCCAGAGGGGGTGCATAAGAATTAAATAGGGACAGAATCCTGAGGCACAGCAGCGTCTGAGAGGTGAATCAAGAAAAAGGCACAAGATCCTAGGGAACACTGGTGTTTAAGGGATGAATGAAGAAAGTGGTGACTCTTTGAAGAAGCAGCTACAGAGCCAGGAGGGTTGGGGTGAGGGAAATCTGGGAGAGTGTGGTGTCTCTGAATCCAAGGAGGAAGGAGGGATTCCTGGATGTCTCAGAGATCTGAAAAGTGGCCGTGGTCTTCTGGATCGAATAAATGATGTTGGGAAGAGTTGTTTCAGGAAACCCTCAGGAAAGGAAATAGGTTGAGGGTTTGAGAATTTCAGGTTGCTGTCAGGAAGGAGCTAGTAGAGAGGGAGAGTTTGGAAATGCAGTGGAGGGAGAACACTGGTGCTGCCTGACTGCTGGGGAGGTGGGGGTTGCTGGCAACTGAAGTGTTTGATAGAGGAACATTCTCAGACATAGATTTTAGTTTTTTTTTTTTTTTTCCTGTAGAACCTTCTGATTTCCTTGTTCTGTAATTTTCCAACGGATCAAGAGGCTATTGAACTGTACAGGCTGCACGTTGCTTCCCTAGTTCATTGTCAGTGAAAGAGCTGGGGACAGTAGGGCCTTGTCGGCTACAGCCACTGACTCAGCAGCAAGGACGGAGGTTCTGCGTTCCTTGCTTTACCTTCTTTCACTGGCATCAGCTGTTAGTTTTGTTTTTCCAGGTTACCTTGGCTTCCCATGGTTGCATTTTCACTGATTTCCCCTAAGCCTAGAATTCTGGTGGCACAAAAGCTATCTTTCACAAGTAGTCAGGCTATCAATAGTTAAGATGGCGCAGTAATGTCTGCAACCATTTAATAAAGAAAACCTAAATTACATCTCCATCTTATAAAATTGAAACTGCATCAACTTTTGTTTTTTCTAGTGACAGGTATTGGCTTTCTGGTTGGGAACATAAAGCTAGTGTTTTTGGAATATGCTTTCCAAATATAAAATGTGTCTTAGTTTCCTGATAATGTGGATTCTGAAACTTTTTATCTTGCTTTAGATTTTATGAATTTGTATCTAGTTTTAACATGCCCATAGATAATGGAGCCAGGTAACATAGACTAAGTACTTAAAAACAAGTGCGTTTCTCTTTGTCACATTTGAAAGAAAATATATTTTATGGAAATAATTAAAAAACTGACTTGGGCCGGGCGCGGTGGCTCAAGCCTGTAATCCTAGCACTTTGGGAGGCCGAGACGGGCGGATCACGAGGTCAGGAGATCGAGACCATCCTGGCTAACACGGTGAAACCCCGTCTCTACTAAAAATACAAGAAAATTAGCCGGGCGAGGTGGCAGGCGCCTGTAGTCCCAGCTACACGGGAGGCTGAGGCAGGAGAATGGCGTGAACCCGGGGGGGCGGAGCTTGCAGTGAGCCGAGATCGCGCCACTGCACTCCAGCCTGGGGCACAGAGCAAGACTCCGTCTCAAAAAAAAAAAAAAAAAAAAAAAAAAAAAACTGACTTGGTTATTTGAAAATAGTTTCTCATAATTGTCATTATATACTCTGAAGCCTAAGATGTTCTCTCGTTTGATAATCTGTTTAAAAAAGTTTACAAAAATAGTTACCTGTAGGTTTTTGTTTTATAACTAGCCTCCTCCATCAAAGTTAATAGTTATGCTTTCAGTGAAGTGAAGAGTCGTCAGCAGAGTATCCTGACTAGATATTTGATTCTTGCTGAAGCAAAACTGCCTTGCAAATCTGGCAAAGGCTAGATAGGGAAGATGGATGGTTTAGGAGGCGAGGCATATTTGTACAGTGTCCTATAAGGTGGTAACATTTGGAACTCAGATTTTCAGTAACTCCATAGAGTTACGTGACGGATGCAGAAGCACTAGCTCCCTCAATGATTCAGCCTGTTGGCATTTCTTAGCTTTTTGTCATCAAGATTTCTTTACACTCTTAAAATTTATCGAGGACCCCAAGAAGCTTAATATTTGCTATATTACAGATTAAAAGTGATAAAATTGAAAATATAAATTCATGAAAAATACCAAAAATAAATTCATTATAAGGAGCATATATTTATGAAAAATAATATTTTACAACATCATGAAAAAATATCATTGCTGTGTATTTGTGTCAATCTCATTAACATCTGGCTTGATGAAAGACAGCTAGATTCACAAATGTGCTTCTGCATGCAGTCTGCCATTTGGACTATTTCACTGTAAGCCATGAGAGAATGAGAGTAAAAAAGACAACTCATATTTTAGTAGTATTAGGAAAACATTTTTGAACTCATGAACTCCTGAGAGGATTTCAGGGACCTCTTGGCAGGAGTTGAGTGGGAGGGGGATCCCTGGACTACACTTTGAGAACCACTGGACGAAACTATATATGTTTCTTGATGACCATTTCCTTGGTTTCCTTTCTTCTGCCCCTTGGGGCCTGGTAAAATATTCTTTATGTTGACTCCTCCAATGTGTTTACTGATTTAAATTTCCTCTATAAAATTCCAGGGGAAGGAACCATCCAGTGAATCAGGCCTTCACTTCCCTTTCACGATGCCTTTCCCCTTAATTAGTCATGCTGTAAGAATCTATCTCACTCCTTTGACTCAGCCGCCATAGAGGTGCCACCAGACTCTTTTTACGATGTCTGATGACATTGTAGACTGGTTACAAATCAAGATAAGTTGTTCAGGAAAAAAATACTCCCTTTTCAGTACAAAGAATTCTAGGAAGTCTTGGAGGTTGCTGGGAGAAAGAAACTAGAATTGTTTCCTAGAAACGGAGTGGAAAAGTCTTTGGAGAAGTTTTTGGGGGCCTCGCTGGCACATGGGATCCACTCTGCTCTCCAGGAAGCGTATGCCGTCTTCTAGTTCGCATTTCTGCACCAAGGCAGTGGCAGGTGGCCCGCAGAGTGAGTGGGAAGCAATAATCAGCTCTCCAAGTAACAGCATTTTCATTTGCTAAATGTTATGTTAATGTTCTCCAAACTGATGGTAGAATTATACAAACTTAAGCTGAAAATATGCATACTGTTCATATTGTTTTCAGACTTCTGATAAAATGTAGGTAAATAATATCAAAAAGTATCTTAAAAATTACACAGCAAATTTTGTATAGAACAAATATGTGTACAACTGACATTTACATTGGAACAATTTTATTAGCTATGTCAGAAAAATGCCTGCATGAGTATAGTAGCATAAAAACGGTTGCTTTTGCATTTACCTTGCAAAGAAATGGAAGCAGCAACATTTTAAAAAGAGCATGAGTTTGTGTGCTTTATCTGGATGAGTAGTGGCATTTTCTAACTGCTTGCCTCTCGGGCACGTAAGTCATCATGGTACATTCTTACTAATAGACTTTGAACTTCTCTCTCTGTCCTTTTCTTCTGGGCCGTATATTGCCGCCTTTAGCGCTTCAGCATGGAAGGGATCTCAAATGTCATTCAGAATGGCCTCCGCCACACCTTTGGAAATTCAGGTGGAGAGAAACAGGTGCTCGGTTATCCTTATTTTCCTCATTCTCTGCTTTTTCATTTCCTGTGTAAGTGAAGATCCTGAAAGCTGGTAGTTTTACTAATTTACTAAGACCATTGCTTAAAGAGAGAAATAAAAGTTTATTATAAAAGTTCATTATGTTTATAGTCTTGATAATGAACAAAATTTCCCTTTGAGGAAAAAGCATTTTTTCAAATTGGACAGTAGATTAAATGCATTCTTAATACATGTTTTAGAGCTCCATTTCTCACTCTTAGTTTTAAACAAATAGACATTAACATTTTAACATATTGTATTGCATGTGTAGGAAATCTGCTTGTGAAAATAACTAAACTAAAATATGTGACTCTAATTCTAAAAGTCTAAGAAGCAAGATGTCATTTTTGGGGGAGGAAGGCCAGAGGTTGGTACGTTTGAGACTAGAGTTCTAGGTCAAAAATATGTATAGAGTATATCTTACCTCCTTTAAGTGAAATTCATGTGTTTTTAAGGTGTATTGCATAGTCAGCCAACTCAAGTTGTCTGCCAAACGAGGCATGAGACATTATTTATACAAGATTATACATAGATATGAATGTATAATCAAGTATCTAGCAATTTGCTTTTGATTCACATTTTTGTATACTGATTGAAGGAATATCACCAACATGGGAAACGTTCACATGAATGGGTATGCTTCAAATTACCTTTCGCTATATGAAATTTTCACCTTAAAAGAGAAAGCTCTTTAAGTTAGCTCTTCTGTGCAGACTAAGAAGGTGTACAAAATGTAGCTTGTAGGAAGTTTAGCAAAAGAATGCCTAGATCAAATGCCTGGAGTTTTTACTGAAGGTAGTTATGTGTTTCTCAAAAAGGGGGATCATTCCTATTAAAGAGGGAAGGTTCACACAGACATCTGCAGCTCATCAGTGAGCTCCATGAAGGGCTGTTTGAATTTTGGTTTTCATTCCGGTGCCTCTCACCTCTCTCAACCTCACAAGAAGGCAAGGAATCTTCCAGACTCCACTGAGTGGAGCAGGGAGGTCTGAAAACGCAGCCAGGTAGCCAGAGAGCGGGCCAGGGCGCAGCCTCCTGCTGCCTCTCCAGGTTGCCTGACACGTGCAGAGTGAAGCCAGGAGGACATCATTTCTGGCCTTTTTTTGTTGTTCTTTCCAAAGAAACATTCGATTATACAATTGGGCATCACCTGCAAGAAGTCTACATCAAAAAGATGGTGGAACATTTAGGTGCCTCCAAGATTGAACTATGCAGTTTTACCAGTTTTCTGGACTTAGGGATCCAGTTATTGTAAAGCAGCTTTCTTTATCCTGTTTTTCAGTTATGGGCAGGATAAGATCACTCAATGAGGATTAGAGCTGAGATTTAGGGCACGAGGTTAAATCATGGGTGGAGCTAAAGAGATTCCAGGTGAAAACCACTGGCTTTCTATATGAGCACATGTGAAATGCATGGAACTATTTTTTTGGTGGGATGGTAAGAGTAGGAGAATCCGGACAATCATTTATGGATTATGCTTTCATGGGATTAGTTATAAGACATGGCGCTGTTACTTGTGAGCCTTTACAAGTAGTGAACTAGGAAGTTTGTGTCAATTTCAGACATGAATTTTCATTATTCATTTCCCCTTAGGCCATTCTCTACTTTTACTTTTCTCCTTTAATACCTAAAAACGTTTATAATGACTTACCCAATAATTTAAAATAATAGTAATAATGCATTTCTAAAATGATTTAAGTGTGTCTTTGTTAGCTTCTGCAAGAAGCTAGTGTGTGTTTTTCAAAGTTGTCGTGTTATATATTTGGACCATTTGTTCAACCAGAATAAAAATGGTCTGAAACAGAATTATTTTGCTGTTGGAAATTACTTTCTTGTGCAGAACTATTAAAACTATGTTTTTAGTTTAAATTGCTATTTTTAAAATGTGTTGAAAAATATGCAAAGAGAATGTGAGATAATACTTTAAAAATGAACAAATTGAGTAAATCATCCTCAGACTTAGTCCTATGAAATTTTCAATAACTGAAATGCAAAGAAGTGGTTGTTTCTGTTGACACTAGGTTTGTGTGAAGCAAATAGAGATGGGCCAAAAAAAAAAAAATGAGCTCCATCTGAGTTAGTAAGATACCTTTATTCCCATACAATACCTGTGTTTTCATTACCAAAGTAGCTTATGTTTTTATATTATGAAATAGACCTTCTAGTAACAGTATCAAAGTTTTTGGAAATAAGGTAATTCCGATTTAAGTGACATATTTTTTTTTTTAACTTGGCAGTATTTGACTACAGTCATTCCTTATGAGAAGAAAAACGGACCACCATCTGTTGAAGATCTTCAAATATTAACAAAAAGTGAGCAAAGACAAAATGAAACTATTACCTGATTTACTTTTGCTGATCAGTAAACACCTGACTTTAATTGGCTGATTTTGTTGTTAGTGTTTTGTCAATTTAGGATGTAAATGATGCATATAATTGTTTATTTTTATAAGAATGAAGCCAACAATGGCTGTGACATTGAATACAACAGTAACTCTAGTGTTGATTTGTAGTTTTTCTGTTTTTCTGACCTTGTGAAATATTTATGAGCTAAACTTTTGGGAAGAAGCATAACCTGAATCTCCATCATCTCTTACGTGTTTAAGAACGTATCCATTTATCATAAATAAAATTCTTCATGGATCTTATATATCTATGACTGTCAATAACTGAATAGGAAGGATTTAGGGTAAACACTTTTTTTCTTATGTATGTAGAACCCAAGGGAGTAATTATAGGTAGAACATAAATTGACAGTGATGTTTTAAGAACATGCGTTCAAGGCCGGGCGCGGTGACTCACGCCTGTAATCCCAGCACTTTGGGAGGCTGAGGCGGGTGGATCATGAGGTCAGGAGATCGAGACCATCCTGGCTAACACGGTGAAACCCCGTCTCTACTAAAAATACAAAAAATTAGCCGGGTGTGGTGGCGGGCGCCTGTAGTCCCAGCTGCTGGGGAGGCTGGGGCAGGAGAATGACGTGAACCCAGGAGGCAGAGCTTGCAGTGAGCCGAGATCGCGCGCCACTGCACTCCAGCCTTGGCGACACAGCGAGACTCCATCTCAAAAAAAAAAAAAAAGTACATGCATTCATTCAGTAAATATTTGGTGAAGGCCTACTCTGTACCAGGCCATGATCTGGGCACTTGGGATACTTTAGTGAACAAAGCAGACAAAAATAATCCACCTTCAAGGGGCTTGTATTAAAAAAAATTGTTAGATTTAAATATATATGATACTGAGTATCTCTTACGATAGCCACAAATGAGCACTGAATTCTGGTTCTATCCCTGTTATTTTCAGGGATATCCTTGGAAGTTACTTACTCTCTTTTGCTCACATTGAAACAGTAGCATAAAAAATATTTGTTCTATTTACTTCCCAGTAAATAGATTAATGTATGTATGATTTCGGCTAAGTTACTATCAATTAGCCTTGTTGTCACTGCCGTTAAAATGAAGGGCTTGAATTTTGCTGATCTGTTAGGTCTTTGTGATGGTAAATATTTGTGATACTTGCTAATTAGGGGGGAACCAAATGAAAGAACATCACATGGATGAGTATTGATGACGATATTTATTTTGGAAATTCAAGATATGGAGGAATGGGCATGGAAAACCTAAGAGTAGAAGCAAGTGTCATATTTCTTAGCTCCCTGCCTGCTAACTCGGAGCTTTTATTCTTTCTTTTGGTGAATAATTCTTTAAAAAGTTTTATATTTAAATATGGATAAATCAAGTGATGCCAGCCAGTCTGAAATAAAAAATCAAGAGATTAACTGGGTAGCCAGCCCTCTTATTTTCAGGAAGAACTTCTGAAGTTATGCGTGTCCAAGATCACACAGGGGGATGGTTAATTACAGAGCTGGGTCTCTTAATTCCCAGGAAATGATACTTTTAATGATGCTGGTTTTTGGTATGTGATTTTATATAGAAGTTAGAAAAAATTTTAAACATGATTGGAAGCAGAAATACTGAACATGGTAGCCCTCTAAAGAAGGGAACATAAATAAATATTGCTTATAAGCCAGGAATTACTGGCAGGCCTCCGCTTCTCAGATCAAGAGCAAATACTTCGTTGGTCAAACTAAAGTCATCATCTAATTCCAGCATCGAGATGTCTTTATAGGTTGATACAGTTTGGAATCTTTGGACATATTTGGGTCCAAAGCTCCTTTTCTTTCCAAAAGAAGAGCCCTGTGGAGACAGTCACAGTGTTTATGGATGTATAGTCTTCCTCCTAAAAGCTATTAAGGGATTCTGGGTGTAATAATAATAGTAATAGAAACTTTAATAATATTAGTAGTGTTAGTTACAGTTAATACATAGCACGTACTATGTGCCAGGCACTATGATAGGACTTTTGTATCTGAATTAGTAGCTTAGTCCTCATTCACAAACCTTTGAGATGAAATCTAATTATTATTCTCATTTCACAGAGGAAGAGCTTGGTACAAAGGTGGTTAAGTAGCTTGCTCCACATCACACAATTAGGAAGTGGCAGAGCCAGGGTTTAAACCCAGGAAGGCTGATTTGACAGTTACACTGTTTTGCCTTGTCGTATGGGTGGGGAAAAACAGTGAAATATTTTTACCAGGATGCTCGGGAGAAAATTTGAGTGGGCAAACTCTGTTGAAGTATAATATTTGTGAGTTTATCTCGACCTGAATGATCTAGCTTAAAAAAGAAAAACATTATACTAGGTGGCTGTTTTTTCTCTTTTAGTTTTTACTTGGAAGATAAAATTGTCCAATTAGGATGAGGTTAATTCTCCCAGGTTCCTCCCCTAGTGCAGAGGCGGCGACAGCCAGGCGGATGCCAGGTGCTGCTTCCTGGAAGTCTGTTCTTTATTTGGTGTTTTCTTTGAAAATTTCAAGGAGTCCGACAGATATGCTTGTTGAGGGTATAGCTAACTTTCCATTTCTCTGAGAGTTTCTCTAGTTTGCTTGATCTACAGCACCGAGGTCCTCTTGTTGCACCGAGTTCATTGAGGTGCACGTTACTGTAACCCACTTTCCAGTATTATTATAGAGCGAGGCTCCTTGTAAATAACCTGGTTCCTCTTTTTCGCCTCCACTGTTTGGAAATTTTAAAACAGGGAAGTAACTCTCAGGTAAGCAGGATATTCTTACCTAAAATAAATTCCTGTAAACTTACTCCACTAAAATAAATTATTGGGCCTTTATTGTTGTATTCCTTTATCAGGAAAATCACCTGTAATTTGCATGAGTCAGTTATATCCTATAATTAAGGAAGATGAAGGCCACAATGATTGAAATTAAATAATATTTTTGATCTGGATTTTTAATCGTTGTCTTTTCCCCCTTTTCTGTTTTGCAGTTCTTCGTGCCATGAAGGAGGACAGTGAAAAAGTTCCGAGCTTGTTAACTGATTATATTCTGAAAGGTGAGTTTTATAATGGTATAGGTGCGATGGCCGGGAGGTTTGGATTAGTCAGAAAATACATCGTCTTGCTAATACATTAGATAGTAACTTCCCAATGCACAACTTTCATTAATCTTGTTATGCAGGGTGAGGATTAGCTACATGACTGACTTCTGTCAACATTATATATTACGGTTTTATGAAATTTAACTTTTATTGGAGGTTTTGGGCTGGAAATAATCTCCACAGCTAAACTATAAACATCGAGGGAGGTAGTAGAAGAAAATGAGTGAGATGGCGCCATAATCATGTGGGTATCAGATGTTGGCAGGTTGGCACTGGGAAGCTTGAGAAGGGTGGTCTCTGTCATCTTGAGGACAGTGGAGAGGAGGAGGACAGATCATTAGTGAGGATGGATGAAGGAAGTCACATCTGTGAGCAGTGCCAAAGGGAATACGAAAGGGACTGATGTAAGGCACAGGGAGGGAAGCGGGGAAATAAAAAGAATGGACTTTCATGAACCCAGGACAGTGAAACACCAGCCACAAATCTTAGAGGCAAGATGAGGCTCACACAGGATTGGGGGAATATTGATGAGGCAAAAGAAGAGTGAGAGGTTGAGTTACTTTGCTGAGGAAAGAGCAAAATTTGGATGATAAAGAAGGGACGGAAGAACTTTAGAAGCAAAATTAATACTTTTCAATGAAATATTTTTTAAAGTAGCAGGTATTCAGAGACCAGATTTTGAAAGCATCACAGAATACATCTTGTAGTGTTTGATCAAATTTTGAGAGCAATCCTCTTTTAGTAACAGTCTTCTTTGGGTTCTTTCTCTTCTCCATTAAAGTTAGCTGAGCACAAGGAAGATGAAGATTTCTGAGACATTAGAAATCTCAGATGGACTTTTCTTAAACCATAGTGTCTTGAAAGGGGAACCTCGGTAGTATACTCAGGGTGCTCAAAGTGAATCACACGTTTCACTTTTAAGAGTCTTGATGCTGTAAGAGCTAAGAAGCATGAGCTAGCCATTAGTGGGTTAACACCGGGGTAGAACAGACTTGAGTTGACATCATTTTTAAAAATAAGCTGTTTTTCTGATGGAGGATTTTCTCCCTATTAAATTCTGATTTTTTTTTTTTTTAAAATACCTGACATCTTTGTTTGCTTTTGTGTTGTGCTAGCATTGGTATGAAAGCTGGATTGTTCTGAGGTTTGTTCTTCTAGATGTGAAACAGGAATGAGATGAACATAAAGAACATGTCTTAAATTTTAATTATAGCGGGTCCCTACGGCTCTGTGAGGGCCAGAGATATAATGAGCTTCTGAAGCATTCTCTAGCTATGTTAGCATTTAACTGCATGGAAGGATGTTATGACCCAAAGAACAGAGTCCTCTGAGGGAAAATGATTTTTAATTCTTTACTCTGAAAACCTAGGACTGTAATTGTGAACCTACCTATACCGCATGCCTTAGGGAAGCAGCACCCATCTAATTCTGCTCCTCATGCTCGGGCCGCTGGCTCCTGTCTGTAAGCCCAGTTCTATCTATACTGTACCTGCTTCTGATGCGCGCTGTCTGTGTGCATGTGTTGTGGTTTCGTCTTGGCTTTGTATTGTGAGGACTGGGTGGAAAAGCAGCGAGGATTCAGACTACAGCAGAGACTGTAGTAGAGAAAACGAAGACGGGAGTGTCATGCGGAGATGTATTTAAGTGTGTGGGAAGGTGGTGAAGTGGGGGTCATTGAAAATGCTCTTTTCCACCCATCCTGAAAGTTCACCGCTGGTTAACTGTTCCTCCTCCTTGGGGGCCAGTCATAGGACACTTGGCCTGGGAGGGGGATATTGCTCAAGGGGGTAATACTCCTTCCCCTTTTTTGGCTAGTTTGTTGTTGTTTTAACAGATGAGTGTGGCTTGGCTGCCTAAATACACCATCTTAGTTTAAATGCAAACATCCGAAGTGAAAGAAGGTAGAAAAGTGGTCTCATTTGGGCCTGAGAAAGGGAGTAGGGTGGGCACTGTCTGTGCTAATTGAGCTTCCCCTTCTCACACCTGCTTAATGACCCCACTGCAGCCTGCCGCCACTGCCGCCTTGAGGGTAGGACCCAAGGCTCATTCTGAAGTAATGTATGCGTGGCTGCTGCCGTGCTGATCCTAGTTAGGAATAAAAATGTGTGCAGAAACTTGCACCCTTCTTTGACTTCCCTAGGGAGCCTGTTTGCTGTGTGGCAAGCCTCATGGTATAGGGCAAATGTTAGGGGCTTCTTTCTCCAAGTGGTACCCTAAGAGACATGGCCTTTTGGTATCTCATTTCTGGGAAATTCTGTGTGTTGAGAGAACTCATCCTTGTTGGGTATAGCCTCTTAAAACCTTTAAGAAATTGCTACTATCGATCTTTGCATTAACATTTAGTTCTCATTAATGTTTTTAAATGTACATGTAAAATGTATGTTTTGTGTAAATGTATACAAAATATACATTTTTACCTAAAAGTTCTCTTTTCCTTCTAGTTCTGTGTCCTACATAGAGCAGCAACTTTATCTACGGTGGGCTCCGAGCTAGATTTCCTACAGCATTGTTCTGAAAGCTGGCTACCATTACCTTCTTGCTATTGGAAACTCAGCACATTTGAACTTGGGTTTGATTTAGTATTAACAGATCTTGACTTCACTAATTCTTTATATTATAGAACCAACGGAAATATGGGCACTTTTTTGAATTCTAGAGATGGTTTTTGTTAAATCTACTAATAATTATGAACTGTTCTCTTAGTAGAGTAAGAGAGTAATATTAATTGTGCATGTGCAGTTATATTTCTCATTAACTGACAGTATGCCCATTTGTTTTTATGGCTTTCTAATCTAAAGTGCACTGATGAACTAGATTAAAGCCTTGGGAGATTTATACTATAAATTCAGTGATGGCAAGAACCAACACTGATTTTTGTGAGAACTGTCAGTATAAATATTACCTACCAGTATTGTTCAGAGAGACTGAAACATAATAAACTCGGGCTGCTCTTGAAGAAGCAAAACCAGAATATGCATTACTTTGGCTTAATACTTAGTGAACATTGGAAACTGTTGGTGATGATGGATTTTGTTGCTTGCTGCTTGTTTAACCATTGGTCAAATTTTAACCATTAAATTGCCATTCACTTTTAGAATCTTGTACTGTTTAACTTTTGATTTTCAAATGTTCTGCTTCAGGTGTCTGTGAAGAATTGTACTTTAAAAGTTCATATCCTCTGAGGTGCTTGACAAAGTGTACACCGCAGAATTGCCCATTCTCATTACGGTGTCGTATTTTATTCATGCCTGTGTGTTTTAAGTATGAATTCTAGATACAGCTACTTATGGATTCATCAATATCATGAGGACTTTTGCTGGTTCCAATCAAATCAATGGCATTTAATAAATTTTTTAAGAAGTAAAAATATGTTTGAGAGCCTTATATTTGGGATTTTGTGTTCTTTTTTTTTTTTCGTTACAGTACTAGATTCTTTCCCTTAATTCCACACAGAGCCCATTGCTACAGTGTGTGAGCAGATGAAACCCTGATTAGTCCCAGAATGCTACAAAGGAGAAGAGGAGGACTTTTTTTTTTTAGAGTATGCTGAGCTGCTATGGAGTGACAGAAGTCCTGCTGTTTCTCTGGGGCTGTGAGACATTTCAGACAAACAGCCATGCAGCCCCTCCATAGACGACATGGGACCTGCTATAGGAAGCTTTCACAATTCCACTTGAACACCGGTGAGCAAACAGGGCTATACATATTCCTCACTGCACTCAGCAACTGAGACGCCATGACTGCAAAGGGCAGGGGCTCGGTTTGAAGTTGAATGCCTGCTTGGCATTTCAGCCGTCATCTCTAGGGGTATGAGAAACTTAGGATGGTTTCCTTATTTTATTAACGTTCTTATGTGGAACTTACTTGGCCCTTTCCCCAGATACACACATACCCAGTAATATTAATAATTTAAATTAATTTGATGTGAATTTGCAAAAATGATGCCTTGTACTGAAGAAATGTAGCTTTAAAGGGTATATGATGTAGCGGAAAGTCCTTAGGGGATATATTTTTTTTAAAGGAGATTCAACGTGGTCTGTTTATAGCTCATTCTTAAATTGATGCTTCTAAAATGTATGAAAATATACCTATTTTTTCCTATCAGCTCAAAGTCTCTTTGTAGTCAGGCTTCCCCTGACTTTGCTTGGTAAAGTCTTTCTTCTTCAGCATCGAACCACTGTAGGGTTTCCCACCACAATCCTCCTGTGCGTAGCAAGTTCATTTTGATACTAGTTATGAGCACGTTTCTGACAGCAGGTAGGTTTCTTGTCTCCCTAAAAACAGCACCGCTATGCTGTGTACTCTGGGAGTACTTTTCTTTTTGCAAGGATTCCTTGGGAAAGACCCGCCTAACGACAAAGGCACGGGGACTTCTTGTGACACCGGAGGCTCATTGGACTGATAACCTTAAAAGGACAATTTGTCTTTCGGATCCCAGAGCTGGAATCTTTTTGGAAGTTACACTGTGTGATTTCAACTCACAACGTTTATTTCCTGCCAAGAATCAGGTTGCAGATAATTCTCTTACAGCTTTGTGTGTTTTGAAGAAAACAAAAGCAAACTGTAGAGCTATGGTGCACTCCAAGTGCCATATATCTGTTTTATTCTTCAGGAAATTAGATTTTTCTTTTACAAGAGCACAACAGGAACCAAAGTAAAAGAGTAATAGATACAGCACTCAGGATAAATCATATCTTTAAAATAATAATAATAAAATTTACACCTTGTCCTATATCCTGTTAGTATTTTCATAATATGGCCATGATTGAAAAAACAAAAAGCAAGCATCTACAATTTTTTTCGATAAAGACTTTATGCCAGGAATGGATTAATTATCAACAAAATTCATACTAATCAGGCTGATGTCAATCTATTTTGGTAACATATCATTAACAAATTTATTTTGGAAAAAGATAAAAATATTGCCCCTTGATAATAAATCTTTTTTTCCTTTGATGCAAACAGCTAGAACACCTTTTTCTTTTTCTTTTTGATATTCTAAGACAAAAAAATGGTTAATCTTCAGATTAATAAATTAGGTCATTATAATAATAAATTAATTTTTTTTAAAGTTCAGCAACCTCTGTCCAAGTATTTACAACAATACTTGAAAGTTCCTTTACAAAACAGAACACATTTTCTTTTCACATTAAGCATACTGGGTATCTGTGTCTTTCACAACAAGCATTTTTAAAAGAAAACTCAATGCACAAATGGGTTAATTAGTATAAAAGTGCTAAGGGCTGTTTGAAAAGTTAACACTATAGTATACAGTCAGTTATATTTGAGGCATACTACAACAAACTTCCAGCTTATTGTGGACAATATTCCAGTAGTTGTTTCAAACTATTGTTTGAAGAAAAAAAAAAAATCCAGGAGCTGATTAGTGATGCAGATAAGAACTGCCATCAGTGTCTCTGGCCAGTGAGCAAATTGAAAACAAACTGAAAGCAAATCCAAATGAGGAAGATTTTAATAAAGGAATACCCTTCTCCATAGCAGGTGCAATGCTGACTGCTCAAGGCGTGCGTGCACACACACACACACACACATACTCACACACATCTTTCCAATTAAACTGCAGGTAGAATGAGATTTTGTGTTATTCAAACAAATTTGTAAGTGATCAAAGCATTGATATGGAATGCCTGTTTATCTGCCTTTGTTCTGGTTAAAATCTCAAAAATACATTCAACAGGAAAACAAATTGTATGTGTATAAATATATATGTGTATATATATTATATACACATGCACACAAATACTTTTGTTTTTTGAAGCATAGTTACATAAATACTCCTATAATTGCTAAAGTTTAAAGAGGCATTTTTTTTTGAGCTTCAACAAAGGTGCTTGAATAATATACAATTAAAATGAAGTAGTTTCTATTCTGTAGAATCAGTATATAATAAGGAAAAAGAATCCCCAAACAGTCTTTTTAAAAAAAGTTTCTTCTTAAGCTAGAGCTTCAACAAAAACTATGAACAACCAACAATATAACAGAACAAAGCAACAACAAACAGTGAAATATAGCCCCTGGAAATGCCTGGTGTTCGCCACCCTCTCCCTCCTTCCTGTCACGTTGTTGTAAGAAAAGCTCCAGTGCTCACATCAAGAAATGACTTAGATCTTGTTCATGTGCTGACTCTGCTAGGAACTGGCTGATTGGCTTGGAAGAAAATAAAAGCAGCAAAAAGTATAACTGTATATATCCTTAATAACCCGCTTTAGAGAAATGTTGCTATCGCATTTCTCTGGCTTCCTCACTGCCTACTGCAGCTGTGACTGTATAGAAAAGAAACTTGTGGCTTTAGACCTGGGATGGCTGTCAAAAGGTTCTGATGTGCTCGTCTGGTAGTTCTAAGGTGGTTATGGCAGCTGGGTCGCAAGGCCTTTTTTGTTTCCTGCTCATTCAGGCCTGAGCTTTGCAGCAACCAGTGCAGTCTTCAGAGCAACAGGAAAAAAATATCCTCTGGGCCACTGAACTGCTTTTACGTTACCAGGTTTCTCCCCGAGCCAAGCTGACCAATTTTTCTTCCCGACACCACCCTCCCACCCATTTCCCCATCGAAACTCACTGTCCCCACCCCAAATATCTCTACAGCTATCTTACAGGCAAATATATCTTAGCAACTTTAAAAACTTTGGTTCTAAGAAAACGCTTGGTCAGTTATCTTGAGGAAAAGTGGGAATGCTTGTTCTGCACATTGCTGTAGACAGAGCCCATCCCAGTAAGGTCTTAGCGCTGTACATCAAGTCACAATCCAATACAATCCACTAAGCAAGTGCACAAATTCTAGTTTACTTTTTAGAGCAGATTGAGTCATCTTCTGTCTTTTGAAACCGCAACTGAGTTGCCTTTCTTCACACTGTCTGGTAGAAATTGTCTGCCTGTAGATGGTTCTGTTTTTGCATGCTGTAGAAGCCACTGAATCTTGCATCTGGTTCTGCAATTCTTAGCATTCTCTGGGAACTGTCCACCTGGACTCTGGTTCCTTTCTTGCAGTCCACAGATACTAGCTGATTATTTAAGGAAGAAGGCTATTTAATGAGAGGAGGAATAAAACCACAAAGAATTAGCTGCTTTACATTATCGCAAATGAACAGAAATTTAGTACCTAACTCAGATGAGATAATAGTTTCACAATTCATTGACAGACTGTATGCAGAGTATCACATCCTGTTCTAGTACCAACTATACTTTTATGAAGGACACTGACAAACTATTTAAAGGTGAAATGTCAAAAAACGATGTCAAATAGGAAGACAAAGGAACTGAAAAAAAAAAAAAAAGACTGGTGAAATGATTTCAAATCCTTGAAGTGCAGACCTGTGTTTAAAGGGGGTTGAAGAATGAGTGGAAGGTAGGCAGATTTAAAAACAAAGGGATGATTTCTAACCACTCAGACTGTAGAACACCATCATAGGCTGGGCCAGCCCGTGTGTTCCTAGTCATTCCATACACTTTATGAGTGGGTCTGTTTCCCAGCTTTGGACATTGGCAACTGTATCCTGACCCAGTATAGAGGCTGTGCCCGATGCACATTTGTTCAAAGGAAAATCGGAGGCAGGATAACCGCAGGACAGAATTTTTACATGGAAGGGTTAACCAGATGGTAAATTATATTACATAATTGTTCAGGCTGTTTCCAATTCTTAAGGTTGTATGATTAAAATAAACCAACTCAAGGCAAAAGGCAGAATCAGAGTTGGAAGGGATTATGATTTATTTCCCTTAATACAGGTTTTTCTTATCTTTCAAAATAGGCAGATTTAGAGGCCCTTTACATTTGTACTGAAAATAAATATATTTTCTCCCGTAATATGAAATCTGCCTCTCCCTACCTTGTCTACTGTTACTTTCCACCACCTCTTCATCTTTTGTGACCTTTCCACTTGGTGCTTGCCTTTGATGCATTGACCTGTCCTTTGGCCTTTTGTATACCCTCATGATCTTCCAGCCCTCTCCTATTATCTCCCTCCCTTTGTGACTTCTTTTCCCTCCCAATTCTAAGTTGACTGATGACTGATAAATGCCAGGTGATCAAGTTTAATGTCTAATATAAAGAATGATTTAGGAATAAATCCAGAGGTATTTGTTCATTTGAAAACTTTAGAGTACCTCCAGAAAACTGGATCCATGTAAGGTCAGGATTCATTAACCAATGGATAAAATTCACCTTGTGATAAGTCCAACCCTGGGCAAGTACTATATATTTGATTCATATTATAGCCTGGTATGGATTTGAGGCTATGAATAGCAAAGTAAAAATTTCACTGGTTAAGACACAAGGTTTCAAGCAATTTCAATATAAGTGTAAGTTTTCCTAGATTCATCATTCAAGAGACTTTTTCAAGACAATACCTTAGTTGGTGTTCGATACCAGCAAAGCAGTGGTATCCACTGTTTCTTCTGATTGATGAATAGGAATGCTATTATAATAGACAGGCATATAATTATGGGAACCACAACTGAGGCAATGGAGTCCAGTGAAGAATCTTCACTTGGGTGCAGTCTGTTATCTCTGTAATCTACCTGGAGGTGACCCATATCTAGGAGAAGAAAAATTACAAGCATTTATTACCTAAACCGGAATTGTTCAGGATTATTTTAATGACATTGCAAATAGAGATCGGCAACTTGGTTTTATTGCTTCTCAGTTTTTTCAGGCTAAAAATGTGATTAAAATCTAATTTTGATCCAAAGAGCTCTTAGTAGAGGGCAGAGCGCTTAGGGATGAATGTTAAAAAAAAAAAAAAAATCAAAGTGACAATAATTGGATAAGACGATGCCGGCTCTAGCTAATAAAATAAGAAGGTGCTTAGGTAGATTTTGAAAAAGTGAATTAGACCATTAAAATATTTTGATTACTATTAACATATATGGTCTTCTCAGATTTCGAAGGAGAAACATTAGCTGATCTCCTTGCTTACTGGCAAACGGGACTAGAACAAAGTATATTCTCTTTAATAACGAAGACTAATTAGATCAAAACTAATCAGAATCTGGAGGTTGGTCTTTTGGTTGATACTCTGGTTCACTGAACTCTAAGCAATATTGTCTTACTTTTCATGAACTTGTTGAAAATCTTGCTTAGGCGTATTAGATCGTTTTTCTGCCTTAATGAATTATATTGCATAGGTGACTACATTTAGTTTTGCACTTATGAATGATGACCTTTATGTTCTCTTAAAATATCTTGCAATGTATGTTGCAGACAGAAATAAGGTTAAATACATACCAGTAGGGGGCACTCCCTAAAGTTTCCTTATTTTTATTCTATTTTGAAATCACTGTGTCAGGTTTTCTAAATGCATTAACAGTCAGTTTAGTGAAAGACACATGACACACAATGTCGAAAGGAGTTACTCTCAAATTGTTCTGGAAATTCAGCTCATGAAGTGACAGAGCTTTGTGGTATGTAAGACTGTGGTGTAAAACGCAGATTTTAAATGCTATATGCTTCCGTGTGTGTTCTGGAGGGTGGTGGGAGCAGGGAGGAATGGGAGGTAGAAAACATTCCTAATCATTTTAGCTGGTGCAGATGGCAGTAAAGCTTTGTAGAAACATATTTATCAGCATCAAGAAAAATGTCAAAGATAAGAGTAACATTTTATTGATGAATTCAGATTTTAAATACACAACGAATAAAAGAACGAATTTTACTTTCCCATATTCCAAATGAAATAGAAGTTTTAGGACTAAGTGTCATACAAGAAGAATAAGATATAAATTAAGGAAGGTCTCGGTGAAAGAAAAATGAAGCTGCAAGTGAGGTCTGTTTACAAAATTCAGTCTTCCGGTGCCGTTTCTGTGCTAAAACCAAGCCCTAAAAGTTAGCTTTGAGCTTTGTAGCAGCCAAAGCCAAAAATGGAAACAACTATCAGTCTTTAATAGGATTCACAGTGTCTTCTAGGTTAAAACAAATCAGTTGCCTAGGAGAAGTATACATTTTCTTGCTATTGACGCATGAGAAAATTTCTCTTCAGGGGCTTTATAACATAGATACTATGCAATGCACAGGTCTTCAACATACTATAAGTATGGCTATACTTATGACCGAAGTCTAGCCTCTAGAACAGGGCCTGGCATACAGCAGGCACTAATATTGACTGAGTGAATGTAAGCATAATGCTAAAGCACGTTCAGTCAGAACAATTTTACAGAGAGCCAAAAACACTAGGCCCAGGAAATTGGCTTTCTGGTCATCTGGCTTGATCCGAGCGTAACGTTTAGAATATCTAGAGTCACAGACAAGTAATCTCTCAAGCAATGAATATTGCTTCTTCCAAAAGAAATATAAAAATTATATAGCAATGATTTGGAAAATATGGTTGGAGTGGACAGGAGGCAGTACTGAGTCACAGCTAAGAGCTAGTTTATACCACGGATCAAGAAGAGGTCTACTTTTATAGAAAAGGAAATATTAACAGCTATTGGGAGACAAAATAACATCTTTATTACACACACACTGAAAGGATAGAGCAAGAAAAAAAGGCATGGAGTAAACCTGGTGACTGGAAAAATCAACACAGGTAATAAATGTAACTCACATGAAGTGAAAAGTGCCCAGAAGTAGAGGGTAACCTGATGTACAAATGCTCAGTGCAGAATCTACAAGAGACAGTGACTAATTCATGATTACTCTCCTTATAAAGTTTATATATACATACATTTGAGAGATGGCTTACAAGTTCCAGATACGAAGCTCTTATGACTAGGAACATATTTATTTCCATCATCACAAAGTCTCTGAGCAAGGAGGGCCAGGAAGGAGGCATTTAATCCAGTTACCTGCTGACTGACTTTATCCATGTGTGGTGTAAGTATGTTTCAGCCAGGCAGGTCTGCCCGGGAATAGTTATCTGAATTTACTTCAGCAAGTCATTTAAAAAGTTACTCACAGGAAATTTTAAAAATTAGAAAAAAGCCAAAATAGACCACATAGAAAACTGGCAGATCTCAGCTGCCTTCAATGCTTACCTCTAGGGAGATGGACGATATCATTTTCGCTAGGCGTGGGCCACAGGGGAACCTCCAGGTCAACCTCTCCTCGATGGTTTGTCTTCTCAATGGGTATATTGGTTGGTTCTGGGACATACATTTCTAAAAGAAGGGAACATTTTTCGTAAGAGATGATGAAGCTGCTGTCTTGCTGGCTTTTGTATTCTCAATCCAAATGGTGCACTCAATTCAAGCCCACATTTCTTGGGACGTGAAAGATGCAGTTTCTGCCATTTACATCATTCATGCTAGAGAATCACAAGCTTTGCAGTGAGAAGGAACGTGTCTTGTAACATTTAAAAGACAAAAGAATTCTCTACTCCACCAGGGTCAAAAACTGCTTTTTCACGTTCAAATGGTGTTGGTTTTATAACTTTATGGAAACTGAAGGGGACTAGCTGAAGTGGAATTATTTCTTTTTTTTTTTTTCTCTTGAGACGGAATCTTACTGTTGCCCAGGCTGAAGTGCAGTGGCGCGATCGCGGCTCACTGCAAGCTGCTCCTCCCGGGTTCACGCCATTCTCCTGCCTCAGTCTCTCGAGGAGCTGGGACTACAGGTGCCCGCCACCACGCCCAGCTAATTTTTTGTATTTTTAGTAGAGACGGGGTTTCACCACATTAGCCAGGATGGTCTCAATTTCCTGACCTCGTGATCCACCCGCCTCGGCCTCCGAACGTGCTGGGATTACAGGCGTGAGCCACCGCGCCCGGCAGGAATTATTTCTTTTTACTTTCCAGCAGCTAATAAATGTTGGTGTTTAATAGCTGCTGCTCTTTAATATAGGGGTGTTGAATAACTACACAAAATATGTTAGCAAAACTTGAAAAAGTTAAAGCATTGTCCACTTCTTATGGACTTCTTGGCCATTTCCTCTCCTCTCTTCCCCTACATGGGAAAAGACTGTAGGGAGACCTCATGAGTATAAGTCTCAGATGTCCATTATGTTACCACTGGAACCATTTAGATTAGAAACTGATCTTCGGTAAATATATTTACATTGTCCAGTTTGATCAGATAGGTATTATACTACAACATAAAACAAACTGAGAAGAATATTATTTATCTCAAATATCAGGCCTTTTTAAAAAAAAAAAATCAGAGCTTTTCTCAGCTCCTACAAATATTTCTTTATATTTATACTTTATCCAGCTGATGACAACTAGCCCCACATTTTAAAGCAATTAATTCTTAAGAACTTGTTTTCAAAATGTGACAATAAAAGTTTGTGTCATGCATGTATTTCCTGTCGGCCAGATCCTGCCATATTATTCACTGATTTTTATAAAGCAATTACTCAACACGTAGGATCCTAAATACTCACCATTGCCTAATTTAGACCAACATAAAATATACAGTATATAAATTAAAATAGGATTAATAATCCCCTCTGCGAGAGTGATTGTTTTCTGTCTCAAAGTTACCAGGCTTTTGAGAAGTAAACCTTAAGATGACTTTGAGAGAAGAGGAAAGTGACAGAGAAGAGAGTACTTGCTAAGGTTCCCCCATGAGTTAACTAAGTACCCAGCCAGGGAAAGAAACCCAGAGAGGTTAAGTTCAATCGCTCAAACGCATCTAGTAAGTGGTAGAGCTGGGATTCAAATACAGTTCTGTGATCCCAAAGCCCAAGTTTTCTTGCTGCCTCCCAGAATAGTCTTCTATTTTTTTAGTTATATTATAAAGCCTTTAGACATAAAAAGAACTGGGAACAATGATAGTTTCTACAGGTTCAGTGCATCCCTGCAAACTCGAGAATTAAAAATAGAAGTTACTGAAAGTATTACCATTTGTAGGCGCAGGGGCCTAAGCACAAACCGCTGACTCTCAAATTTTTAAAAATCCTATCGGAATTACCCAAAGAGCTTAGAAAATGTGCTGACTCTCACAGGTCCTGATTCAGTAGGTTTGGACTAGGTGACTCCGGGATAGTATTTAATCCATCCACTGAAAAGCTCTCATATGTGGTATGAATTTCCTGGGTGAATATGGGCAGAAAAGCCACGTCGCCATTTACTTGACACCTTTCAATGTCACACACCCTTCTGTCCCTCCCCTGCCTAGTCCAGGGCTTCACACTGAGCCTCCCTATGACAACAGGGGCCGAACTGCCACTGGTTTCTGAGGCCTCAGTGTAAAGGGCGAACATGACACCGATTCCACCAAACCTGTGAATGTCAATGGCTAAGTAGTCAAAGCTTCTGCAGAGGCCCCAGAGCTGGGATTGACTGAGTTCCACCTCAGGCTTTTTCCTGAGTGAGAGCAGTAGAGAAGTAACTTTGGAATTCTTTTGCCTTGACCCTGCATATGGATAGATTTCAGGTGAAACTCCACCAAGCTGAGGCATGACAGTGAGTCCTCTTCCCACAGGGGCTCTACTTGGAAACAGCAGGGAAAGTGAGAAGGCTCTATGGTGAAGGAGGATGTCTCCTTCAGTGATTAATTGTATTACCATTTGTTCAACAAATATTTCCTGAGCATTTCCTACATGGCAGGCATTGGTTTTGGGCATACAGTTTTAAGTGAGACCAATCCTGGCCCCCATGGGTCTCTCCTGATGAGTGATGCCTGACAGCTACTTCTTACTTCCAGCAGCTCATAACCTGTCCTGTGTATTAGCTCACTCCACCACTCAGTTCAGCTCTGATTAAAATCCACCCACACCTCCTTCTTTATCACAAAACACTCACAGCTCCAGTTCACAGTCCTCAAGTCCAAGGGAAGAGAGTCATTTCCCTTTAATTTGAACATAAAAGGGAAGCTGCCTCTGAGCAGTTTTGCCAAAAAGAACAATTCTTGAGTTAAACAACTGCTTGTTGAAACAAAAAGAAGTGGGAATGCTATTTGCTTCCACGCCTAGACTCAGGCCTTCTTCCATGGCTAAAGACCGCCTTCAACCCAAGACTCTAAAATAGAACCCTTCTGGTGTTTACTAGAAGAGCCCTTTATAGCTGTTGGCATCGCAGATGGACAGTGCCAGGGCGACTTACAAAAAGCTACATCCAGCCCTGCCACAAAGATCCTGGGCACATGGTCACAATCACGCCTGTGCTCATACTTGATCTGAGCTTTGGAGGAACTCAAGATAATTTACTGGGGATATATTTTACTTTCGGAGGCATCTGGTCATCTGTTAAGAGCTGCCTTCCTTAAAAATGTCCTCTTCTGGAATATGGGGCGAGGTGGCTGGTGCTCACAAGCTGAAGTCCGCATTTTTTTGGGAGATGGAACCTGAGGTTAATTTAGGAACAGGGGTCTCATGCTCTGATAACCAGCTGCATGACTTTGGATAATACTCTTAACTTTCCTGAACCTCAGTTTCTTCTGTAAAATGAGACAGGTGCTAATCACCTAACAGCTCATAGGTTCTGTACTCATATCCAAATATGGTGAAGGTGGAAAGTGTTTTGTAAAGAAAGAGGATATTCAGAATGTCTAAAGGACAAAGCAAGGTGTTTGCTGGACAGACTGGGAAATGCTCCCACACCATCATTTCTGAGATGGTATAATCCTCACAGCGTTTCTGGGAGGTGGCACGTGCTATCCAGATGAGAAATGGAAGCCTGAAACTTTGGTGATGAGTCTTGACTAAGATCACACAATGAACCGATGCAAGAATGGGACAGGAATCCAGCCTTCCTGGCAGCCCATACTGGATCAAACAGAAGGTGGCACGAGCTCAACTGATTGCAATATTGCTTAAAGATGGAAAAATGTCTCATCAGGAATACAGCAGACGCAGAAAGGAGAGTTAATCAACAGAAATTAAATTTCAACCCAACAGTAAATCTTAACTGATAACTCACTGGAGAAATCTCTAATGATGAACAAGGATGTTAGCAGTATCTGTACTCTCTCTTATGAAATTCACAAACCAAGGAGAATGAATCTACCTCTATTTCTACCACCACTACCTGAATTTGGGTTCTTATTATCACACCTAGGACATTTGCAGTGCATGATACAGCTGTCCTGGCGTCTGGTCTCTCTCTGCTTTAGTCATTCCTGCGCACCACCCCATTACACAAAGGTTACCCCAAAACACCTTTGTGATCATGTCATTCAGCTGCTCAAAAATAAGCCTTCCCATTCCCTATGAAGAACAAAATCTACACTCTTCATTTAAGGCCTGAAAAATCCTGGCGAAGCTAGTGTTTCTGTCCTTACCTACTGCTACTAGAACTCACTGCCTTAGGGGCATTGGCCTTGACCTTAGAGGCACTGGCCTTGACTTTTCCCATCTCAGGTCTTGGTCAGGTTATCCTCTTCACTCCAATGAAGAGAGCACATCTGTCCTTTAAAATCTAGCTCATGTCCTTTCTCTGTGAAACCCTCCAAGGACACTCAACTTCATAGTCCATCTTAGTCATGAACTTTGCATGGTCTGCATGAGAGTTGCATAACCGTAACTCCCAAGGGGAGAGGTGAATCCAATTCACCTCTCCCATTCTGTTTTGAAACCACTCTGATTAGACTTTGCCTCCAACGCTGTACTTCTGTGAAGTTCATTACAGCAGTGCTAAATGCACAAATCAATTCTCACGTTGCATCTTGTTGCATCTTACTTGGCTAACAGCGGTGCTTGATTCAGCTGTTTACTCTTTCCTACCAGAAACCCTTTCTCCACCTGGCTTCCATGTCACTCTGACCCTCTTGGCTTCCTCCTTTATTCCTGGTGCTCCTTCTCTATTTATTTTGCTAGGCCCTCTGCACCTGCTCAATCTCCAAAAGTTAGAAGGTCTCAGGGCTCAGTCCTGCGCTCTCTTTTCTCTTCTATTTATTCTTACTCTTGGGTCATCTCATCTAGTCTCAAGGCTTAAAAACCTTGAGACTAGAAACCAACTATGACTGACAACTTTCAAATTTGTAGATCTACTTTCAATCTCTTTCATGAACCCCAGATTAGATATTGTCTATTCGTTATCTCCACTTTGATGCTGAGTATTTCAAGCTAAAAATGCCCCAAACCAAAATGTCGTAGTCATCCTTGGCTCCTCTCCCACTCACTCCCCACATATATTCAAATCCTACTGATGCAACTGATACGGCATAGTCAGAACCTGCCCACTTCTCCCCACCTCCATGGCTACCACCCTGTTCACGTCACTGTCATCTCTCACGTGGATTCTTTAAAAAGCCTCAAAGTTGATCTCTCTGCTTTCACTCTTGACCTCCATGCCCCACAGTCTATGTTCAACCCAGCACCAGAGAAATCCCATTCAAAGGTAAGTCAGATGCTGTCACTCCCTGCTCCAAACCTTCCAAGGTTTCATCTCACTCAATACAATCCTGCACTCATCTGTGAGACCCTTTGTGTCTGGCCGTGGCTGCCTCTCTGCCCCACCTCTTACCTCCTCCGTGCTCACTGAGTTACCTTCACACAGCATCTCTTGAACATGCACGGCATGTTCCCACTGCAGGGCCCTGGCCCTGGCTACACCCAAAGGTTCTGCCTCTTCCCATGAGAACTGCAATTCTGGGTCTCTTCATTAAATCTCATCTTGTTGGTAAGGTACTCCCTGACCATTCTACATAATACAAAACAACTGCCTGCCCCACTTCTCCCCAGCCTTTTTGTCTTGCTATGCCTTTCTCCAGAGCCTGATCCTCATCTTCGTGGCTGCCTAGTTACTGTTTACCTGTTTGCTGCCTGGTTTCTCCCTGCTACAATGTAAGCTACGTGTGCACTGCTATTTGGTCACTGCTGTTTCCCCAGTGCCTAAAACAGTGCTTGGCACATAAAAGGCGTTAAATGACTCTTTGTGAAATACATAAGGTCAAGTTTCATCATTTATATCATTAAAAGCATATTACTGGGGAAACTGGTATGAAACTTGTGAAACATAGGTGAATATATACTAGAAAAATAATTCCAGTGGAAAACCACATATTTTTTCTTATTCTCATTTAAAACACTTAAGACTTTCCTTTTTTCCATACACACAGCAAGTGTGTATGGAAAACTATAAAGAGAACCCAACTGAAGGCTCTGAAAAATGGTTCCACCCCCTTACCTGGCAGAACATCCTATCCTTTTTAGGAGATAAATGGACATTTTTAGAAATGCTCAATTGGGGATAGTTTGCACAACGCCTAAACAAAAGGCCAACATGTGCAGAGCTCACTTAAACTCTTTGGGTTTAACAACTGCCCTCTCTTACAACTGCATAGTACAGATGCACTTCTGAACTGGCATGCTTCCCAGCTCCCTGTATTGAACAGAACAAGGTTCTCTAATATAATGCTGCGAGAAAACATGAGAATCGAGGTAAGACAGAAAAGCTCCTGACTTGCTCAGGACCTCAGTGAAGTGTTCGAGTGAGCCTTCACTTGGGTCTGTGTGGTCTATACTATCTGGGAAATCTGTGTGTCTAGGGGTTCAGTCCCGATGGAGAGGGCTCAGGTCTTACATTGCTGGGATTAGACTGAGGGGAAAGAGGAATAGTTTTGGCAGGAGGTGCAGACATGGAAACTAAGAGAAGGGCTAGGGGAGACTCTGGGCAGCTGAGAAGGACTTAGGTTTGAAACTATGAGATGGATAATGCAGCAGACATGAAGAGTGCGGCGTGGGGAAAGATGCAGGTGCAGGGATTCAAAACAGCCAGCTGGGATATGCTCAGGGGTTGCGTTATGTGTGGAAAGAGATGGGAGGTTCAGCTGAGGGCTTGGGAGAGGGCTGCATGGATAGTATGGGTATTGGCTGGAACTGATGAACTAAAAAAAGAATGAACCAGAACTACATTCTTTAAATGCAGGTCTTCCGCTTTGGTTCTAATATATTTTCACAGTGTAATGGCTCTTAAGCATCTTCCCTTCTGGGTCCCATCTTGGACCACCTTCTCTAGGCTAGTCCAACACTGCACTAAAACTGTGCTACTCTGATAGGGCAGGTGTCATTAACGGTTTGGTTATACTAAAGTTTAGAGAATGCAAATGAGAAGAAAAGAACCAGAGCAATTCTGGCATGGAACCAAAATCTGCCCCTCATCTAGATGGTCATGGTTTTCCAAGTTACCCATAGGGTCTTTGGGTGGGAGGTGCTAACTGGGCCTGACACGCTACTTGGGCCATGTGAACTAACGAAAGAGGGAGCAGGTTGAGCTCTGCTTTGATTTCATCTTAAATCAACATTACAGCTTGACAAATGGAAGGATGGTGGCTTAGATACCTGGACACATTGGGCAGCAACTTCCTTCCACGTTGATGGGCTCAACACAGGGCAGAGGGGGGCAGCTGACGGTCGAGCAGAGGGTCTGGCCCTGCAGGCAGTAGCAGTGGGTGCAGCTGTCAAGGTCCCACCGCTCCTCGTCGGCATAGGCCTTCCCACTGAAGTGGCACACCACCTTCTTTGGAATTGTGTCTTCTAGTGAAAAGAACAGCACATGGTGGAGTCGCTGATGTGACAATGCACACGATCTTATTACACGTGAGAGATCAAGGGAATAGCTTTGTATAATCACAGTATGCCTTAGGATTTCTGGAATTCAGTGACACTTTTGTTTGTTTCCCTAGTCTTTCATTTTCTTAGGAGGACCCTCGGGGCTCTCATCTTGTGGCCACTGAGGCCAGCACAGGGTGGTCACTACAACAACCGGCAGGGAATGGTACCCGTTAGATAAGTGTCCTTAGACTGTCATCTAGAAAGAGATAAAGAGACTGATGAAAAGTCCAGCTGAGTTTATTTACAGAGATGGATTCAAGAAGTTCCTGTTTTGTAAACAATGCAGGCGAATGGTAAGGAGTGATAATGGCAACATCACAGGGAACTAGCAGGTTTCCTCTGCACCCCCTGAGTGGGAGTCGGCACCGAGCTAACCACTTCCTTCATTTTCCAGGGATGCCGCGTAGATTTCTCTCATCTACAAGGGCATTTCTACTTTAAAAACAGCTTCATTTCATTGCAATCCGTTTTTTTCCCCCCCAGAAAACTGTGGTTTTTGAGGAAAAAAAAAAAGAGCTATTTGTCTAAACAGTATATACAGGGATTTGCAGTTTAAATATTCTGCTCCTTCTTCCGTTGTCGCTTGTCACACTCATTTCCTCCCTCTTCCAACCTTCTCCTTGAAGGTTCCTTTCTCTGGGACTCACCGCCTTTTTCTGGTGTACCTGAACTTACTGACTCCCTAGTGGCCACACTGCACACACAGAAATTTCCCTCTAGCACACAAGAATGTGGTTCAGAGTGAGGCCCCAAACACCAGCGGATCCAGCAGCAAAGCAGAGATGGGGCAAATCGAAACCCAGTGGCGGGGGTGTGAGCGCGAGACTGATAACTAGATGCCACCTACCGATCCAGGGACATTTTATGTTCAGATCCTAAAAGCAGCGCCACTCACCATTTGTCACTTAAGCAAGAAAAACTACAAAGGCATCTAGAAGGAAAGTTCCTTAGGAAGGCAGTCGTCCCCAGGGCCCAGGGTTCTTCCTGGAAAGCATCTGGGAAGCTCTTGAAGGGTCAGAGTTCATTGAATAGACACAAGAAACAGAACCCAGCACATCTCAGGGCATGATGAGAAGCCCATAATGGCATCAGGAGCCATTTTCTCTGAGCCGCCCCAAGCTTTGCAGCGAGTGCTCTAAGGCAGCTGGAAGTGGCTCTCTCTGAAGACACAGTCTGTGCTTCAGACTGAGCTTTTCCAGAGGAAGGTCACAGAGAGAAATGCTCACAGATCTGTGGTCTCTATGTTTTCTTCTTACCAATTACAGTTGTCCCTTGGTACCTTTGGGAGACTGGTTCTAGGACCCCCATGGATACCAAAATCCAAAGACGCTCATGTCCCAAGTCCCCTATACAAAATAGTATAGTATTTGTATATACCTACTCACATCCCCCCACATACTTTAGGCCATCTTTACTCAAGCATATGCACCTTTATAAATGGCACTAATAATGGCCTAATATTGTAAAATTTTTACTCCATAGATATAACTCTCAATCCATTGGCGAGTGTTAGAAGCAAGCCCAAGGAAGAAACGGAGATCGAGTGTTAAGTGCCTCATCTCTTATGGTCTCAACAACTTCTATCATTTTTCTCATTACTGCTGGCTACAGTTCAACAAGGGACATTAAGTCAAGTAATCATGGCAAGTTCTAGTTGTAATTAGAAATCCATTTTTCAGTCTATTAAAAAATGCACTTCCCGATGTTTGTAGAGGCTGCACAGAAATCTTCTGGCACACTAATTATTACGCTAAAAACTCATTTGGAGACTTTCAAAAGAAACTCATGACAGAAGTTCTTGATTATATGGAATCCTTGAAGGAAGCAACTTCACTAAGGTATCCAAAATGCACATGTCAAATTGGCTGAACAAAATCATCCAATGAGCCTAATTTAAGTAGTACTCTGACCTCCAGCCAACACACTGCATTGAGGACATTAGTTCTGGCCATCAAATTTAGAGTCTCTTTTGCTGAGAATTCTTTATGAAAGGAAGCAATGTTTCATTAAGCAGTATCACTCATTGTATTTTATATGAACTTTGGTCCACACAATGCAGTATCACTGAATAAAATTTGAGTAACAGTATTACTGTACAAAGAAATCAGACGGGAGGTGAAACTTCTCATCCCATCTTGTCCATAACTCTTCTGACTCAAGGTCAAGCAGTGGTCTATACTGTCTATATTATTATTATTTTCCTTCCTTTCTTCCTTGCTTACTTCCTTCCTCCCTCCCTCCCTCCTTCCCTTCTCCCTCCCTTCCTCTTCCCTCCCCTCCTTACTTCCTTCCTCCTCCCTCCCTCCCTTCCTTTTCTCCTTCTTTCCTTCCTTCTCCCTCCTTCCTTTCCCCTCCATCCTTCCTTCCTTTTCTCCTTCCTTCCCCACCCTCATCTCCTTTCCCCATTTCTCCCTTCCTTCCCGCACCCTCCTTCCTTCCCCCTCCCCCCTCCTTCTTCCCTCCTTTCCCCTCCCTCCTTCCCTCCCTCCTTCCTTCCTTTCCCCTCTCTCCTTCCCCCTCCCTCACCTATCTACATTCCTTCCTTCTCCCTCCATCCTTTCTTCTCTCCTTTTCACCCTCCCTCCCTCCCTTCCCTCCTGTCTTCCTTCCTTCCCCCTCTCCCCTTCCTTCCCTCCTTCCCTCTCTCCTTCGTTCCTTCTTTCCTTCCTTCCCTTACCTCTCTCCACACACATGAGAATAATGACGGGAAGAACTTAGACTGAGCCTGGACCTAAAGCACCTGGCCATGACGTGTGGTGTTTTCTGAATGATAATGACCTATGTAGAATAATTTCAACTGATGTATCAAAACCACAGAAGAAATATCAAAGATCAAATGCTGAGCTACAGCGTAATACAGGGTTTATGTAAATACTCATTCAGTAACTGTATGAGATCACTGTCTAAAAGAATATTTATAAAATGATATATGAGAAAGAACAATCACTGAATGCCTTGGAAGCAATGGGAAAACCAGTAACTTTTTTCTTTTTCTCAAGAGACAGGGTCTCACTCTGTTGCCCAGGCTGGAGTGTAGTGGTGCAATCATAGCTCTTTGAACTTCTGGGCTCAAGTGATCCTCCTGCTTTAGCCTCCTGAGTAGTTAGGACTACTGGTATGCACCACTATGCCTGGATAATTTTTAGGGTTTTTTTTTTTTTTTTTTGTGGAGATGGAGTCTCACTGTGTTGCCCAGGCTGGTTTGAACTACTGGCCTCAAGCCATCTACCTGCCTTAGTCTCCCAAAGTGCTGAAATTACAGGCACGAGCCACCACACCTTGCTCCATATCCTCATTTCTTTTCCTAGATACACTGTCTCCTTCAATGACACGTAGAGACCCATTTGTGAAAACGCCATAGGGAAGTTTTGGAAGCTACCAGGTTTAAAGTGAGACGTGGTGGCTATTCCATGCAATTCAAGGTTCTATAAATTAAATTAAGAGTCACTGTAGTCTTCTGGGGGAAACAGCATAATCTAATTGAGACTACATATAAATGTATTTTAAGCACTCAGCCTGAAGAGGGATGTAGAAATAAAGACTGGGAATATCCAACTAAAAATAACCAAAATAGTTTATGTTTGGCTATCAGGGTTGTGCCATTTAACTCTAAAGGCTACATTTATAACTCCAACTGGTCTGCTTATTCTGACAATTAAGTTTTGTTCTTCGACACCTAATAACAATCGTAACTTCCACTTACTGAATGCCCACTACGTGCCAGGCCCTGTGCTAAGCATGTTACCTATGTCAATGCCATTTGATCTCCATTGCCCAGTGGGACAGGGTATTGTTTCAATTCCACAGAAAAATGAGCCACAAGATTAAGTCACTTGTCTAAGATGCACAGCTAGGAAGCAGCAGGGCGAGGAGGGGAGCCACAGCGGGTCTGGCTCCACAGTCCACCAGCACCTCTGTCTGTCAGGTGTCAAGCTGGATAACCCGTGGAAAGGCCACTTGCCCGGACAAGGATCAATCAGTGCCACACAAACAAGCTGTTACTGCTCACTGACTCTTGAAAACGGGGACTCGAATTGATCTTTGTCTTCAAAGATACCAAGTGCCATCAAGAAATGGAGATAATGAAGTGGGTTATTTAGGTAATTCAGGATTCCTGGTCCTCCTTAGGAAATCTCTGTTGAACACTTCTCTCTCCCCTCACAATCTCTCCCTCCCACTCTCTCAAAGAGGATTGGAGGAGAATGTTCCAAGGAAAACATGAGGTACGACACTAACGTAATAAAGTGTATTTTTAAAACAAACAAATCAGGGGTTATATATCCAAATAAACATGACCCCCTTCTAAGGAGCCCTGGTAGGCTGTAAACTTGTGTTCCAATGGTACTGCCGCTGCTGCACACAGCTCTGGAATTTTCCTCTTGCCATGGCATCCAGGGCCCATTATGAAACGTGCAAAGAAGATGGTTACTATTTCACAGTCACACCTTGGTTTAGATCAGCTTTGCTACTTATTTTCCTCAGCTCTGGCCTCTATCTTATCTGTCAGATTCAGCTTGAAAGGACTTTTGGCCTCTTTCAGAAACAAAGTCACTATAAGAGAATAAAGATTTACTTCTGCCATCAACTATGTCAGGGACCTGGAGCCCTTCGCTGGCTGCAGCGGGTCCTTCGTGGGGTTGCTTACCTCATGGGATGCTCAGACAAACATCTTTTCTTTTGGGACTCAAATATGAGCAACATTATCTTGCATCACATATGATTACAATAAAAATATGCAATGTCTTTCAGTGGTAGAGTCTGGAAAATTCAGTGTGGGTTCCCCGCTGCCTATTTTCCCTCAATTCTGGTTGGTATCACAAGGGGAGGAAGAAGCAGCATGGCCTTGAAATGTTAATTCCTTTCCAGTTAACTTCTTCAACTGTTTAAAACTTCATTATCTTACCTCTTTTCAAGATAAGAAAAGAAGCCTTAACAGGCTGTTAAAGCTGGACTTTGTTTTACTCTTGAGCTATTTTAATTATGCCATAAAACTAATGAACAGCTATGGAAAATCTAGAACTATGTTATTTTCTTCCTCTGCAAAGATCCAATTTAGTGTTCCAGGAGTCACCAAGGTGGAGGCACAGCCCTTGCTCTGAAACTGACCATGATGTGGGATATACATGAGCCTCTGGAAGAAGAAAAAAAAAAAAAAAAGCATCTCCAGATTCTTCCCCCTCCCCCTCTTTCCTCTGTGGAAGGATATAAAAACCAAAATGGACTCTAACCTATGTTATAGCTGGATTTCTTGATTTCTGCCTAGGAGGCAACTTCTTACATAGATACTTCAATTTCTAAATCTGGTGGTCATGAAGTCAGAGTCTTGGTGTGGGAGTAACTTCCTGGGAGGAAGTCAGGCTGCTTTAGAAATTGCATCAGTTCTTTCAAATCTCCTGCGTACTATTTAGAGTCCTGAAAAGTAATTTACTCTGGGATCCTGGTGGCCAAGAAGCTAAATGCAGCTCTTAATCTCAGAATAAGTCTCACCGCAAAACAAGCCAACACAGGACTATAACGGGGGCATTTGTTCTTTCCACACATTGAGATGAAGACCCTCTGAGTGTCACCCTAAGTGTTGGGGATGCCGACGTGAACAAGGCATTCAAGGCCTTGGTCCTCAGGAGATGCTCCTGCACCCACAGGGTCTTGTCAGCTTTGTGAGAGTCCATATCCAAATGGATGAGCCCAGTGTCTGGAAAAGACGCACAGACAGCTGGTCCTGCTAAGATATTTCAGTTTGGGTTCTTAAGTTTGAGGTTTGAGGGATTTACAGAAAACTTTAGTGAAGTCATTTAGGCAGGCATACAAAGGGGGCCATGTATACTATGGGTAACATAAGATTTAGAAAAGGGAGTGGCAGAAAAGGCAGCCATGTACTACCAATGACATAGCTGACCTGGGCAAGAATAGGGGAAGTACTTCTAAAATGTTAGTTTATACCTGTAACAATGCATTACAGCCCTCTCTAAGCCACAAAGGAATAAAATACCACTTCCATTTCACTTTCTATCAAGACCCTGAAATCCCTGGCTTGTCATGTGCTTTTCACTTCTGTATTGTCAGTCACATGCTGGGCACCAACTCCACACTTGGAGAATAAATGGAATGTGAACACCTCCTGTTTGAGAAACTGGCTTCACTTGTTTTTTTAAAAAGCATAAAGAAGAGACTTAAAACACATGAAAATTGCAATGATGCAGGAATCTGAGAAAATAATGTACAGGCCACTAAGAACTCCTAGACAGAAGATGATGACTGATTTTCAATACGTTGACTCACCAGGCCTTTACAGACTGTACAAGAATGAAAAGATGGAACTCAACTGAAGTCTTGCTAAAAACAGATGCAGGGTGCCTAGACAATTTCAATGAGGCAGACATCTAATACATAGTAATTCTGTCAGGAAATGATTAAAGAATTCTGGTTAAAAATGCAACACATGCTTACTGATTTAATTTAATCTTTGAGTATTTACTTTATAACTTTTAGCTTCCAATAAAAAAATCTGATCTTAATCCATCTTTGTTTAAAAAAAAAATTAGGTAAATGCTGTCATGTCAGCTGACTCCTACCTCTCCATACTGCCTCAACCTTAACTGCTGTGAAAGCAGATTTGGCCACAGCTTTAAGGCTTTTCTTAGAATTCCATTTTTGTTTTATTTTATTTCATTTATTTCTTAGGATAGGAAGTGCAAGTGTATTTATAAAGGTTAGAAGAGCCTATCAGATTTCTTCAACATACTAGAAAGAAAGAGGTGATTGCTCAGGCTTCTAAGTCCTAGTTCTACAAAAAGAAATCTCACCAAATTAGTAAACACAGTCACTTTTGGCTGAGAACCAGCGCATGCAAAGAGGACACAATTTTTCAGTAATAGGGCTTACCACCCCTTGTGTTAGCATTTGTTATGGGTTGATTAAGCAGTTCATGGATAGTAGTTGAAGGAAACATTTTATTTTCAACTTTAAATGTGGTCTCATGTCATAGTAGGGCCTACAGTCCAAGATGCGTCTACAGGTACCTGGACATTATTCACAGATACCATTTTGGATATGTAAAAATGTCATGTTAAAAGGCAGGCAGAAACAACTAAAGATCAAGGTGGCCCAAATACGGAGGAAGAAATACAACTTCTTTTAGGGCTTAAAAGAAGCAATCTATGTAAAAGTTGGGGTATACCATCTTGTTAAGAAAACCTTAACGTAGAAGCCATTGGACCTTCCAGACTGGCTAGTTTCTGCACCTACGAAAGATGTTTTATCTGGTCACAGTCCAAGCCCTGTTAAGAAGACTCTGCCAGCAGCTTCCAGAGGGTGGGCCCTCTGTGATAGGGGTCTTCCTTGACCACTACAGGGTACAAAATCAGGTTTGCCCTCCTGGACCGAAACAAGAGAAAGGCAGAAGCTGTTGGATCTCTCTGGAAATAGCAGTGCAGCCTCCCTTCCGTGTAGCAGAGCTCTTTAAATTCAGAATGTGGGGCTGGAGCACACCTAAAGACTACGCGGCTTAGGGGTTTTCCCTAAGTTAACCAGAACAACTTGAATTTCTGTTTACACAGCCGGAGGCCTGGAAAGGATACCGAAGTGAGAAGAGGAAGCTGCTTGCGGAAGAAGCAAGATCAGTTGCTTCCCAGGGCATAGGGTGAGACCCAAACAAACCGAAATCAAACATTGCTTATTTTTGTTGTGATAACTTTAGACCAGTTCCAAAGTTAGCGTGGTGCACGACAACCACAATGTTTTCATTCTTACACTCTCTAAACAATACACAGACAATCACCCTGTTTCCCCTTCTTTTAAATCACACTTCTCATCTTTCGTTTCAATCTTTTTAGCACTAACTGTGACAACCTGGGCCTCGGTGTAGGGCCACGGCAACTGACGGCTCTGAAGAATGTGCAGGAGGTATATGTCTCCTCCCTATGAGGGTGCGCCCTGATGATCAATGCCACGTACTCTGTTCCCAGGAATCACAGTGGATCATGCACAGTAAGTTCAGACTCTTCAAATGGGATTAGCCTCTCAACATAAACAAAAATAAATGAGCCCTATTTTCTCACTTCTGATAATGTCTAGAGGTATGAAAGAACAGTGCGGTTTGTAGGCAAGGCACTGTCACAACACAGCTGAGCTACATAAAGCACACTGTTTCTACCTGGGTTACAATGGAGTGACCAAAGGGGCATGGGCTTTTTAAGATGAGAGTAGGCAGGATGAGGTACACTGCCGAAGCATTATCTAAGATATTCTTGGCCTTCAAAAGCTCATCACTGAGATGTTATATACAGGCATTTCTCTTGTAGAAAGCCAGCTGCTACATTTAACAGTGAGATACTAGAATTGATTTGATAATGTTACTCAGATCAGCTGCAATCTGTGTTACAAGAGCAGCAATTCTACTGAATCTATCTACACTTAAATTGTGTTTACTGTTTATAAAGTATTTTTGCACATGGACGTTATGTCATTTAATTTTCTTGGCACTTTTGTGAAGCACAGGACAATATTATTACTGCCATCTTATAGATGAGGAAACTGAACTAGGGTTACATCAGATCACCAAGACATAAAGCTAGAATGTGACAGAGCTGTGATTATAATGCTCTGGTTCCAAGGGAAGTTCTCTTTCCAATGTGCAGAAGCTTTTAATTTTAAGAAAATACACTGGAGAAGCAGCAGTGAAAAATGTTCCAATGAAGGTGGGCAGTATTGTATCATTATGGTTTCAAAATGCATAACATTAAGTTTCATGGGTTGTATAGCTTAAAGATGCCTGAATTAAATATTTACTATATTTGACTCTTGGGCTGAATTAAATACACAATGATCAACAGATGTTCCAAAGAGATGCTATATATCTCTTAAGATACCAGTTTAGCAGAGTTACGTTTAAACAAACAGAATCTAAGCAAAAGGAATAATGTATAATAGATTGACTTGATATAAGGTATAGACATTTCCCTACTAAGGTTAAAGATTATTTAATCATTTGCTAGTTGAAGATCACTATGGAGAAGAGTACTACACAGTGACAGTATTACAGCCAATTGAGAAGAAATACAGGTACAACACAAGCTAGGCCAGCTCCATGTGAAAGTCCCACTTCAAATATTAGTAAATACATAAATATAAGAATAGACAACTTCTAATCATACAGAGATATTAATACAACCTGTTAGAAATTTTTCGTGTACCATCTACCTATAATAGAACTCATTTTCACAGATCCTTAAAGATATATGACACTTAAAAACACTTCAATGATACTAGATGATTAGAAGGCATGTAATCAGAACATTTCAACTTAGTTCACATGGAAGTTATGAGCCACATATATACTTGTATTTATTTTATATAATGTACAAATAAGTAAATATATATTTATATTATATATAACAAACACAAACTATCATCCCAAATTTCTGAAGTGAGAAAGACACACTGACTCAATAATTTCTAATAATTTCTAGCCAACAAATGACTTTAAAAATCTGACCTTGAAATATCTTCTAAAATAACACAGTTACAAACAAATACTTGCCAAGTCATAATTTTCAAAACAATGTTCTACCTACTAACACTTAAGACTTGGCCAACACACGAGCTATTTATTCAACATCAGTCCTGATCACCTAGAGTGGGCTAATTGGGGGACATACCTGAGCATCTTGATTTCCAAAGCCAACAGGTATGATGCAGCAGTGAAGTGGGCCTGAAAATCCTGGAAATTAACTTAAGATAGACTTTATCATCAAAGTCGTACTCTTTCTTTGTAATATCTGACCAGGAATGACTGACCCCTGGACACAGGGAGGTTCTACTGAAAGACTCATGGCTCCCCCTCCAGAAGCTGCCAGAGTCTGGTACTCAGTATGGGCAGAAGCATCACCAACATGAACATCAGAGCAAGGGTGATGTGGTCAGGGCTCATATGGGGATATGAATATTCCCACAGGCACATGAGTGGTGTGGTGTAAGGGCTGCTAATGTACTTGTCTGCTATCCTCCTTGAAGTCATGAAATAAAGACTTCATTGAAGCACTGAAATAATTTTTGCTCTAGCAAGGTTTGAGAAAGGCATATAACATGTAATCAGTGAAATGGCCACGGGATGCTTTAGAAACCAGTACACTCGCCGGGCGCGGAGGCTCAAGTCTGTAATCCCAGCACTTTGGGAGGCCAAGACGGGTGGATCACAAGGTCAGGAGATCGAGACCATCCTGGCCTACACGGTGAAACCCCGTCTCTACTAAAAAATACAAAAAACTAGCCGGGCGAGGAGGCAGGCGCCTGTAGTCCCAGCTACTCGGGAGGCTGAGGCAGGAGAATGGCGTGAACCCGGGAGGCAGAGCTTGCAGTGAGCTGAGATCCGGCCATGCACTCCAGCCTGGGCAACAGAGCGAGACTCCGTCTCAAAAAAAAAAAAAAAAAAAAAAAGAAACCAGTACATTCTTGCATGGCTAAGCATGTCCTAACAGAGGCATCTGCTGTTTACAAGGAACCACATATCAAATGTCTTTTCACCCATTAGAATTCCCTCAGACCTTTTATCTCCACCTGATTCATACTTGTCAACTTTTGATTCTTGTTCTTCATCCTTTAAGCCTTCATTATAGTCAGCTTATGAGAATAAAATCTAAGTTTGATGTATTTACATAGAAAGCCAAAGTACAAAACAATTAGGGAATCAGAAGATGTTCCATTAAAATGAATGGGTAATTACTACTTAGTTTCTTTCTAGCAGAAGAATGAATTCTCTAATGATGGGTATTATAAGAAACTAGACAAAGCTGTTCACTTTTCAGAATTAATCATCAATCCTATTAATTATGTCTATATTACATATCCTATTAAATTAGCACACATAATATGAGGCCTTCACACATCAAAAGAGAAGCATTATCATTGCACATTAGTGAGTTGATAATTTAACAAAAGGAACACAAATACTTGTAGTCAGAAAACTACTTTTGGTAGAATCACCACTTTTCATTTTTCTTACAGTAGGAACAAAGGATACTTCACATGCAAACTTTTTTTTTGATCATTAATAAAAGAGGTCCCTTAATTGTGAGTTTGAGGTTTTTAGAGATCTGTATTTGACTCATTAGGGAGAACATTCATCCACGGAAGAGCCTTACAGCCAAGGTGAGGTCAGCACTGTAGGCTGGGGTGAGACAGTCTATACATTCTAACAGCGAGATACACAAGATCCTGAGAATAGATGATTATCTGGGTTAAAACTGAGAAAGCCTAAAACAGGAAACAACGCAAGCACTGGTCTTTGGTGCCCACTGGACAAACAACTGGGTGCTTTAAGACACGCCGCCTGACCATGTTTCCATGTTTTTCCTTTGCTCAGTGATCTCTGGATGGTGATAAAGGCTCTGCCAATGAAGCACAGCTGGCAACTGCCTTTGGGTGGCTTGTGCTGGCCCGGCTTGGCACCCTTATATAGGGACCCTTATATAGAGGTCCTGGAAGTCAGGACCTCTTAGTTGATAAGAGAACAAGCCCAAATGCAAACTGGAGAGTCAGACAGGAAATCCCTATATCATAGTCGTGAACTTGACTTCGTAGGTTTAGACATAGCAGGGATAGAAGAGAAAGGATGAACGCCTATCTAACAAGGCTACTTGTAAAGTAAATATGATGCAGACAGAAGAGAGCTTAATGACTATTTCAATAACACAACACCACATATAAATTATTAAGATGAACGAGTGAATAAGGCACACGGTTATAGTTCATTAAACGTTAAGTCTCCCCAACATGGTTCCCTGAAGGTAAGTCATAGGTATGATAACATTACACATGCATCAATTTGGGAGGGGGAGGGGAGTTGTGTAGATAGATAGATCAGAATCAAAATGTCCACTATACCACTATGTGCTCATATGAACTACAATTTAGCAAAAGTGCTGCACTCCAACTTAAAATCAAAATCACAAATTTGAGCCAAACTGGTCCTTTTTTTCCTACACCAATGAAGAATGTATAATCTAAATGATGCAGGAATTGGAATAGAAAGTAGGAAGGCAAAAAATAAAAAATAAAAAAAGACTAAAGAATATTATGATTTGAAAGTTTCTATTCATAATTTTGAATTTTCTCTTCATACATTTCAATTTAAATTGGTTTTGTGAGAGATGATTATCTATCATATGAAAACAAATTTACTAGTTGAATAATTTACTAATTACGAATTTACCAATTAAGTAGCAAAACACAACAACAAATTTACACAAAACAATCTGAGAATTTTCAACACGTGAGAGATCTGCTGTTAGGTTTTTCCTCTGAAGGTAACATGGAATTCTCAGACCTCCAGGTCCCTGGTTTCCCAAGTATGACACAAGTATCCCTGATTGACTTGTGAACCATTTCCTTTAGTATGGAAGTTTTACTGCACTTGTACCTCTGAACTTAAAAAGCTAAAAGAAAAAAGTTTTGATATATAACTATGGGGATATTGGCTATATTTCCCCCTTACCCAGCCTTAAATAGTAGCCTAGTTGTAGCTTTCATTTAGATCTCACCAAATGTAGTGCCATTTTGTTGCATGAATTTTGATCAGCTCTTTGAAAAGTAAGTAGCACTAAATTGGATATATGCCTTGATACATTTTTGGCTCTACTTAGAAGCTAGAAAGCTTACGGGCAGCACAGAGAAGCTGGTGTTAAAATGCAGGGCTAGCACATATCCAGTTTGCTTGGGACACTCCTGATCTATGACTATTGTAACATCAGAATTATTAACAGCCCCCTTTTCACTCTCAAAAGCACCACGGTTTGAAGAATAAATTATATGGATGGTAACTATTAAAAGAGGGTCTAGCTTTTAAAATAGACACTTTTATTACTCTTTGGCCATCTAGCTTTTAAAACAGAACTTTTATTACTCTTTGACCATTACAGTAAGAAAATCTGTGTAAAATTCCTAAGAACAGCTATTTCTATCTCATATACCAACAAGCAGAGTAAAAGACTCAGAGCGGCCCTGTCTAGTGGCCAGAGGTTCCAAGACAAGGACAGGGAGATGTCCTCATGAGCTTGAGTTACGGCCGCCATTCCTCAGCTTATCTATGGGAAATGCCACAAAACTCTGTAGCCAGATCTCCTTTATTCCCCATCTATCACTCCAGATACATGCAATGACTTGTGTTTAGAAAACATGCAAAATCTCCAACAATAAATGTACAATATGTGTGATTAGTACAGACTGTAAAATTTTTCATTTGCTACTCTGATTATAGGTTCACTATCTGATTGAAACATGTCACCGTCTTTCATTTGACTTTGAGCTTTACTGGATACAAAAGCATTAAAAGAGAGTGAAAGCCTAGGGAACAGGGGCTGTCCTTGATAGAACTGCCAGCTGTCTCACCTTTTGGGCCTCAGAATAGCATCTGGCTTATGTCCATAGGACTAGTTTTGGCCCAGATGTTAGGTGCTAATATACATAGATCCTCTGCTCACAAAGATGCATCACCACCATGGGTCACAAGAAGGAGAGGGCTCTAGAGTTACTCAGGCCTCACTCTGTGTGCCTAGCCATTGACAGGGACAACCACGTGGCTGAAACAGAATCCATTAAGTGCCAGAAGACAGGAACAACGGGGAGATTAAATTAATATGTCATATTTAGTTGATCTCAAGGCAGCAGCAAGCTTTATAAACTAAGTGGACTCTAATATGAGACATGGTGTTTCTATCTGGAAAAAAACACCACTGTCCTCATCTCTACTAAAATACAAAAATTAGCTAGGCGAGGTGGCAGGCACCTGTAATCCCAGCTACTAGGGAGGCTGAGGCAGGAGAACTGCTTGAACCCAGGAGGCGGAGGTTGCAGCGAGCTGAGATTGAGCCACTGCACTCCAGCCTGGGTGACAGAGTGAGACTCTGTCTATAAAAAAACAAAACAAAACAAAAAACACAAAACACTGTAAAAAATAGGCTGGAGAAAGAGTTCTGAAATTGAAAACCCTGAACTGGCAAAGGAGCCCGATAGAACACGACAGTGCTATAACATTATGACATTCTCAGAGAACATTTCTTTATTCTTTTTCTTCTTTCTTTTTTTTTTTGAGGTGGAGTCTTGCTCTGTCACCCAGGCTGGAGTGCAGTGGCGCAATCTTGGCTCACTGTAACCTCTGCCTCCCGTGTTCAAGTGATTCTCCTGCCTCAGCCTCTGGAGTAGCTGGGATTACAGGTGTGTGCCACCACACCCAGCTAATTGTTGTATTTTTGGTAGAGATGGGGCCTCACCATTTTGGCCAGGCTAGTCTTGAACTCCTGACCTCAAGTGATCCACCCACCTTGGCCTCCCAAAGTGCTGGGATAACAGGCGTGAGCCACTGCGCCTGGCCTCATTTCTTTATTCTTAAGGCACCTCCTCTTGGGAGTACATCTTCCATACCTCTCTTCTGCTCAGTGTTGCTACATTGGGTCTGTGTGACATGTCAAGCAGGAAAAAAAACAGTTGAAAGATGTTTTTTTCTTGGTCTTACCTATGCAGTAGGGACAACACTGGCCTTTTCTCAAGACAGGTCTTTCGCAGGATACGGAAGGGCAAGACTCAGAGAAACAGCTAATTACGCTATCGATGCAAATGCAGCTGGTACAAACGTCAGGCTTCCAGGACTCAGCTGCCAGGAATATATCCCCTTCATCATTTTTGCAGTAATTAGGTACGCTGTTATTCCGGGATAAGGAAGGCCGAAAAGGTTGATCTGGAAAAATGAACATATAGGTCAGCAAAGATGCTGCTGTTGGCCAGCAACTACGCAACATAGTGTGTTTCACAGCACACCCAGTCATGATGGCTTTGGGTGCCTCCTTGAATAAACCACACAGTAACAAATCAGAAAGGCTGATTCAGGAAGGGTCTTAAATTTTTAAAAATAACAAAGATCAAAAAAGAGGTGTCACAGTTATTCTGTTAGTTGCTTACACAACATCCACTCTTTCTTCATTAGCTTAATGCAATCCTGGTTTTCTTTGGGGTAGTCCCAGGACTTCGATTACAATGCATGTAAGTAAATGGGACAATCCTGTTCCCTGCTTTCCTAGGCTCCCTTGAAATGGGGATGGCCCCATCATCTAGCTGTAGCTAATGGGACGTAATGGCTAACAAGGGGATTTCCGGGAAAGCTTTCACTTTCTTCAAAGAAGGGTAGATATGTTCTGCCATCATCCTTCCACATTCTTCCTGCCTTGATAGAAGTGTGTTGATCACGGCTGTGACACCCCTATCAGAAGAGAAAGGCCTTGACCCCAATGAGGCACTGAATCAATGCTGATAAACATCTGCCTCCAAATGTCTTGTCATATATGTAAAATAAACCTCTATTTACTTAAAATTTGTAGCTGGGTTTTTTCTTACTTGCGGCCACATGCAATTTTGACCAATCAATATTCAGACAAATTTTCATTGTACCAGACTACCAAAACCCACCTATGTGCAACATTCCAATGCTCAGGAATTCACATTAATGGCTGAAAGATAAGAAATCTCAATCACTCATAAGGATGCAACCACAGAGAAATCATGTGCAAATCATCTGTTTCTTTGCTATTTAAAGACTGAGACCTGAAAGTCCCCAGATCTGTTTACAACTTGCAACAGAAAATGTCACCAGAAAATCCAGATATCACTTTGGGCATTGGTTTCCACTAAAATCAATGAAAACTGTAACTTCAGGCAGCAATATGACTGAGATATCAGAAAGGAAAATGTAAGTGGGTGTGGTTCCTAGTTTAGAAATGTCATAATCCCACTGATAAGAGAGCACTTCCAATCAACTTCACCACTCAAGAGTCTAGACACAGCCACGACAGCCCTACCTAGCAAACCTCTAAGAGGGCCACATTTTCTCAATGTGTCCACAATCGAAAGAGTTGTCGTCTGTTCTTCCCAGAACCAACTTCATGAACTCTTATTTTTAGCCAAGAACCAGAAACAACTGAGACATGTAGTTAGCACATGATCCAGAAGCTCTACGTGTCACTTTTTCCTTCTATCCACCTCATGAATATACCCTACAGCCAGTAAGTAGGATGTGACCAGAAGGGCCTTTTTGAGGACCAAGGCAGTTACTTCATTGTGGACCTTCTCCGAGAGACAGAGAAGCCAGCATAATGGGCTCGGCCCATACCCTCTCCTTTAAACTGGGTAACCGTATCTCCTATGACTAGTCCCAAAGGCAGCAGGCATAAGTTGAAGAACAGCCATTTGTTCCATGGCTCCATATGTACTCCAGGTCCAATTTCAGATATGATTCCACAGATCCCATCCACATAGGTTAGAGATGGCAAGACAGGATGACTTTCTCAATGACCTTTTTGTGGTTACCTATGTCTAGAGATAATTTCTTCCTCAAGAGACTGACCAGTGCTAACTTCTGCTTTGGCTAGAAATAAGGACAATACCCTCTTGTTCACAATAGGCCCTGCAAATCTCCGTGAGGTTTTTGTGACTTACGTTAACTTAGCTCATGCAAGCATTTCCAACCTTGTGTCTAAAAACTGAAAAGAGGAAGCAGGAACAGCAGTGAGGAAGCTATGGAATGACAGTGAAGTGAATAGCCTGGAATCTGCAGGGCTCTCACCGAGGCCTGGAAAGAACCCAGAGGGCATCAGCATATGCTGGCAGTGATGGCATGAGGGCTGGAGCCGAGGCAGTCTGCAGGTTTCCTTCCACCAGGCAGGAGGTTCCTGATCCAACCCTGATCGACACTGTTTTTTGGAATCTTACCCATAGCATCTCCCTTCTTTGGGCCTCTTTTCTCATTTTTCCTGCTCTAGGCCCCCTTCTTTACACTTCTGTTTCCAAATGTTTACTCCTTTATTTGATCTTTACCAGTGTTTTCACTGGTGTTCCTTTATTCTTTTCATTTTCTACCTCCCTCTCCCTTCTCTGCCATGCTTTTTTCCAACTCTAAAAATAAAGGAAAGAAAATTTTGAACATTATGGAAAGAAACAAGTGCTATTTTACCCTCTCCCTTTTGTATGCTAGTGAAATAAGCTTCACTTGCAGTGATGTGCAGTCTTTCCTCATTTCCTTACCAGACCTTGCTTTAAACCAGGCCAGAGAAGAGGGAAAGCTGAAGAGAGGAAATGACAGGGCATCCCACAGATGGAAGCAGCATGAGGGATACGACCCTTCGTAAGCTGTTATCACACTGTGGAGCTATGCCTTTTGGGCCATTTTAGAATGCAAGTGTCCTAAGATTAGAGATGGTATTTTTCTATATGTGTAATATGCCGCTTATCAGTGCCACTGTTGAGAATTACTGTGATGGGAAGAAATTGATAATTTGAGTTTTAAAGCTTTTTATTTTTTTTTCTCTCAATACAACTGTGATTGAGAAAGTCCAGAAACATCCATTAGTTATAGGTAAAGAAAAAAATCCAGGCCTAAGTTAATGAATGAGAAGTCAAAGCCAGGCACGTGAGGGGCTGCCTGTTCTTTGGAAAGATGGAAAGGGATGCAGGAATACCACCGCCTTGCTTGGCTAGAACCCCTGGGCCTCTGCACATGCCACCCACATTAGCATACTCAGAGGTTCCATCTCCACGTAGCTCTCCTTCTCTGTACGGGCTGAAACTCTGAGTTCAGTAAGGTGTCCCATCAATGAATTTGGGCCAGTGGTCCTGGAGGCATTTCCTCCCCCAGTGCCACTCCCTTAGTCAACCCCTAAGTTCATCACTCAGATCCTAACACAAACAGCACTAGGGGTATTTGCTGCTTTAGTTTCCCGGATTGCCTATGTTCTTGAATCCTCCCTTTCAAGGCACACCTCTTACTTTATCATTATTGACTTAATGTGGAATATTGGATTGCTTGGCTCTTTTTTTGGCGATTGCTCCAGGACAGGAGTCATGTCTGTTTTCGTTAACCTTGGAATCCCCATAGCTCAATTCAGGCATTCTATAAATATTTGTAAATTCAATAGCTAAATGGATATAAATCCATTATCACCAAGGAAAAGACCACTCTAAGGGGTTTCTACCAAGGGGATGTAAATAAAGTCATTGCTATATATTAACAAAAAACATTAGTAAGGTTTGAATCTGAGTAAATTGTGTTGACAACATAGTTGGAAATGATAGGTCATGCATATCCTAAAAATGTAACATATATGAACTATTTCTTATACTAGAAAAGATGTAGTGCTAATTAAGCTTCTCAGATTAACAATTCTGTACTAAAACGGTAATACTTGGGCTGCCGTGCATGATGACAACAGCCAGTAATGTGGCTATCCCTATAAGTTCATCTATCAATTCCAAAAATGCCATCAACATATACCTATAAAAAATTTAGACACTGATGATGCTGCACATAATAATGGAACAACAGATTCTGGCAAGCTGACCAGATAATCCAATATAAAAAAAGTAATAAAATACAAGGGTTTATGTTTTGCTGAGCAGAAATGCTCTATGAATATATGTTTAGAAAGTAAATGGTTATTAAGTTGAAATATGGGAAGAATAAGCAACAACAAGAAAACTAGTTGTTCTGTCAACTTGGTAATTTCATATTTAAATATCTTTTGAAAAAGTCACATCTACTGTTAATTAAAAGTACTACTAAAGTTATATAAAACCAGTAACTTTTGATTAACATCTTGACAAATTTCCTTCTAATAAGTTTCATGGCCATACATTTACCTGCTAAGGTCAGATAATCTGAGAAATAAAAAGTAGAAAATAATAGAACTCCTTATACATGTGCAGTGCTACTTACTTAATGCTTTTTAGTATTAACTTACTAATCATCCCAAGTTTGAGAGTGTGGCATTATGCATATATCAAGGTCTCTTCACCACCCTTACATTTTTCAAAGAATTTTATTTACATTATTTATCAATAACTGTTCTTCACATTTGTTACACAAAGATGACTTTTCACATTAACAAAATCATTTGGTTAATTTGGTGCGGTGGAACTATCTCTACTTAGGTATATTCCTTGAGTTTGAGATGTAGGGTTAAGGAAATAAATGGCAAGATAAACAGTCTCCTTTTTTGTTTCACAGTTATCTCAGGTATGAGGCACATTGACTGCATAAATAGGTGGCTGGTAAAGAGAATACATGCAGGAAGCAGGCTGATGGCTGTTCCTGATGCGATACCCGGTTTGGCACTCTCCTACATGGGGGTCACCCTGACCTGTGGGTCCCACAGAATGACAACAGCCAGAGCTGCATCCTTCCCCACCAAGCATATACGAGGCATGACGCTGCTTACCTGTACACTGTGGGCAGCAGGAATCCTGGGTGCGTGAGGGGTTCTGGCAGAGCAGCGGTGGGCACACCTCTGTCTCACACAGCACCCGTCCGCTGTGACAGGTGCACTGAGTACAGGAGTCAATGTTCCACGTTTCTCCTTCCACAAAGTATTCTCCTCCAGGGGCGTGGCAAATGGAGGGAGTGCTGAGCTCTGGCTTCTGCACCACAAAGTCATCTGGGGAATGACACAAAATCAGAACACAAGACATTATTCATCTGCAGTCTTTCCAACTCTTGAAAGCCTGGTGCTGTTTGCTTTAAGGGATAAAAAAGATGAACTCTAAGGAGCATCTCACTCTATTCTTATCAAGAGAATAGCGAAGAAAATATTCCATGCATGGAAACAGAAGACAATGGCAAAAGAACTAATATTAGGATGTGAGGTTCGAGTGGTTTGAGTCCGTCAACAGTAGTAAGAGAATTCAATAAGATCATTAAATTACAGGGAGGGGACTTCCTCTCTAGAGATGAGAACAGGGGCCTCTTCAGGCATTTCTGTGAATGTGCAGGATTGACTCGAATTCAGATCTCTCATTTACGGAATACTTGCTATGGTTCAGTTATTTCCATGCTAAGCACTTTACATGTGTTATTTCATTTATTCCTTACAGTCACCTTATTTTACGCACGAGGAAACTGAGAGCTCAGGAAGAGACAAGGGAAACTGCAACCCAAGTCTATGGTTGTTTGGATCACGGATATGTATCCAGATTAAATAAAACATCCAAATGATCGATGTCCTATCTGCTTTATTATTTCTGGGATCCTGAGTACTTTTATGCTTGGAAATACATCCTGCTGTCAAGCAGGCCACACCCCAATCTAAACCAGCGGCCAGCAAACTGAGCAGGAATGCTCCCGTAGAATTAACAGTCTGAAAACCCTCACCTGAGACTAAACATGTGTTTGGCAACAACATCATCAAGAGAGGTAAATGCTGGAAGGCTGGTGATAACTATCATTTCCTGCCCCAGAGGAGAGGTAGTTTTGGTCTCTTGGAGAGATGACACTGATAGAGAGGGAATTTAATGTTGAAAATGTCTGAAGAGGGGCTGGGAGTTGCCCTGAAGTTTTTCTGGGGAAATGAGAAGTATGAAGACATTAACCATAGTCACGTAATCCAAATACAACAAGCACTTCCAGAAGGTGTTGACAGTGTTGAATCCCGCCAAGAAATAGTCTGGAGACATCATGGCTAGCTCATGCTTGGAGCTCGGTGGAAGTCACGCCCCATTACGGGTCCATATATGCAGAGATGCTCAGAGCTGAAATCTCCTTAAGAGTGAATTGGGGCTATGACTTTCAAAGTGGTGGTTAGCATGAGAGTCAACAATACTAATGAAATTAAGTGATGTGAGCTGATTTCCAGTTAAGGGGGTAAAAACTTCTAATACAGCTTCGTCTCAAGGGAATTACTAAAAAGGCTGGAACTTAGACCCAGGGACTATCACAGAAAACTGATATTCATCAATCCATGCTTACATTCACAAGCAACTGTAACCAACTTTCCAGTATAAGAACAACAGAGAGGAAGATGATTACAGTGAAAACTGTGCTGAACAATATGGTAAATGTGCATTTGTGGTTTACAGAGAAACAAAAGTCCCAAAGAGTATCAACACATGAATATAGCAAAAGCCTCCCTTACTGCTTTCAAAAAGGGCTTAGAGAGGACTGACAATTACTGCCTTGTTAAATGCTGACATGTACGGAAGTGGTCAGAGGAAATCTGATGTGTGTGTTTGTAGGTATGCTTTCTTGCTCACCTTTTTGCCACACGATGTGCCTCAAGGCAAAACACAAGAGGGGCCAGGGACATGGAGACAAAAGATAAACTCAAAGGTAGAGAGTATGGAAGACAGAAAATCTCAGAGACGATATCATTTAGTAAATATTCATTAGAAGAGTTCAGGAGATGCTCCTGTATCCCAAGGAGAAAAACAGCTGATCTTGGAATGAAGAGGGGAGAAAAATATTCTTTAAAGTAGGAGTCCGTGAATGCAACAGCTCTGGAGTCTCTACTCAGAAGGAGCCTTATATGGCAACATGCAAAAGGTTTGTGAAAAAAATTTACCTCTACACATCCATATACATAAATGTGTTTTCATACACGTATATCCAGATGTTGACACACCCACAATAAGGTATTAACAACAACTTCACGTGTGCTTACGTAAGAACTTTCCACGACACTGTAATAGAGAAAGATCTTTCTGGTTCTACTCATTTTCAGCTCTTAGGTCAATTATCTATTCTTAATGTCTTTGCATTTCTACCAGTCTAGCTGTTAGAATTCTTCATTGAGGACGTTTAGCGAAGACCCAGGTACAAATCCCTCCTCTATGCATTCACATCTATAATTAAAGCAGGGGTCTCCATGCAAACACATGACTTTTCCCTCCCCAAAGAGTCAATACAAAGTTCTATCATATTAAAGTCCTCATTTACCTTCTTATGCAGGGGACTCTAGAAGTTTTTCACATTTAACTAGCAAAATACGGGAAAAAAGGAAAGAGTTCTGATATGGAATACCTCTAACTGAACTACAGGGAAGCAAAACAAAATAAAGAGAGTCATCTCTTCTGCATTGTAATCTGGTTTTCTACAAGGTATGGGAGCTGCCTGTCACTCTGATACTGTAGCTATTGAGCTGTGCAGAATCTCAGAGCTGAAAGGGACTTAAGTGTCCCTCTCCCTGACTCCCCGACCATTATGCGAACAAGGTCAACTTCCCTCCCAGGCTAGTCTTGTTGCAAAAGGACCAGGCCTCAGGTTCCCAGCTACACCTTTTGCACAGGTGGACTCATGCACAGGGAGATGCAGGACCAGGACTGACCAGAGGAAAAACAATCATACTCCAAAATCTGACAGTAGACTTAACTTCGAAAGAAATCTGATACAAGATTTGAGAGACTTCATTTTTCCCAGGCCTTTCGGCAGACATACTATTTTACTCTGGGTAAGAGAGTCCATCTTTCTGTGTCTGTTTTCCAAATGAGAAACGGCCTCAGTGTGGTTTTCCCTAACTCAAAGTGGCCTGCACAGAGAGGGAAATAATAGACATAAGACTGTGTTGAGCTCTTTGGATAAAAGGTACTAGATGAGGTTTATGGTTATAATTACTGTTATTGACAATCATAATTCAGACCCCCCTGAATTACAAATCTGTTCTGGCTTTCCAGTAACTTATCTTGATTACCGTGATTATGATTTTAAGGGTTTTGGATGTGTGTTAACTCTAAATCTTTTCATTTGGCAAGAGTGCCACATGTCCACTAATTTATAAAAGAACAATAGCCACAGACTTCAATAAGTTTCTCCCTCTCAAACATTACTTTATATGTGATAAGGTTTTATGGGATAAAACTAGCACCAATCCCCTCAAATTAATGAGGACATTCAGACTTAATATGCTATCAATAAAATGGAAAGCTGGAATGTAAGTACATCAGCCCACAAACCTTTACAAAAATGTAATCCGAAGACCTTATATAACCGAGTCAATCATTCAAAAAGGAGACTTGTTTCTAGAATGTTAGAATTTTCTCTGGTCTTTGGTTCTTCACTGATAGTGCCCAGACCATTCTGTGGTGGTTGTTGACAAAAACAACGCAGTGCTGAAAAGTGTTCCAGGGGTCGTCCCCTCCAACCTCCCCAGAGTTACAAATGTGTCTAGGCCCCTGCAAGGCAGAAGTCATTTGCTTATGGAGCACACAGATGGCAGCCAGCTTTTACCTGCACATGATGGGCAGCACTGTCCAGGGTGAATGGTGGGGTTGCCACAGGCAGGCACCGGGCAGGTGATCAGGGCACACATTTCCCGTCCATTGAGACAGTAGCATTCCCGGCACCCATCATGCCAGCTCTCCTCATTTTTATGATGATGACCATCCACGGTGAGACAAGTGCCTGACAGGATGGGTGGCCCAGCTGAAGCAGAGACCTCTGGACAGACAGAAGGCAGCCTGGTAAAGAAGTGGCTATTGCACAGGAGAAACAGCCTGCGGAGTCTGTACATGGACTGGACCCTGGCCACCAACAATTATGTCTACACAGGATAGTTTGTGATATGAGACATGTTCATGAAAAGAATTTAAGTCAATATGCTCTCAATTTTGAAAAAAGAGGAAAAAACCTGCAAATAGTTTCTCTCCAATTGGTAGGATGATCGCTGATTTTTTATTTCTTCTACTTTACTTTCTCTTATTTTATACAACAAACAAGCACTGATTTTATAACAAATGTTACACATATGTTGAATGTATTCAGAATAATCATTCTAGAAGCTTCAACCAATGAGGACATCCTGGGCCCCTTGCAAATAACAGAGTTTGTTCAGCAGAACAATTAAAACAGTGACTAGATTTTTGTTTACTCCAACCCCTTAGAAACACCATTAAGGTGGGTACTGTCCAGTTTTGAAAAATCGTAAAACAAAGTTTAGGAATCTTTTATAGTTTAATCTGTGGATCATGCTGACAACTATAACATACAGGGACAGGCAGCAGGGGTGGAGCTGGGGTAAGGGCAGAAACAGCGGTCAGGGCGCATGCTCAGTGGCTTCAGGAATCTCCCTGGAGAAGCCTCAAGCAGCAGGGATACCTGGGCTCTGTGCTTATTCACAGCTGTGGGCTGGCATGTGCTTATTCAGCCAAAGGCTAAATTCTCATGGAAAACTGTTATCTGGAAATACAGAAGCTAACTTTTGAGCTATACTCACCCTCTAGAACTTTGAAATGGGGATATTTACTGTTGCAATTTTATGGATCGTACTCCTGAACAGAGAGAGGCTCTATAGAGGTTGAGATAATTGTGCTTTACGCTAAAGTTCCTGATACGAGTAAAAAGAGCCAGGAAGTGATTAATTTAGTCAATGTGCTTGTCCATCATACGCTTACTTTACATTCTAGTCTAAGCTTTTACTTCATAAAAATGAAAGGAAAATGGAGTCCTGTGGGACAGTCCCACAGAGACTGACATTTGTGTCAGAATAGGCAGCAATCACCGAAACCATTTCATTTACAGGGTGTCCTTCTGTTCTTTGTTTCGGTGCCCCTGGCTGCTTTGAGGGGGAAGGGCCATGTGTATACACTTACCTCTGCACTTGCAGATAAGACAGCCGTGACTGTCCTGCTGGAAACCCAAGGGGCAGATCTTACTGCATGACAGCTCTGGACATTTCTTACAACGGCAGATGTCACAGCCGTGCTTATTCTTCCTGGGTAATTAAAATTTTGTCAGAGGTCAGAAAATCAAAATGTCTCAAATGATGCCCAAGCACTCAGACCAAGGGTCAATAAAGTGATATTGCTATTAAACAGAATGACTTGACTTTTGCTCTCAAAGACTCCTGGGGTATGGGTAATTAGCACCCTGTGGCCATGACCACCACTCACTCATGACCAAGGCTGAGAGTTGCCCAAGCACTTGTGCGCTTCTAGGACGTGGCTCTCAGAATCCCAATGACATGACTGTTGATTTAATTAGGGAGAGTGGTACACCACAGTAAAAAGATGAATGTGAAACTCCATGAATAGGAAAGTGAAGGAGATTTTGTTGGTTTATCTGTTTATTCATTTGTTTCTCCATCCATCCATCCATCCATCCATCCACGCATCCACCCACCCCCCCCACCCACCTACTGATCCATCCATCCATCTATCTCTCCCTCCCTCCTTTCTGGAAGTATCTACTGCATGCATAAAGTAATTCTTTAGTCAGAAGGTTACATAAAAGGGGCACCAACTGCTGCCTTCATCTTGACACTCCCATGTGGTGTCTGGCCAGGAATTCTCTTTTGGTATGTGTCCTTAAAACATGTGTTCTAGTCAGTATAATATTCAGTTGTCCAAGGTGTCCAACTGGGTCCTCCCTGAATGTGCCGGCAGGAATACAAAGTGAAATTCACAATCATCTAAGAGACTTTTCTCCAAGATGACGGTTGGATTTGAACAAAGCCTTGATTCTGAACTGTCATGATACTGTAGCAAGTGGTTGCAGCTACTATTGTGGTAATACTACTTCATTTTACATGAGCAGTTAGGTTAAAAAATAATACTCTTATTGGCATCATATTCATATTTTAGGATTAAGAATGATGATGATTCATTATTTTATCTGGGGAATTTTAAGGAACAATGTTTCCAATTTAATTATCCAATGAAAATTAGAAAGAAGACCTCTCCCTAAACTAGAATTTTTAAAGGAAGAATGAAAAGGATGACTGACAGAAGATGAGAAGAGATGATGGGTCTAAGTCCCTTATAATTACTAGTACTAGGCTGGGCACAGTGGCTCATGCCTGTAATCCAGCACTTTGGAAGGCCGAGGCAGGCTGATTGCTTGAGCCAGGAGTTCCAGATCAGCCTGGGAAATATGGTGAAACCCCATCTCACCAAAAAATACAAAAATTAGCTGGGCATGGTGGCACTTGCCTCTAGTCCCAGCTACTTGGGAGGCTGAGGCTGAGCTGGGAGGACTGACAGCCTGGGAGGTTGAGGCTGCAGTGAGCCATGCTTGTGCCACTGCACTATGGCCTAGGTGACAGAGCAATACCCTGCCTTAAAAAAAAAAAAAAAAAAAAAAAAAAAAAAAGAATTTCTAGCACTCACATACACTCACATAAATATACCAAGTTGGAAAGACAGATTGAAATGAAAGACAGCAAAGGAAAAAATATAAATTAAGGTGATTTTTCTAAAGGTATCAACTTGATATAAAGGCAAATACAGGTGCTTATACAAACACTAAAGAAACAAATATGAAGTGTCTATTTCTGCCCTCCCCCACCGGAATAATCTAGATTCTCATGGAGTTTGACTCAATAAGGTGTATTAAAATAACAAAAGTCATGACCCTTATCTCTAAGAAAATTCATAAAATCTAACACTAGATAAAGAAAAAAATATGAAATGCTGACTAGTTCCCAGGTGAGACACCTAGGCATGGCAGGTAAGGATGCATTATATTTCAAGTGAGTGGGGGTCGGTCTTCAATTGATCTTAGAGTATATGTTAAATAAATGATCACAGACAGACCCTGGGACAGGTGTGAAGGGCTGTAGCATTTCCAACACTGGGCCCTCACAATTCCATCTCCTAATCTCGCCAGCAGTGTCTAAAGGACTCTCCTATGGGAAAGTCTCACACAACAGGCACAAAGCGTGTGTCTGGCCCACCTCCATAAAAAATAAGAGTTAAATCTGATTCTTTTCTTTGGAGATACAACCTTTTCCGCGCTTTCTGAATCACCTAACAAGTATAGACATTCTGGGCTCAATACATCATAGATTAATTCACAAACAACATATAAAACAAAATGCGTAGAAACATTTCGCCAAGTTGCACTTCATAATAGCTTTTCTGAATTAAGAAATACATACAGCAATCCAAGTGGACAATACTTGTCACAGATTATGGGTCTGCACTTCTTGGGCCTTGGGCGGCACTCACAGATCTCACAGTTTTGGGCATCAGTTAGGAAACCGAAGGGACAGTCCAAGGTGCAGCCTTGTTTACGTTCTGAGCACAGTTCCTCGCCTGTGAAGACACAGAGACGGCAGGTTTCTTCCAAAGACGAACAGAGCAGAACACTTCGATGCTAAAATACCCTCCCCGAATCCTCCACTCTTGCACAGATTCCAATTTCTCAGCTCTACCATGGCCCTGGTTATCATTAAAAAGCACTGACTGTGCTATTTCATGGTTATCACATGACTCCATGCTTTGGTGGTAATAAACAAAATAAAGTCCAACTTTGAAATGCACAGATTTCTAAAGTGTACCCAAATCTGGTAGGCTCTGAGTGAAGAACAGGCTGATAACTATTACAATTAATGACTCAGATAATTTTTCCATGAACTTTATAAATCACTTTAAACCACTGATGACCATTTATGTTATATGGGAATTATAAATTTACAGTCCAATTTTCATTATATGTTTTATTTCTGTTGCATGTCCATAATAATGCATGTCCTTTTTTCTTTTTTTTGAGACAGAATCTCTCGCTCTGTCACTCAGACTGGAGTACAGTGGCATGATCTTGGCTCACTGCAACTTCTGTCTTCTGGGTTTAAGTGATTCTCCCACCTCAGCCTCCCGAGTATCTGGGATTACAGGCATGCGCCACCACGCCCAACTGATTTTTGTATTTTTAGTAGAGATGGGGTTTCGCCGTCTCTGCTAAATGTTGCCAGGCTCATCTTGAACTCCTGACCTCAAGTGATCTGCCTGTCTCAGGTTCCCGAAGTGTTGGGATTACACGTGTGAGTCACTGCGCCCATCCCATAACGCCTGTTTTAAAATATTCACATGATAATTACCTTTATGGGTGTTAGATATATATCATATAACACTGCATATTGTATGCAGCATAAGGGATTTCTTACTACTCCTTTAAAAAAGTACATCTCTTACAACATGCTAGTAATTAAAATATTCAGTGTTTTTTCTCTATGGGCTGACAAATACCCATGTATTTGGATATACTTACATAATAGGCTTTTTAGTTAACGAAATGTGTGTGTTGAAAAAAATACTCATATTAATGTTTAAGTAACCACTATTTGAAGTGTTCAAAGTATCCCCTGTTAGCAGAACCTGGAGTGATGTTTAACTGTCCTCTGCTAGTCAGTTACACTATTTTAGAAGAACAAAAAACGAAAGTAGCAATGGTGACTAGCAACATTACTGAAGTTATTAGCCTAATAGAAGTCTTCCAAAATGATTTTTAAAAGGTTATATAAGGCTTACCAGAGAAAAGGGAAATAGAAATGTTTAAGGTTAAAAAAAAAGCATGCTTTATTATATAAATTAAGCAAGCTGAGATCTGTGTGAATTAAATGTAGAATTTGAAAGACAATCAAATTTAAAGAAGGGAAGTTAATATGGTGATGGCCAAAGTATGGCAATATTTGAGTATTGTTCTACATGGACTGGTGAAATGGGAAGCGGAGTCTATTATTGGAATAATGAACACATTTTTATTTTATCTGGACATCCTTTAAGCATGAATACTGTAATAACACATAAGTCACTGGGAAAAACAGAATGCATCTGTCCCCTCAAAACACACTTATAATCTAAAATTAAACCTTAACTACAATGAATAGGTGAAATGGGTCCGTGTTTTACATAAATATTTCAAGATAGCGTCTTTTGTGAATCTTAGTTGGCAATATTTGCATATTTAATTTGCTATCTTTTAAGAAGGAAAATGTGATTTATGGTATAATTTTCTACTCTATCATTATCATAAACCTTTTATTACACATATAAATATAACCTCATGGGCCTGTATTACACTGCAAAGCAACTGATTACTAATTTGCATCCTTAGAAGAGAACTTCTAAATGGTTCATTTAGAAATTTGTAATTATATGACTCGAAAGGTCATAATTTTTCATTCCCCATTATTAAGGGAATGGTGAAAAAAGAAGACTTTATTAGCCATGTTTCTCTAACACAGAGATCTAAATTGTGAACCCATTTTTCTGTCACAAGAACTTTTAGGTTATGACCACAAATGGATTATGTTGGGAAACAGATGAATTAAAAACACCCTGAAAACTTCCCAGAGTCAGTCAATATCACTTGGGATTAAATTCCTTGAAATTTTGGAGCCTGAGCACCTTGGTGCCTTTATTTTTCCGGTCCTGCAATAAAAGGAGTTTTTCCATAGACCTTGATCTAGAATGTGCTTCACCTTTAAAGAAAACTGCTGTGTCTCCATTTAAGTTTAAACAACGTGATAAAAACTAGTCTGTAATCTACCTCTGCTTTGCAATGGAAGGGAATTTCAAAGAAAGGCTGGTGCATTTAAATAAAAATACAGGACATTCATTAGAAGGAGACTGGCTATGCCTCCTACAGTGGGATGCCCTAGTGCTGCCCTGAACTGGGAACATTCCCCTGCATGCTATGCTCTGGCCCATCTACATGCAGCTTCCCAACAGAGGGAGCTCTAGGCCCAGGCCCTGGTATCTTTAGGCACACTGTATAGGGACTACTACAGTGGTATTTAGTACAGAGTGGGTATTCCACAACATTTGCTAAATAAATGCATCAATGTTCTTGTTACCTACTCCTCCACTGTCATGAAGACTGCCATATTATCAGAGAAATGACAGCATGAAAATAACTTACTCTGATAACACTGAAATTTTCCTGAAATACTGGCACTTGCCAAAACATCTCAAAATACCATCTTCTAGTTCAGAAATAGACAACATTAAAGACTGGAAGGTAGTCTTAAATCCACATATGTCAATTATGAAGTTTTCTTAAGAGAAATGTATCATGGCAAACTTTTAAATACAGAGCAGACTGACTGCAGCTGGCTTGAACCTGTAATCCCAGCACTTTGGGAAGCCGAGGTGGGAGAACTGCTTGAGGCCAGGAGTTTGAGACCAGCCTGTGCAACATAGTGAGACCCTGCCTCTGCTAAAAAATAAAAAATTAGCTGGGTGTGTGGTGAGTGAATGTAATCCCAGCTACTTGGGAGGCCGAGGCAAGAGGACTACTTGAGCCCAGGAGGTTGAGGCTGCAGTGACAGCTATGACTGCACAACTGCACACCAGCCTGGGTGACAGAGCAAGAACCTGTGTCTTAAAAAAAACAAAAAGAAAAACAATAAAAACCATAAATAAAGAGTAGAACAGAGATTAGAAAAACAGTATTCATAGAAGGGTAGGGGTTTATTTGTAAAGCTTCAGTACATCACTTGAGGCAACCATGGAGAAAAAGGTGGCTTTATGTTCATAATTTTTCAGCATTATGACTTTACTGTGATCTAAAACTGCTTTCTAATCCATGGGGAGAAGTTACTATTGAAGAGAAAGTGATGAATAATGGCAAAGTACAGGGCCTGTACACCAGTGCTGGTCGATAGCAACTATGTAGTAAACACTCTGTTCATTCTGGAAAAAAAGAAATGTTTGCTCCTATGCTCAACACGTGATGCAGCTGTGGGGGGCGCCATTCATTCTTTATTATATATAAACACAATGTAACCTCCATGGAAAACACACTGTGGATGGTGTCCCCTAGAGGAGCGCTGCATACTTCTGCATCTCTTCGCTGTAGTACAGCAGGTCCTCAAACAGCAGTGGTTTTGTTCAATGTCATTGGGTCATAACTTTAACAAGGGGAATAAAAATCAGTTCTCGGTTGGGGCCACTCTCTGTGTGGAGACTGCATGTTCTCTCCACGCTGTGTGGGATAAGCATATGAGCATATTAGGTGAACTGGAGTGTCTACATGGTCCTAATCTGAATGTGTATGTGTGTGTGTGTATGTGTGAGAGAGAGAGAGTATGTGAGAGTGTGTGTGTGTGTATGTGAGAGAGAGAGAGAGAGAGAGGGAGACTGTGTGTGTGTGTGTGTGAGAGAGTATGTGAGAGAGTGTGTGTGTGAGAGAGAGCGTATGTGAGAGAGAGAATGTGAGAGTGTGTGTGTGTGTGTGAGAGAGAGAGAAAGAGAGTATGTGAGAGAGAGAGTATGTGAGAGAGAAAGAGTGAGAGAGAGAGAGAGAGAGAGAGAGAGTGTGTGTGTGTGTGTGTGTGTGTGTGTGTCAGTGTACCCTGCAATGGGATGGTGTCCTGTCCAGGGTCGATTCCCACCTTGCAGCTTGCAGAGCTGCTGGGATGGACTCTAGCTAACCTCAACCCTGGCCTGGAATAAACATTTTGGAAAATAAATGAGTGAATAAATACAAATTCTTACAAAATAAAAATGCGTTAAAGCAGGCGATAATCACACAAACGTACAATAAACAATGCAGGACAAAAGGGTTCAGTGAGCCTGCCACAGTGGGTATTGTACGTGTTTGAACTGCATGGCAGAAGGAGGTGCTCCTTACAATGTTTGCTTTGCAAACATTTATTCGTTGATTTAACACAGCACCACTACAACTACTATCACTCACTGATTCAATAAAAATGGGGAATCACCATTGTACTTGTTTTTGGTTAATCTTTCTTAAATGTATATATAACTCATACTTACTTTAACTTTTACTATTAGAAATGTTTTAGGTCTTTATTTAGAAGTTTGGTGATGTTTTCGTGACCAGAAATATAAGGTAGGAACTTAACTCTTGTTTATATCAATTAGCCTCTGGTAAAACTGGTTTTGTTACATGTCAATTCACAAAAGTCATAGTTTCCAAGAATCTACAGAGGATGTTAAGTGAGGACTTACTGTATTTTAAACTCTTAGATACTGGCAATTCCTACAAACCTATTATCAGTTCAAGATGGCCATGAAGTTCCCAAGACTATTAAATACAGAAATGCAACATTACAAATGGTGGTCCCAATTTTGACCCTGATAGGTGTTAGTTTAGAATTACAGTGAAATAAAACAAGGAGCCTGCCTCCCTATATTCAATGCTGCAACCTTCTTGTGATGTTTGATTCAGATACATATTTCATGAAAAATATGAAGGCTCTTTCCTCTCTGCTGACTGATGCAAAATTCTACATGCCTGCATCAGTTTCTAGAAAAAGCATTATTAACATCTAAAATTAAAGAATGTTAAAACTGGAAGAGAAGTTACAAATAATCTGATCAAGTCCACTTGATTTAAAGATGTGTACACTAAGATGCCAAAAGATTGATGGTACTTAATTCATACAGATGCCTTTCATACAGAGTTCATGTACTAAGCGGGTATATTATGTCTATTAGCAACAGACACTGGTTAAAGAGCAATGTTGTTAAAAGCTTGTATCAATAAAGTGTTAGGTTACTAGTGGCTTTATACCATTTTATTTATTTTATTTATTTATTTATTTATTTTTTATTTAATTTTTTAGCTTTATATCATTTAAAAATAATTTTAGTTTTAAACTTTTGTTGCTATCGTACTTTTAAAAACATTTTTTATTCTAACCATGTTTTTGAGGAACTGAGTCAGGGATAATGTAAACTTTCTGTATGTCCTGGATGTATACTACTTTTCTTAGTGTTACAAGAATGTTATTTGTTACAGATTAAAACAGTAAACTACAATATGTTTGAATGAAAGAATTCTGTGTCATATACTTGTCACATACTTTTGAAGGACATGTTTCTACAGGGTTTTGATTTCAATCCTAATGTGACTGTCTACAACAGGCTAGATTATGTTGTATCTCTTTACAACATATTAACATATGACTAATATTACCAACAAATTACCAATGTAAGTCAAGGGTAAGGACTATTTTTAATCTTCTTTGTATCCCTACAGAGCTTAGCCTATAGTAGGCAATCAACAAATGCTAGATGAATAAAATAATGAATGAATGAACTAACAACAAATCAATGAAGACAGCAGAAATATTTGTGGGGTGCTGGCCTTGTTTTAAGAAATCTTGAAGGCCCAGGTGTGGTGGCTCACACCTGTAATCTCAGCACTTTAAGAGACCGAGGCGGGCAGACTGCTTGAGGCCAGGAGTTCATGACCTGCCTGGACAACATGGCAAAACCTTGTTTCTACAAAAAAATACAAAAAAAATGAGCTGGGTGTGGTGGCAGTGCCTATAGTCCCAGTTACTTGTGAGGCTCAGTTGGAAGGATCACGAGTGTCCTTAGAGGGCAGGAAGAACTGGAGGCAGGGTGATGGGGAGGGAACAAAGTGGGGCGGGGACGCTGGGGCTTTCCATGTCAGCTAGCTTGGGCTGACTCAGAAAAAGATGCTATAAAATAGTTACAGTGCCGGGGGAAACAACAGCCATATGCCAGTCAAAGACTTAGCTTTGTATTCATTCATTTATTTAGTTCTCGAAATGAGCCATTAGTTTGGTACTATTATTTGCCCTTCACATATGTGGACACAGAGTCTCAAAGAAGTAAAGCAACTTGCCTTTATTACCCATGTGCAAGTCAGCATAATTTGTGGTGGACCCAAGATTCAAACCCAGGCAGTCTGACTCCAGTCACACTTTCAGCTTCTGTGCAACACAAAAGCTGCTGTGCAGAGCCTGAGAGGAGAGTTGCATACGATCATAAGAATCTGACAAAACCCAGGACCAGGAAATTTGGTTTGATTTGACTCACATCCCAAAGGTGTGGCTTCCAAAGTTGCCCAATAACTTGGATTGCTAATAGGAATGGGGGAGGTGACAGCAGAATGCTGTATGTCTAGACTTCTGTACAGGACAAACTGAAAAATTCCAATTAGTGTTGAAGTAAGCCTTTAGGTATACGGTGGGGCAGTGAGCGAGATGACAAGACTAACTCATGTCAAGAAGAATCCAAAATGAGATGGATATATTATTAGAATAGCAAGACCTCAAAGGGAGACCTCAGGCAAGAATGATACCCACAGGCATCTCTGATCCTGAAGGTTTCTTTTATTCACTCAGTCAGTATCTGCTGAGCACCAAGGAGGGCCCTGGGAGACGGGCAGTTCTTACTCTACTCTGGTGTGAACATAAGCCTGGGTTCTGCTGAAGGACCAAAGCTTCCTATTAAAATAATTGAGATTTGTAAGTTATAGACTTTGGCTTAAAGTAGTGATATTTCATGAGTGTTTATGCTACAGGAGACTTTTTCCTTAGGGAAGGTCTTGCATTTTTAGTCATCTTTGTGGCCTTAATACCTAGTATGCTACCTAGAATGTGGCAGGTGCTCTGTTTATATTAGGTGAAGAAAGAAGGGAAGGAAGAAAGACCAGCTATCTCTACAAATGGGTAAAATTTGCAAATAATAAATTTATTGATACAAAATGCAACAGTCTCCTCCTGTACGTAATTTCTTCCTAAGTGTGAATGAAATGGAGGTGCACTCAGGTAGCACAAGCTAATGTTCCTTTTAAAATGCCAAATAAAACACTAACCTAAAGATAGGGTAAATATGCATCTTCCTTATAGTCTCAACTTGCCAAATGACTATTTGCCAGTGACTATTTGCCAAGGGACATATTTTGACTTCCCTCAAAGGCAGTTGAGGGAAACTGCTTCTTTTAACTTAATGATGAAAGATTCCGTGTGAAGTGACCGAAGTCTTAGATAAGCATGACCAGGTGGCCAAGATTTCACAATAGCAAAACCCAGGTGCAAGTGTAGGTGAGGTGACTGGACACAATGAAATCTGTATTTTTAGACTTTTTAAAAACTCAGAAAAAATGAATATATATGATCCCATGTTAAGAAAGACATAGCTTTCTTAATTTTGTAAGAGGCATTAGAAGGATTAAAACATAAACACTTCATGACAATTACTAATTATCTTGTTGAAAAAACAAGGTTGGCCATTTGAGAAAACCTGGGCTGCCAAGGCAACTCCGTGACCTTGGCTTTCTAAAGGGAGGTATAAAAGGCAACAGGGACTGACCCTTCCCTAAAGAGAATTAAGTGTAGGAAGTCAGGACACCCCGAAATGGATAGAGCCTTATAGGAAATTTAAAGATGGCAGTAACTACAAGCTTAACAAGAGTTTTTGTTGTTGTTGTTTTTTGAAACAGGGTCTTGCTCTGTCACTCAGGCTGGAGTGCAGTGGCACAATCACGGCTAGCTGCAGCCTCCACTTCCCAAGCTTAAGAGATCTCCCCACCTTAGACTCTTGAGTAGCTGGAACTACAGGCCCTCGCTATCATGCCTGGCTAGCTTTTGTATTTTTTTGTTGTTGTTGTTGTTGTTGTAGAGATGGGGTTTTGCCATGTTGCCCAGGCTGGTTTCAAACTCCTGAGATCAAGCAGTCCATCCACCTTAGCCTCCCAAAGTGCTGGGATTACAGGCGTGAGCCACCATGCCTGGCCAACAAGCGTTTTATAAACTCAGTTTTAGCACTAATGCCACTGCAGATAGTATGATGGTCACATGTAAACTGAGGAAGTAGAATGGCTTAACACCTATTTTGTATCTTCTTCAAAAAATATTTTCATAAAAGTGACAAATGATTAAGGTTAAGTGGTATGTTAAAGCCTGAGATAATTGATAAATCAGAAAGTGAGCATGTGTCTATATTGAGTCCAAGCCTCTGAGCCATGGTAATTATACCCACAGGACCAAAGCCTGCTTATTACAGAACCACTATTATGTTTGAGAGAGATCGAAGAGAATGGAAAGAGATTTAAGAAAATAGGCCAAATGTCAATTCAAAAGGGACAAAATATTCTAAAAACTACACAACTTGACACTCACAACTGAAAATTCTTCAGAAATAATTGTTAAATATATGATTTGTGACATTTAAGGGGAATAAAGCACTGACTACCAGGAGCCAGTACAGATTCTGGCAAAACAAGCCAGGCCCCTATAACTTCAGCTCATTTTAAAAATAGAGTTTCCAGCAAAGGAATGCTCTGATGTATTTTGTAATATATTTTGACTTCAGACAAGATACGGGCCAAGTGTTTTTCAAGATTTCTTGTGGAGATATATGTTGTCAGCTAAATAACTCTACTCAAGGAGTGATCAGCTATGTTCACCATCATTCTGCAGGTCTTTGTCCTTGGTTCTGTACAGTTTATTTTAATTCAGTGATTTAGATAAGGACATGTAAGCTGTGCTTATTTAATATAAGCTGGGAGGCATAAAGCATAAGATCACATTGTCAAGATTCAAAAATATCCCAAGTAGTCAGAAAATGGTTTAAAGCGATTAGGATAATTTATTGTTATATTTGGCTGGGTATATATTATCACTAAAAAAAAAATCAAACGTTCTATTATACAACAGATAAGAACCACCTAACAGCAGGTGATGTAAAAAAGTTCCTAGTGTTTTTAGCTACTTATAACTTCAATATCAGCCAACGAAGTGCAATTCAAGGAGCTAATGCAAACTTAGGCCACACAAGTAGCACTGTACTCAGTAGACCAAATTTTGGAATACCTTTTTATTTTTGAGACAGTGTCTTGTGCTGTCATCCAGGCTGGAGTACAGTAATGCGCTCTCAGCTTACTGTGACCTTTGTCCCACCAGGCTCAAGTGATCCTCCCATCTCAACCTCCTGAGTAGCTGGGACCACTGGTGCACACCACCATGCCTAGCTTTTTTTTTTGTATTTTTGGTAGAGACAGGGATCTCGCCATGTCGTTCAGCCTGGTCTTGAACTCCTGAGCTCCAGTGATCTGCCTGCCTTAGCCTCCCAAAGTGCTGAAATTATAGGCGTGAGCCACCCTGCCTGCCTATTCTGGAGTATCTTGATTGTGGGCCACGTTTTATGTAAAGACAATGACATATTGTGTGTCAAAAGATGGAAAAGATCAAGAAAGTTCTAGAAACTGTCACCCGAGGAATGGTCAAGGGGAATGAGGATGTTTATCCTGGCAGAAGAATTAGGGGAATTCAAAATGGTTTTAACATATATGGGGTGTGTGTGTATGTATTATTTTATTTTTTTCTGGAAGAAATGCAATATACTCTTCTGTACTCTAAAGGGCAGGGCCTAGACACTTGATTGGAATCTACATGGAGCCAGAGCTGGGGTCAACAAAGTGAAGCAGAGTCTAAGGATTATGGCTGTCATATGTGGAATGTGACACTGTGTGGGTGACCTCCTTGTCACTGGATGACCTGGCGAGTATACTAAAGGGAGAGCCTTCTGGGTGGCTGGAAGGATGCACTCCAAAGTCATTCCAGGTGGCACTCCTAATGCAACTGGACATCAAGGAAACAGAGACAAAAACCACAAAAAAGAAGCAGCTCCTTTCTCCCAAATGATTATGTATTTGTTTGTGTTAAAAACTTTTTTCCCCCTTTTTTCAGGTTGTCAAGGGAATGTCTGAACAAGAGTGAAAAAGATATTCAATTACACAGTCTGCTTTGACAATATCATATTAGGCCTCAGAAAAAACATACAGTCTTCTGTCTACTCACTGTTTATGCACTGACAGGTCCGACAACCATTGTGATCGCGTTTGAAACCATTAATGCAGTCCTTCCCTGTCAGAGTGCAGTTTGATAATTCCCCACAAGCAGGTGGATCAACTGTGATGATGGTTGGTTCTAATAATAAATAGAGAAAAAAATAATCAATGAAACATATGGTTATCTTTTAGATGCTATTCAATTTTTGAAATTCCACACCATAATGTTAAAAAAATCGAATCAACAATTGTCATCAAATCCTAAACTTTTATGCTCTAGTAATATCTTTAACCCCTGAAACAGATATATTTGTGTTCAGATTTTTGAAAACATGAACACTACTTCTTTGTGTTTGAGCAGTTCATGCAGTTTTTGGTACCTTCACACAATTCTTCTCTGATGGTCACCACTACTGGAAGCAGACAAGAGAGGTTAAAATGAACTCCATTTAAATTGTTAACTGCTCTTCTATTTCTTCCTGATGTTTTCCGGTTTGTTTTTTATAATAATCAGGATACAGCTGTCAACTATCAATTATCTCACTCCCATTCTGTAATACTTCTGAAATCTGTTACTATTTTTTTTCCAAATTAATAAATCAGTTTTTGAGACTAGTTTAAAACACCTGAATTTCTTTTATCTTTTATGTGACACTCCCTCACTTATGACAGATGATACGACAGATAACTATACACTTATCCTCAGGGCCCAGGGACTTGTGGGAGTGGCAGAGGGAGATACACGCATTCAGGAGAAAGAGTGGGCAGCCATGCTGGGAATAGGGCACGAAACAAAGCCAGACCAGAGGCGACGCTTTACCTTACCTGCCACATTAATGAAGAACTGCTTTGGGTAATAACAGTAACTACATATACTTACATAAAGCACAGTACGTGTTTACATAAGGTTTAAAGTGCTGTTCATAAATGCCTTCCAGCTTTACCATATTCCAGTGAGGTGGGTGCTATTATTATCCTCAATTTACAGATGAGGAAATCTAGCACACTGACTTGCCCATGGTTACAGTATTAGTTTGTGGTGGACCCAAGATTCAAGTCCAAGCAGTCTGACTCCAGTCACACTCTCAGCTTCTGTGTGACATAAAATCTGCTGTAATGATACCTGTTTCTCAACGCATCAATAAGGGACAGTTTATAAAATGCCAGGTTGTGAGAATGGTGTTGCCAAAGGAAACAGAGGCACTGACAAACTTATGCAACATCTTTTCAACCAAAATATAGTAACATCTTCAAAGTAAGCTGTTGCTCACAATATCTTTGTGAAAGAGCTGAGTACAGAATATCTCTACCTACATTTTCACAGATGGAAAATATGAGGTGCAGAGGGGGTAACTGGCTTATCTAAGTTTACATAGCAACTCAGTAGCAGGCTGGGAATAGAACAGAACAGAGGTTCTTAACCTTCTGTCCAACACTCTATCCATTAGTCCACACTGTCTTCTCAAGTTTCATCTCCTGTTACCAGGGAAGAGAGATCAAAATAAGTGTTTTAGCTGCCACTGCTGAGATCAAGAGTTCTAAATTTTTATCCATCTACTAAAAGGGGACAGAGATTCAACTCTTCACAGGTAGCAGGCAACGATGACTTACTAGAGAGATGCTTAGATCAGCATTCTCCCAGTAAAAATATGTATAAAGTGAGTATAGCACATTCTCTATTTTTATTACAAAGAACAGCATCTTACTAAAATTTTTATATAAACTTTTCACTGCTATAGTTTCTAATGTCCTTCAATAACCAAGGTATTCTTTCTGATAACTGTAAACATCAAAAAGTAACTAAAGTTTAGTTGTTTTAAGATGTCCTGAGTTAGACACAGTATTGCTGCTCCCCTTCATTCTCTTAAAATTTACTGTAAACATCTTTAGTTCTCAAACCTATTAGTCTTTCTTTTATCACCACTTTTATTAGCTACCCCAAATAATGATTCTATTCCAATCTTCAGTACCAAGACTGCCAATGTTTTGTCAAAATTACTCTAACCACAAAAATGAGAGACAGCAGAAGGCAAGTGTCAGGTTTAAGTAAACCCACCACAGGTTATCCCAGTGAGAAAGGACTTCTATGTTCTAGAGTGATTAGGCCAAAGTTGAGGGAAGAATTCTGAACTCTATGCACACTGCTCTCCCAGACAGCTTATGGGTAAACAAATGTCTTAAGTATATCTACGCATACCAAAATCTTCTATTCTTTACTTACATTTAAGATGTGACATTTATGAGAAACTCTTGCATTCAGAAAATATACTATGAAAAAGTATATATTGAAGAAGATTAAACTGACCCTGAAAAATGTGTAATCATCATAGGATAGCATGGAATTTGAGCAGCAGTGAATTTTAGGGATTTATTTAGAGAATCCATTGTCTAACTTTTACAAAGATGATCTTCTACCTCTAAATGATATTTGCTCTCAATAGTGATGTATGTGCTGTTTTTTTTTTTTTTTTAAATATATTATGATTAACCATGAGATTGAGGTTGTGATCTGTGGCTACAAAGTGAAAGGAACAAATGGACTGGGTTGTTTGAGGATCAGAACCACAATGCTGACTTGGGCAGCCCCGTATCAGTCATAGAAGCCAATCCATCCAAATGGCTTCAACAGTTACGTACACAGTCACAGATGTACATGTAACACACATTTCTCCAGGAGAGGAAATACGTTCAATTGTTTTCCTAAAATATTCAGCACAACAGGTTTTGTTCACTTGAACAAATAAAATTGCAAGAAAGGGTCATTCAGTATGTGCTGGTGTTATAATGTATGTGTTAAATATTTCAGGTAAAACAAGTCCTACGGGATACCTTCCAAGCCTCAATGCTGTAGCATGCAAGAAGCAAAAAATCATTTTGTGCCTCTAAAATTAATATTTTCCCATTCACTTATGACCTATATTAGATGAAAGAAATGGAGAAGCATAGCCATTTCAAATTTTCACACCCTCAATATTTAACATTAAACACAGAAAAACGCAACAAAATCTTTTATTCATGAAAACTTTCAATTTACTTTAGAACCATTCAATTTCCCCTCGATAGATTAGGCTGAACACAACAATCGTCATTGTGATATGTTAAATATAGCTAGAAGTCTAGGTTTTCTTAAAAAGACATTTTAACACTTGGCATCTCATTTTATTACATATAACAAATACATCTCATTTTCCTACTCAGATACAAACTGGAACAAATTTTAAAGGTTTTTTCCGGGTGGTAACACATGTTTCTTGGGTCCTTACTGCTAATATCCTATGTCATTGGAGTAACCGCTGAGTTGTAATAAACACATTTGCAGGCAACTAGTTGTCTCCTGGCATTTCAATTGAAGTCATACATTACAGTCTACTGCCTTTCATCATTCTCCCAACATTTTAGTGCTTGGTTTCCTATCATATGAAGCCATATCCAGAGTAGTTAGATTTCTGTGAGAACAACATTACAACAAAAATATGACCTGTAAGTATATAGATTATCTACCTATTTATAAATTATCTAGAAAAAAATCTCATATTATTGTTAAACATATTTGAGAGTTTGCTTTCAGTCCAATATATTATTATATAATATCAGAACTGGTCCTACTACTAATATCAGGGTGATTTTTTGAGAAACAAGTGACACGAGACAACTGAGATTCAGTTTCTTATGCTAAAGAGTTAACTCCAAAGTGAGACATATTTGACACCGTGCTGAATTAAAGCATTTCAAATCAATATTATATTTATGGTTCTTAAAGAATAATGACCAAGAGCTGGTCAGATTCTTAACATAGCTTTTATCCAAGAGAGTTTCTGGTGGGAGAAGAGGTGATTTTAAAGGATCTAGAATCATGGTATCTCAGTATGACTGTTTCTCATCCAAAAAAAAAAAAAAAAAGAAGCTGGAGGGAGTGTCAGCAAAGTATGTGAAACATACATTCTGCTTGTCTAAAAGTTAGAGCATCGTGAAATTTGTTCATCAGGAATTGTTATTATCCCAGAATTGTTATTCTCTAGTCTATGCAACAGTGCTTTGAATATGGAAAATACCTGTCGGGTTTTGGTCTGCAGACCAGAAGATTCTCATTTAAATCCTACATATCTGTGCTCCTATATTACATGGGGTATGGCACTGAAATTGTGTGTCAGAGAGCACATGCCTTTCTAGAAGGATGATGGTGATCCCCTATCTTTGATGTGTTTGGTAAACAAAGTTCAATTGAACAGAGGTCCTGCTAAGATTTCTGGAGGCACTGATGCATCCCTGTATGTGATACTTGTTGCTTGGAGCAAAGAAAACTGTCCTCCTTTAAACTGGCTGGGTAGGTATGTGTTAGTAGGCCTCTTTCAGAGGAGATAAATGGTCTTAGATTTAGGAGAATGATGAAATGCTTGCATAAAGGTGGGGTTTTGGAGAGGGGAAATTCAGTGAAGTACTGTTTATAGAATCACCCTGAAATTCTATCTCATCTTGTATTGAATCAGCTGAGGAATTAAAGAAATACCTTAATGTCCTCCAAAGGAAGAAGGCTTGAAACAGCAGGAATTCACTGTCTTTGGCTACTACTATTTCTAAAGGGAACCCTCGAACAGCTTCCTTGTGTAGAAGAATTCTAGAAATAGTTTGAGCCTAGAAGCAATAAAGAACAAAAATGGGTGTTTGTTATGTCTACATCCGGTTTGCTTGTTTCCTACTCAGCATCTGAGTGGGAAACATTACTCTCCTCAACCTGTTGTTTTCTTGAACAATTTTGAGAGACCCTCCAGGCACCTTACACTGTCCAGAAGAGCTATTTTTAAAAGAACCCTTGGGATTGTCAGGAGTGCAGATGCTCAGCCACCAATTCTTATCCCAAGTCTTAAGAGAACAAAATTTTGACAAAGTATCTTATAACATGCAATAACATAAACAAACACACGCTGATTCTTCATTTTACATTTATTAAAAATTTAGGGTTACTTCTTTCATATCCTAAAAAGCCTAACAGATGTCTTGTCAGTAAAAGTATTTCCAGGAAAATGTTAGTATTTTTTTTTTTACAAATTAGAGAGCTTCAGACACTAAGTTATTGAAAAACACCATTGGTATTTTATATTGATGTTCACATATTTCCTAGGAGCAATTTTATCTACTCAATGGTGAAATTAAGCTACTGGGATCACAATTAATTTGATTAAAAGTATAAAGTTAAAATGAAAATCATGAATCTAACTTCAAGGCCACGGTACTAGACCATAAATATATATTCGGTTATTCAGGTGTTATAAATGTGTTAAGCAAATCTAAGCTCTCTACTTTCTTGCCTTTTGTGATTTTATTTTATGAGAAATTCTTCAAACAGTGGCCAAGGAAATAATAAGCTGAAATTCAAATTCAGCCCTTTAAGATGCTAGTATAAAGTCTTTAGATCAGTCTCATCCTCACATTATATAGTTCAACAACTCTGGGAGAACAGTAAAAATGAACATATTTTGACCTTCTGTTATTTTTAAATGTATAATTAGGCATATTCACTTCTGAAACAATATAATAATTAGTTTTTACATTTCAGGTACATGTAGCTTAAATGACAATGTTAATAGATGCTTTTAACTTGCTGTCTAATCTGTATTACTCCACTGAACTTCTGGTTTTGAATTAATCCATACAAGGTTCTTAGATAGATTACCATGAGCTAGTTCTCTCTCATAAATAATATTAATTATCTCCATTGAGAAATGTATGAAGCACTCTTTCTGATTAGCAGCCCTGGGAAAGCTGACAACCAATTAGCAGCTCTTGACTATGGGTGACTCTGTAAACGTACAACTGTTGAAGGGATACACAGCCATCCTTGTTGGGTTTGTGTGCAGCACTGTCTTGTCAGGAGGGTAATTAACTCTGTTTCTAGATTCTGATTGTCTGTAGGACTGCTGCCTCACTGTGTTGCCCCCTGGTGAACTGCAGGCCTGGCTGTGGAGAGCAGCTGTCTGCCAGCACCCTCCGTTCCTATGCATTCATACGCACACACACCCACACACTAAGAAAAGTCTTTCTGGAAAAACCTCTTTGTATGCACATTTCCAGAAAAAATGCTTTGTTTTCATTTTTATTTATTTTTCTTCTTCTTCTTTTGAGATGAGATCTCACTATGTTGCCCAGTCTGGTCTCGAACTCCTGACCTCAAGCAATCTTCCTACCTCAGCCTCCCAAAGTGCTGGGATTACAGAAAAAGTACTTTTTAAAGACAGATACATTCTTACATTTCTTCATAAGTAAAAAAAAAATTCAAGTAGAAGTAATAAGATAAATGAAGCTAACAATTCCTATCGTCTCTCGTTTCTCTTATTACTTCTCCTTTTGGGCTTTAATAATGCTTTGCATATTTTACATAGCTCTTCTCTGTAAATTCCCAAGCCTGCTTATTTGATTATGAACAATTACGCTTTCTTTTCAGACTTACTTCACGCACTCTTTCTTAAGGTAGTTTTATTTTTTTATTTTGGGCAGGGATTGGGGTGTTGGAGGGGGCTGAACTTGGTTAAGCAATGTGACTATCCAATGAGTAGGAAAATTCCAAAATGTCATTGACTTTACATGGCAGTTCAATGGCTAAATGTATCAGGTCTCCTAGCCGGGGCCATAAAACTGGAGATAAGGCTGGCCAAGGCAGCATCAAAGCTTGTCTGTTTTGCTGTATTTTCGTATGTCATACTGCTAACACAGATGCTTTTCAAATGTGAGCCATAACTGGTCAGAACACCTTTCAAATAAATCACCAAACTGTCAACATAATTGCATCTTGGGAAGAAAAGTACAGTGAAGATGAAATTTTCCCAAATGAAGCTAGAGGAAAAACTCTACTAAAGCAGACAATAAGAAAAAAAAAATTGAAGATATAAAAATTCCCTAATCTGGAAGTGGGAATTTCCGTGGCGTTTGAATGTGTACTTAAGAAAGCCTCATTAAGTCATGGAAAAAAGTCTCTTACGGTTGGAGTTTTCAAATTCTTTTAGCCGCTACACATTTGGTTATCCTTTTTCCCTTTGTACATTTCTCATAACAACACCTACATCCTTGTAATTTCTGAAGTACTTATCTCAGAGCAGTTTATTTTATTTTAAAATGAATAGTGTGCAAATGTTCCCAAGATTTGTATTATTTTGTGATCGGAAAGGGAAGCAACCATATATTTATTTTAGACCTATTTATTAATTTTGTATGCTTTTCCCAAGGAATCTTGGCTGTTAAACATATTAATATTTTTCTTCCTTTACCAAAACCATATTTAATAGGAAAAGATAGTATTATTGAGATTACTAAAAGAACACAAAAGACAAATTAAATTTTTTTTTTTTATATAGAGTAGGGTATCTTTTTCTAGGAATCCAGCTTGAGACAGCTCACAAAATTATCACTGGATTCCAAGAATCTAGATCTTTTATACTTGTCTTACATTTTATGTTTATTCTCTCTATTGCTAATGTTCACAGGAATTATATTTTCGTAGACTTTAACTGGAAATAATGTGTTATATTAATAGGTATGGGGGTTTGTGTGTGTGCACATTTAGGTAGCTATTTTCAACTTGTACAGGGTGGGTCAGGCAGTCAGAATTTTGATAACTGGAACCTAGCCTTCTGGGAAATGGTTGAAAACCAGGGAGGAAGGGTCTGCACGTTAGGGACAATACTTCATTCACTGTTTATCACCTCAGCACCTAGCAGTTTGGTCTATAGAACTGCTCAATGAATGAATAAAAAGGCAAAAAGAAAGACATCTAAGCACCTAAAGTCAGTGTACATTATTTGGCAAAGAAGAGCTCCCATTCAAAATTGTCCTAAGAGGCTGTAATCTCTAATTTTCTAATTTTTAGAAGATTAGACAGTAAGTTCCTTAGGGTCCACATCACTATGGCAGTCTTTTGCACATAGGAGGTACACAATAAATGAGCTCCACTGAAGCAGAAAGCCAGATCTGAATGCTGTTGTAAACCTGACATACTTAATAATAGTGAAAATACAGTGCAAATCCGCAAATCTGTCCAAAATGAGATTACTCAGTGATGACACTCAGTTTCCTGAGATAGGTTAAAATATGATCTGTATCTTTGGCTTAAGAAGGCACAAAAGTACACAAAGTATTATAGAAGGCCTCACATCAAAATTCTTCATGTAAGATCTGACATCCCAAATTTTAATTACCTGGAGAATTCACTTCTGGAACTACCCTACTCCTTGATGATGCCAAATAAAAAGGGTTATTAAAATAATCCTGAAAACAGTTAGGCAGTCATTCAACTCAGGAGCTCATCTTCTACTGCATGAAGTTATGGGCACTTGCTGACTGCCTGGCAAACTGATAACCGAGTTAATTAGACACTGACGAGAATCAGAGAAAGAAAAGGAAGAGTGCAGAGCAGAATGCACACGTGCTGGTGATGGTATCTTGGTGCCTGGCAGACTGATGGAGGCTGAGCAGCTCATTTACTCAGTGGGGGCTTAAGTGCCAATGGTTAGGGCCTGGGGCCTAGAATTTGGACGGATATGAACAAGAATGGGCAGAGGTCAAGCTTGACAGGATGGGAGAGTGGGTCAGGGCTCTTGGGTTGAGTAATGTCCCTAGGTGGGAGGATGCAGGAATGAACAAGTGGAAGCAGAAAACAGATCCAGCTCTCCCAGAAGTCAAAGAGCAAGGTCAAAATTCCAGTCAGAGGCTCATGAAAAGAACCCGGGATCAAAGGCTGGGCCACAGAGTTCAGAATAACAGTAACTGGGTCTCAGCAATGGGGATGGGGCCAGGAGAGACTGGCTTTTGAATCTAAGCCACAATGATCAAGTACGTTGATATTCACCATCTGATTTTCCTCATCCCCCGTCTTCTCACGATGGGGGTCTACTGGGAAGCAATGCCAAGGTCATGGATTTGGAGTCAGAAAACATGGCTTGAGTCTCTGCTCTCTCATTAGGCTAACATGTTATGACGGACCTCTCCGGGCTTCTAGAATTTGGGAATACTCATTATTTCTACCTTACAATATTCCTATAATGATCAAACAAGATTGTCAAGAAAAGACTATACTGTAAGGGTGACAGCAACATTACTTGTTGTTGTAATTATTGATGTCATGCTGATCTTGTCTGCTCAGAGCTATAACTGGTCTCGGGTAATGGCTAATGAATTATTAGCCCTTTCACAGACCTCAAATGCTCAGCTGATAAATGGTATGGCAATTGGTTTGGCATTCTGAACCCTGCCTATTGTAACTTAAGTATCATTTTCTATCTCCACTGATAACATGAAAAGCATGTGAGATGGTGGGTGGGTCTGTGCTGTCTTTTCATATGGTCTGGTAAGCTTTGGAGCATGTTAGTGACCAGCCAGTTGCGCCTTTCACATTTGCTGAGTAGCAGTCTGCTATCATTGTTCTACATTTTGACTATGTCTATGATGTCTCCAAGAGAACAGAAATCTCTTAGTAATCAGCTAATCCAATGTGGGTTGAAACAATGCCTCTGTGTGCCTGGCCCCCGTTCTTCCTCTCTCATGATGGGGGCCTTGCTAGATCTTTAGGGACAAGGGCAAACTCATCACAGTATCATTTATACTAGTTTTTATCTTTGCCAGTGTTTCTGCCACTCTCAAGTTGAAAGATACAGAAGACCTATTTCTAAAAACTGTCTTTAATGAGCAAATCTCAGCGTTAGGAAGTCAGGGATCTCAAACATATGTCAACAATAAGAGAAAGTTCAACCAGTACTTTCATAACAAGAAATGTAGGGGCTTCTCAAGCAATGAGTCATGTTCGTAGTATCTCTGTCACAGGACTGTGAAGCACCCCCTGTGGAATTCGTCTGACATAAAATCTCCATGGAATCTTAAACTTGATTCCCAGAAAGGATGAGAGATTTATGGCTTTGAAAAGATCTGAGCTTGCCCACCCTCTCAATATGCAAGGCCTGAGGTCATCCCAAGTGGATAGCTTATTATCTCCAAACATATTATAGCTTCCCTAACAAATAGAGACTCCCTGAATTGTTTTAAAAGTGAGCTGTTCAATTAAGGTGAAAAACAACATGATCTCCTGTCTTCCTACTGATAGGCAAACTAAGGGGATTCGACTACCACGCAAGGCACAAAGGCACAGGCAAAGGATAGGCACTGAATATACATATAGAAGCATATAAATATACGTCATTAGATTACATAATAGATTCAAGGCAAGTCTCAAATTATATCATGAATACTTTTTTAAAGTAAGGAAATGGGGATCCAGGTAAATTTTAGCTAGAAAAGAGTAAGCTGCGGGCAGGGATGAGGTAAGCACACAGAATCCATGCTTTGAATTCTGGTGCTGGGTGAGTGGTGGCTTGCAAATCAATTCTCGATTTGCCCCAGCAGCCAATGTGAAAGTTACATGATTTGCGGGGTCCACAAGGATCAAGTACTTGGCCTTAGGATCTTGAGGATTCTTAGTTGTGTTTCACTACGCTGCTGCAAAGTAAGAGCTGGAGCCCTGGATTGCACCTTTCTGTTGGCAGCCAGCATTAAATTCTGTCATCTCAAATGGTCCATATACCTGAATTGGGCTGTGTTTCAAACAAACCAGATAAATCCAGCTAATCTCTCAGATGTGAAAGTTAAACTCCACTGAGGTGTAAACAGTTCCGTAGATATAAATGGTAAGTAAAAATTTGGTCAAACTACTAATCAACTTGAACTCAAAATACTGTAAAACAAAATGCATGCTTTCTGGCAAATTTCAGAAACATGCTAAACGTCCTGTATTGCTCATCTCAGGTCAAATTTAGATTAAACTGATGGTATGACCCCTGGACCAAGATCTGGCACTGCTGAGTCCCCTGGCAGGTGGCTGATAGGTGGGTATGATGCTGCTCCTGCCACTTCATCAGCCACCTGCGATGGGGAGACACACACAAATGCAAGAGGCGTTCTTTAACATTTCCCTTCTTTCAATCTGTCCTACGATTTTAAAGTGGTATTGCAACAGATGTTTTATATGCTTGTGTATCTGTACACTGTATCTTCAATAATCAGATAGATATAGCACTGAAAAGTTCTAATAGGGGCTTTAACAGTGGCTCACTGGATTTTTCACTATCTTCAGTGCTAACCCTCATATATTAAGCAATGTGAAATCATTTTGTTTTTATAAGATATACTTAAGACTATACCAGGAAACAGTCTGGTATAATTAGAAGTGGTATTAGATAACTAAAATACTAAAAATAAATTGCATTAGAATCACTATCTATTTTGAGCTGTTTCTATAGGCAAATTATTTTAGTCTAATTTATTTGAAAAAAAATGTTGGAATAGAACACCTGCAATTTCAGAAAAACATTGTAATACAGTATATGACCATTTTAATATATGCCTCTAGTCCCTAGAAGTCATAAAAATACTATGTAGTAGGTGAACTGATTTTTTTTAAATAAACACACCAGGAGTTATACTTACAAATAAGTGTTATTGATAAAAGTACTCACTTTTAAAGGCTATATTCTTAAGCCAAAATGCTGTTCATGTTAAAATTCTATTTGAAACCTCTTCATAGTTGTTCTCAGAGCAAATTACTATGTCAGAGAAGACAAAGTGCCTTTATTTTACTGTCACTTTTTGCTTCCTCTGAAGAGTTTTACTCAGCTACATCGGCCACCTTTTTTTTTTTTTAAACCAGACTTCAACATAAATGACTTTGGCTATTTCCTAGAGTTTAATAAACCTTCAAAGTCAAGGGTTTACAAATCTGAGGATATTCAAAAGGATGTTCTATGATCTCTAAAGTCAGTTTCAAAAGAGAGGCACCAAAAATATTCTGAACGACTGTACTCCTGGAGTAAGTATACATTTTTCCCATATAACTTCTGAAAGGAAAAACACTTCACTTTAATACGTACATTTTAGTATGTTTAAAAATAATTTTATTATCTGGTGGGACCTTGTATTGGTGGGAATAAACAAACATGCTTCATAGGAAAGTGTAATCAGGTGCTTTAAATACAGGGGTGTTGAGTCCAATCAATTCCTTGGAACTGAGGCAAACAGTAGGAGGAGATGAGGATTTTAAAATAAGATGGTCTAATACAGCCATGTTAGTTAAAACGGTATCTTTTAAACGTTGGGCAGTATGATTACTAATTAAAATGTTAAATTCTACTGGGTAGACAAAAGCTAAAAGGAAACCAGTTCTGCTATTTATCAATGGCTGCAGCATAAACAAGATGGAATCTTTTCTTTTTAAAGTCTGCAAGCCTTTTCTGAAGGGCATGTCTCTTAATAACCTTCATTAACTTCTGTTTGGTTGCCTAAGAGTTGTCTCATCCAAAAAAAGTTTAGCACAGTCTCAAAAGAGATTGTGTTTATTTAAGCTTGTTGGAAAAACATTCCTATCATTTCAAGAATGACTAAATATTTTTCATTCACATAGTTAGCATTCCAGACTATGTTTTCCTGCCTCTGTTGATTAGATGAAAATTAGCAGGCCCAAGTCTGATCTATTAGATGCAATTATTGTCTTAGTAGGAAAATTATGAGACTCCCAGCAATAACACCCTTTTAGGAATGGGAAGTAGACGGCAGAGGAAATAAAGGGCAACCCACCCCCTTGCATGCCACTTCAATAGGGAAATACTTACCAGCTGAACTCTGTAGACTCAGGGGCTGAGGAATTTCCAATCATGTGTCTCAGAATTAGCTCTCAACAATTCTGAACATTTAAGGCATTGATCAGTTTGGTCATCTAGCAAATTAAGAGTATAGACCAACCTTCACTTTTATTTATAAAACTTGGTTCAGTATGGCAGCCTTACTCAAAAACAAGTACAAAGTACAAGGCATTACCGACACAAGCAAAGACATGCTGGACTTGGAGAACCAGCAGCAGAACTTCTCGGTCTAAGAATAACCATTTCTTCTCTATTTACTTCTACAACATTTATTTCTATACTTGTTTAACTATTAATGTAAGTGGTGGATCTAACATGTAAAGAAAGTCACTTACATAATGTACATATTTCTATATAGCTGTGAAAAATCACAAAATCTTGAAAGTGATATATTAAGGCTGGATATGAATGTCTTTTACATTCATTTTACCTATATTCTAGTTTTATTTTAAATATCTAAAGATATTTTAAATGATCAAATAAAAATCAAAATATGACAATATTCATCACTGAAAATTTCTGATGTTTATGTTAAAGACCTAGGTTAACAAATGGTCATTTGCTACGCATTGGTAACCCAACATATGACCTTATTTGGACAAGCAAAAAATAGACTGTGTTATATTTTAATTTCCATTTATGGAACTAGTCTCCAGGACATTTAGAGTTAAAGGATAAAACACATGCCTAACAGTCTTTAGGCTATTACAAATATTTTATTATTCTTGGCTTACTAATAATAGCATCGTATATGGCACTGAAGCAATACCACCCATAAACTGAGTTTTGATCCCTGTTATGTACCAGAATGTTAATAACATGTGACCCTATGGCATCTTTGACTTCACTGCCTCTCGGGGTCAGCCAAACTATGTTTGACTCCGTGCCACAAAAGCAGTAGCTTAATCATTTGAGATACTGTTCAGTGAGGAAGCATTATGGGCAGGGCTGGAAACATTTTTTCTAGTTTCAAAGAATTCCCACCCAGATATGTGCCTGGTACAGACTTTTCTGGCAGCCCAGTGGAAATCTCATTAGAAGGGCAGCTTGATTCAAGGTATGTCATCAGCCTTCAGGGAGAGAATACAGTGCTTCTATAAATTTGGGATTGATGAAGACGACAGTACATTTGATAGCTCACAGAACTCCAGCCTTTTAGATGAGTATAACTTACACTATTGGGTTAGCAGAGACTGAAGTGGCTTACTAAATCCACACAGGTCAAGACATGTCTGACATTTAGTCTTCAACACTATCCCAAGTAGGACCAGGATTCCCTAAGTCAGAGATCCAAGAAAGCCAGGTGGCAGGAAGAAAGAGAGTTGATTTTTTGGTTCAACCACATTCCATCCTGAACCCAGAGTTAGAAAGAATCCATGCACAGTGAATCTCTTATTTCTCCTCTACTTCAAGAGTTAAGTCCAGGTTATTGGCAGAATTATTAGGCCTGAAACTCAGTTGGATATCTGATAATATGTCTGCAAATAGCAATTTTAACTTTTTATTAAGAAGAAAACTTAAAAAATACTGAATACTATGGACTCTGATATACCTCTCGTCCAGCTTTAACAATCTACAAATAACTCTTTGACTTCCTGTCAGAGATAGAACATGGATTTTGCTTTGTTTTCAGACAGACAGAAATAGTAGAGGGGAAACTACCCATTTGCCCAACCTCAAGCATGGAATTTATTTACTGGCAACCTAAGTATAATTCTGAATGCTACCTTTTAAAATATTACCTAAGTTGTTCCTAGTTCTTGAAAAGTGATACTCTGGTGTTGGCTTCAAAATCCCTAAGGTCATCAAAATCATCAGCTCCTCCCTGCAGGAGACGATGCACATAAGGAGGCCTGAAGAACACTCAGGTCACAGTGGCCACCTGGGTCGGGTCCAGCCGCAGCCCAAGCTGAGAGGGCAGATCAGGTCTGACATCAAGACTTCAAAGTCCCCATGAAGCTCTAATCTCTTGCATCAGGTGTCACAGCTAAGCTGGCCACACACCTGTCCACATCTCTTGAATTTTCTTACTGAGTAATCACAGGGATGTTATAGATGTCACATAGCCAAAACTTCCCTCCCCAATACCTTATTTTACCTTCAGTTGCAAAACAGATTTCTAATGGAAATGGCAACCTGTCCTCAGGATCCCTCTGATATTAAGAGTCACCTTCGGCAGCATTTATACTTGGTATCATTGGAAAAAAAATTAGCAAATTATTCTCAATACCTAATGATGTAGTAAAAAAAATCCTTGTCCGTGTAAGTAACTGAAATGCAGCGGCACCTACACCATGCAATCTTAAAAACAGTACATTAACGTGGCAGCGAGCATTAGCCTTAGAGTGTCTGGGTAGCCCCACTTAAACTCTGTGATTCTGGACTTCAGAGGCTGAACTGGGAGAGAACAAACCACAGAGTACACATCAGTCTTGGAAGGCCCATGAGGCTGCCACAGGGATGGAGCCCAGAGCTGAGCCCACCAGAAGGGTGAACTGTCAGTGCAGGAAATTGGTCCAACTGGCCTGTAGACATGTGGGTCCACCTCATGTCACACACTTCCATAACACTCTTACTTGGTCCACCTCATGTCACACACTTCCACAACACTCTTACTTATGTTCTCAAAAATGTGTTTTCAGTGATAAGCACCCTGACATTATTCTTCCTTCCGCTGGTAGACCAGGGGTCCCAATGGCCATCAGCTTTTGACGATCTGGTTAAGGTAACCCTGTATCAGGGTCTCCTCCCTCACTCAACTAAAAAGAAGATCTGCAAGAAGGGTCTGGTTGGGACTTGCTGCTCCAGTCTTTCTTTCCTCCTCACTGCCCTCACTTATTATTTACTCATTAAAAATTTTTGAGCATCTACTTACGTATCAGATGTTGTTTTAGGATTCAAAAGAATATGCCAAATTCTTTCTTTCCATGGGCATGGAGCCTCTTTCAGGGTGTAATGCACTGCAGCAGAGGCAGTGTCCATTCAGGGTGCAGGGTCTGGTCCTGGGGACACACTGTGCTGTCAGTTATGAGCTTTATGACCCTGGGCAAACTACATGGCCTCTGAACTTTGTGTTCTCTGATGGTAAACTGGGATGACAGCACCCATACCAAAGGGATGCTGTGAGGATCTCAAATTAGTTGCTCCTCTTAAAGCAGTTAAACCTGACACATAACAATAGTATGAAATGTTAGCTACTGTCATTAAGGGTTACAAATAACAGTGGTCCAATGGTGCCAGACACAGATGAAGACCCAATTCTGCTGTCCCATCTCTTTTTTGTTTTCAGTTTTTAAGGACATTAAGGCCATGTTGTGTATGTATACCCTTCAACTGAAAACTTTATATGCTATTCCACATGTTTCCACCCTAGCTCTTTACAGGGGTCAGAAAATAAAAATAATGAGATCGATAAACAAGAGATGTAGAGAAAAGTCAACAAGGCAAAATGTGAGAATACAATCAGTTACAGACTGGAAAGGCTTATCTGTATACCTGAATTGGGTGTTGACAATAACTTGCTAAGAATTCATCATGAGAGTACTTAAGTGCCAATTTAAAAAGCACTTAGGTACTTGTGAATCAAGTCAGCTGTCAAGTAACAGCCTAGTCTTTAAGGACCCCAGGTTCACGTCCCTAGTCCTCCGGGAGTAACCAAAAAGCATATTATCTTGTCATTTGGAAGGTATGTGTCTCCAATAACAACAGCCACAATAAGGTTCTTCCTCCTTGGAGGTCCTAACACGCCTTATTTAGTGATGCTGTTAGTTTACTTAGAATCTAAAACCACAATCCTTGTGTGGGGTCCCTTCATCTAATTTCGTACTCTGACTATGTACCTAGAAACTGTAGCTAATAGGGTAAGGGCCAACACTGGTTATGCAACTGTGCACAGAGGAATGTACTGTGTGTATAAACTAGGTAAATACCAGTGTTTCTGGTTTTCCTCTAACTATTTCTGGGTGATTGCTTATTTTTTGCACATTAACACCTTGCACTTTTTCTAATTTCATACAATCCTTTTGCTACTCTGAAATCATTTGAAATTATATTTAAGTATGATATTGAATGACTGCTGAGAAAAAATGTCTTCAAATAATCCCAGAGACTTTCTTGGACCATAAACTAAGCAGTAAGATCCATTCACCTTGTGTTATTTTGTAAGTTTATCCTATACTAAAAAAATCTGTTCCTATTATTAATACATCTTAAAATGAAAGCGTTACTGGAGAGTAAATACATTCATATGAAACTCACTACTCAACTAAGTTAAAAACAAAAACAAGAAAAGCAAGATAAATTATTTCTGAGAACCAGAAAATGGAATCTTCTGAAAGGTTTGATGAGAGATGAGAGCCAGAGCATGAAAGAGACAGAGAGGAAAAAAGACCAGCAGAACTTTACAGCTGAAATGACAAGGACACTGAGCTCTGTTGAGGTGGAGGGGGCTGCCCAGACCTGAGGCTCTGGAAGTGTATTCAGGGATGCATCTCAAAGGCATCTTTCCCCTGAGGTCTTCAAACTTCGAGGAGACAGTAGGTGGATGACCACATTCAAAATACCTGGAGTAGTTTTCAAACTGCAAATGATTTCCTCCCTTGGCCCCGCTGACTGCCATCACTCCTCAACAGAACCAAAAGCCAGCGGTGAGTAGAGATGGGTGAGGACACTAGAAGCAGGGCATGAGTTAGGCTGGGATGCTGAGTGGGGCAGGGGGAGCAAGCACAAATGGAGCCGAACCTGACAGACTTCAGTTGATCCTCACTCAGCCACACAATGGCAACTACACCCTTGGGGGAAATGATCTAAATTACTCCAAACCTGAATGTCTTCATCTCCAAAATGGATAATAAAGGCTTCAGCAGTGTTGCTGTGAAGGTTAAATGAGATTGGGTACAAATGTGATGCACTTACCCCACCATACCTCAACAGGGACATTCCCTTTCTCCTGGTTTAATTTAAAACTCAGCCTAAATAGGTTCCCCAAAGTTAAAGGTTCTCTCTTACTTATCTTTGTGTCCAATGTCGTATCTGAATTCCAGGAGGTTCTTAATTTTTTGAAATTAATGGCTCACCAAAACTGTAACTTTTTTCAAACAGTAGATGATTAGATTACAACTCTATGCAGATGTTGCAGATACCAAATTCTAAGTGACTATACTAAGATTCACTCCTTACCCAAACATCAATGTGTGCTAAGAAAATGGTAATAAATGAGTTATGTATGTATTTACCTGTTCACCAACCGCCTTCCTTCTCCACTCTTTGTGATGGATATGCTGATGAATGCAAAAGATGGGTGCGAAAGGATCAGCCTTCCTCTCATTTTCTTCCAGAGGAAAGGCTCTTTTATTCTTTAACAAGTTTTTAAAGTTTTATTTTGAATTTATGACACAAGACCCATGAGGTTAAAGGGCTAATGTTTACTGGATTATGAATTTATGCTTTTCATTTTCCCTACGGTGTGTCCCAAATATTTGTAATTAAATATTTCACGTTGACAACAGATTGTCCCTAATTCTTAGGGACAGATGTTCTTATCTTCATCTGATTCAGTAAGGCACCCTTTCCTGCAAAGCCGACTCTACGACCGTTATATGTATTTCTACATGCTCTTTTTTTCCAGCACTGAAATGCTGCCTTTAGGGAACGGGAGGAGTAAATATACATGAAGGGGTGGGTGACTTCCACAAAACTGGTCATCTGGAAGCTATAAAGTTTTGGAGTGTGGCAGCTGCACTCTGAGTATAGTAATGATGAAGGAATCGGTGATGTCAACAGAACGAGTCCTCAAGGTTAAACTTTTATATGATTTTTAAGGTCTTTAATAAGTCTAGCCCCTCAGAGGCTGATGAAGCTAGTCAGGCAAACTCTGGAGTCTGAGTTTATTAACATTTCGGTGGAAGCACAAGACTTCTTTGTACTTAAAAGACTTAGTCTACTTAACTGACTTTCTGGAAAGATAAGTCCATTTTTCAGTATCTGTTTTTAGAAATTCTAGAAAGATCCATCTTCAACATGAATTAATTTTTGACCCACATTAGTTCATTTTACTATGCAAACGTGCTTCTTAATGCCGGATACCCTCTATTAGAAATGTCTGTATAAATATTCAAACCCTTGTCTGCACTAACAGACATGGACACAAGATTAAAAACTGACATGAGTTAAGTATGCAGAGAATCTACCCAGGATGGAGGAAATGAGCTGGAATAGGAGTCAGGACAGAAAAACTAGTCCAGGATGCCTCAGGCTTCCCTCCACTGAACAAGAAGAGAGGTAGCAAATGCAGGTAACCACAAAATAAATAACAGCACTACAGGAATTGCAAAGCCACAGCCATTGGGATGTGAGAAGTAGAATAGATGCTCGGTGACGGCACTAGGCAGTGCAAATTGCCTTTGATGGTTCCAGTCTTTTCTTCTAGTTGCCAGGACCCTTGGGCTTATGCAAGCGTCACAAGTCAAACCTGCTACGCTTGACTCATCGGTCTCATTTTCAATTTCATTTTGTTAGATTGACCTTTGGATGTTAATTAGGCTCAAAGTGAACTTAATTAAAATGTATACATTCTTATACTGTAAGGTATTCAGATGCGCATATTTGCAGTGGCAAAATAATGACCACACTATTCTCATTTTACATGTGCAACATTTCCCTCAAATGATTAGTTTGAGCTGTTTGATCAATTTGTCGGCAACTGGTAACAGCGTGAAGCAGACATTATGCCCGAGGAAATAAACAAACAAGAACATACATTGGTAGAAGCTTCTCCAACACAAGACATTCGCAAGGGACTCATTAGCATCTACAAGATTTACCTTCGCACACGGGGCAACACTCCCCAGGCACTTTCACAGGGTTCGTGCAGGTCTGTCCGCAGACGGTCGCAACGCAGTGGCGTTCACCATTGACGCACTGGCAGAATGTGCAGTCGTCTTCCCGCCACCGGTCTCCGTGGGCGAGGATCAGGCCATTGGCATAGCAGCCAGCGGGATTATTAAAAGGATACACTGGATCTAAATGAGAACATGAGTTCAGAGTTAGACCGAGCATATTCTAAATCTTATCTCTGCCTGCACCCAGAAACATTTTTTTCCTGGGTTCTAGTCATCAGCAGTTCTATTCCCACTGTGATCAACAGAAGCTCAGGGTTGCATGAGGAGTCTCTGGGGGTGCATGCAAAAACAGCTGTCACACTGAATTTACGTCTACTCATCCTGACACAGCAGTGCCAGAGAAGAGGATCTGTAGTCTAAAAACCAACGTGCAGGTATTATCACTCTGTAAAGCTGGAAAGCTTTGTGGCAAGAACTGTGGGTTGGTAATTAGAAAACATGAATCCATATTAGGCTCTGACAATGTCTTCACAGTTGTAGACATAAATGTTTATCAAACCTCAGTTTCCCTACCTGTAAAGTGGAAGGAACAATGCCCTGTCTAAATCAGAGTGATACTGTTACTTCTAGAACTCTATCTCATGTGCCTGCAGGACCATGTGGGCAACAGTGCTCTTGCTGTGGCCTTGTTCATGACAAGGCTGGTCTAGACATACCATGGGTCACTGCCTTGGAGGAGGGCTGTGAACTTAGGCCATTTTTTCTCCCATAAGCTGTGAAGCTAAGCTGCAGCCCCAGGTGGGAGACAGAAGTAGCCAAAGCTACTGTAAAAAAAAAAAAAGAAAATGTTTCTGAGGTTATTGACAAGGATATAAATACTGCATATGAAACCCTCACTTATCCCTCTATTGAGAGCAACTAGATAAATTACTCAATTTTCTTTCTCAGAAATACATAAAAAATTGGGTTCAACAAACAAGTACTGCTGTGCTGGGAGAGGAATCCAGACAGTTTAGAGTTTGGTCATCTTTATTCTAAGGACATATTAGGGCATCATAATAAAGTTAGAAGGTCAACATTTAAAATAATGCCATCACAGCGTTAGGAAGGCAGTCTGCCAGAGAGGGACGCGGCCAATGGACCTGAGCAAGACAAGATTTTTTAAATTCCTGTGTAAAAAGTATTAGAATACATATTTTTCTACATTGAGGCTGGATTTGAATTCCAGGAAGTGAGACATAACCGGATCCATGCCCAGACAACTACGATGACTACACAGAGGTTCGTATCTACATTTTTACAGCATCAACTGCTGCTCAGTTGCAGAACTATTACAGACTGGGGGCAGGTAGGGAACAAATCAATTAGGAAGGTTAAAAATTTGAAGTAATTCTTTTTAATTGTCAACATCACCTAAAAAATAAACTACTTTTCTCCTATGGTGGCTAAAATAACCTCTAATAGGGAAAAGGACTCACTGTTACGAACCATGTTAGGAATGCAATTGTTATACTTTAAACATTTTCAGATCAGTATTATGTGGCAAATACAGCTCAAACATCAAAAGGAGACAATGTTATGAAAATGAGGAAGTATGGAAAGTGGCATGACACTGTGCCTCCCACTTTGTGTGCAGGGATCAGGCATAAGATTAACACATGAGACTTCAGACTGAAGATCTGGGGCCCAGTTAGGACACAAAGGCTCACATGACCCTCCTTTCTGGGGAAACAGTGTTGTGTTGTCAGAAGAACACTACAGACAGAGTCAGGCATGGGGTTATTGTTACTGGCTGCACTGTAAACCCAGGCAAGTGACTTTTCTCTTCTGAACTTGAACATCCTAATCTGTAAAATGTGTGGGTTGCTGCAAGTGATACTCAGAGCAACTGTTTTGAAATGCTTATTATTTATGAACATCAGTGATGGGAAGATGCAGCCTGATGAAAGAACATGAACATATTACTTCCTGGAGAGAAGACGGGAGTCCAGAGAAAGCAGATTCCTGAGAGTCACACCTGACACCTGGCTGGGCCTCGAGCTGGTGTCACCGCTACCTGATACCATGACCCCATGTGAACCACCACATATTTTCAGAGAAGCAGTAGCAGGTCCCTGATCTCCCTGGAGAGGCCTGGGTATTGTGACAGGGGCAGGGTTAGTTCCTCTCTGGGCCGGCAGACTGAGACTGTCAGGGTGAGGTCCGCGTTATCCTAACTGAGCAATCTGAGGTGAGCAGGTGGTGAGCTCTAATGCCAGGATAAAGATAAAGCTTTGCCCCAGGACTTGCTGAGGACTTGCTAGAACTGCAGGGGAGGAATGGAAAACAACTCCGGGACATCTCACGCTGCCTATGGAAAGATGTGACCCATCATCTACACCCAGGCATAGCTTCCCTCAGGGAAGTGTTTCTACACACTCTACCTGGCTTTAACATGCTAGAAGACAGACCACGGTGTCCTAAAAGAGTTCTAAACAAGGAACTTCAACATTCCTTTACTTTTGGATGAGACTAAATTAGGACAATTTCGATTTCAGAACTCTATACCATGCATACGCCTGTTAATCTGTAATTAGCACCTTTTCTTACCTTCACACACTGGGCAGCACTCTCCTTCAGGCACGTAGTACCTCTCACAGTTTATCTCACCACACTGGGCAGTGAAGCAGATGGCAACGCCCCCTTGGCATCGACAGAACCGACAGTTGTCCATTCGAAACATGTCTCCATCATAATATTCCACGTTGTTAAATATGCAGGCTGGCTTTGTATCTGAAAATAGTTAAAACAAACAAAGCATATTTGTAGTCATCTTTTAGTTGTAGCCCTTGATGTTTTTCAAACAGCCTCTAGAAAATTTCTAATAGCAGGAGGTTATAATTTGATGGAAATTTACTAAACTCAATATAAGTTTATGTAACAGAAAACAATAAAATGAAGCAAAACAAAGTAAACAAAACACATTGTTATCCAGTTTACACCAAGGAACAGAAATTCCCCCTAGTAAAATCTACACTGACTTCCTTCCAACCCAGACAAAGGTAAACTTTATGACCATGACACTCACATATTTGGTATGTGCTTTAAAGTGATTCTATTTGTTTGGTTAAATCATTGTCTACCTCAAATGAATGATCCTGTCTCCATATTAGGTTTTGTTCTGCCTCAAAAATTTTATTACCATCTTTTTTGAAGTGGTGATGTTCGGTTCCTCCAGTGCTCTCTCTTATGTTCTTTTTCTCTATATATGGTATAAACACATATAATTTTAATAGTGTTTGGCCTTTAACAACATACTCTCTACATGTATCACCTCACTTAATCCCCATAATGAAGGCCTGACATAGGTATTATTATCCTGAATTTAAAAGTGAGGAAATTCTAGATAGTTTACTCAAAGTCATACAGCAAAAACAGTAGCTCTTCAACTGAAACCTTGTGCTCTTTCCACTGTGCTTCAGGGTTATGTTCTGCTAAGGACTCATAGTCCCATATTTAGAAGTCTCATCATGATATCAATGATTTTTAAACTTTTCTCTGCCTTGAAACATTCTCCCTACATTCATTCTTTAATTTTAGTTGATTTAAAATAACTCCCACCAAGACATCACAAGAAAACACAACTACGGGTCAGTATATTATAAATGTAGACACAAACATCTTAAAAAAAATTACTAGCAGACCATATCCAGCAACATATAAACAAAATTACACACCACGACCAAGTGAGACTTATTCCAAGAATGCAAGGTTGGTTTAACATCCAAAAATATTAATGTTAATATGACATGTCACAGAATAAGGAACAAAAGCAACATGATCATTTGACAGACACAGTTTTTAGCATCTGACAGAATCTAATATTCTCTCATGATAAAAATGCTCAACCAACTAAGAACAGAATGGAACTTCCTCAACTTGATAAATGGCATCTATAAAAATCCTACAGCTCACCTCATACTTAATGGTGAAAGTCCAAGTACTTTCCCCCTAAGATCAGGAACAAGACAATGAAGTGTGCTCTCACCACTTCAATTTGACATAGTGGTGAAAATACTAGCCAGAGCAAATAGGAAAAATAAATAAATAAAAAGCATCCAGATGGGAAAGGAAGAAGTAAAACTATCTCTAATTGTAGATGACATGACATGATCTTGTATATAAACAGTTCTAAGGGATCCATTAAAAAACGATCAGAAAGTATGAACAAGTTCAACAAGGTTGCAGGGTACAATTGCAACTCCCCAAATTGTGTTTCTACACACTAGTAATGACAATCAGAAAATGAGGAAAACAATTCCAATCACAATAGCATCAAAAAGTATACAATACTTAGGAATAAATTTAATAATGTAAGTGCAAACTTGTATTTTGACATTTTCAAAAAATTAAAAAGGCCTACATAAATGGGACATCCCGTGTTCATGGATTGAAAGACAACATTGTTTAAATGGAAATATTCCCCAAATTGACATACATGTTCAATGCAATCTCTATCAAACTCCTAGCTGGCTCTTCTGTAGAAATTGATAAGTTGATCCTAAAATTCATATGAAAATGCAAGGCACTCAGAAATGCCAAAACAATCTTAAAAGGGAGAACAAAGTTAGAGAACTCATACTTCGTGATTTCAAAACATAATACAATGCTATAGTATTCAAGACTATGTGGTACTGCCACAGGAATAGATATATAGTTCAATGGAATTGAGAGTTCAGAAATAAACTATCACATTTACAGATATTTTGACAAGACGGTCAAGACTCAATGGGGTTGAAAGTCTTTTTTTTTTGAGATGGAGTTTCACTCTGTCACCCAGGCTGGAGTAGAGTGGCATGATCTAAGCTCACTGCAACCTTTACCTCCTGGGTTCAAGTGATTCTCCTGCCTCAGCCTCCTGAGTATCTGGGACTATAGGTGCATGCCACCATGCCCAGCTAATGTTTGTATTTTTAGTAGAGATGGGGTTTCACCATGTTGGCCAGGCTGGTCTTGAACTCCTGACCTCAAGTAATCCAACCACCTTGGCCTCCCAAAGTGCTGGTATTACAGGTGTGAGCCACCGTGCCAGGCCTGAGGTTGAAAGTCTTTTGGGGCAACTGGATCATCTACATGCAAAAAAATAAAGAAGAAACCCCTATGTCTCACACCATATACAAAAATTAACTCAAAATGAATCATAGAGTTATGATCTAAATACAACAGCTACAACTATAGTGCTCTTAGAAGGAAGCCTAAGAGTTAATCTTTGTGTCCTTTGATAAAGGAGTGGTTTCTTAGATGTGACATTGAAAGCATAAGCAACAAAAGAACAAAACAGATAAACTGGATTTCATCAACTTTGGCACTTAGAAGGACACCATCAAAAAGGTAAAAAGACAACCCTACAAACTGGGAGACAGTATTTGCAATCATGTACCTGATTTTAAAAAATTGGTACCAAGAACTCCCATAATTAAATGATAAAAATAATGTAATCAAAATGGGCAAACCTTTGAACAGACACTTTTCCAAATAAGACAGAAATGGCCAATAAACACATGAAAAGATGCTCGAATCATTAGTCAATAGGGAAATTCAAATCTAAGCTGCAATGAACACCATTTCACACCCGCTATGATGGATATAATTAAAAAATAGTAACGAGTACTGATGAGGATGTGGAGAAACTGGAATTCTCATAGATTTCTAGTGAGGATGTAAAAGCATAGCTGCTTTGGAAAACAGTCTGGGAGTTCCTTAATTTGAGTTACCATATCATCAAGCAACTCTACTATTAGGTATATACCCAAGAGGAATGAAAATATATACCCCACATAAAAGCACTATAAACAAATGTTCCTAGCAGCCCAAGAGCCAAGAAAAGAAAGAACCTAAATATCCATTAACTGATACATAAACAAAAAGCAGTGTAACTATACAATAAAATATTACGCGGCCATAAAAAGAAATGAAGTTCTGATATGCAATATAACATGAATGACACTTGAAAATACTATGCTAAGTGGAAGAAGCCAGTCACAAAAGACAACATATTAATACTATATAACTCTACTTATATGAAACACCCATCATAGGCACGTCTATAGAGATAGAAAGTAGATTAGTTGTTGCCTCGATCTGAGAGCTTTGGGAGAAAATGGGCAGTAACCGCAATCAGTTCAGGAGTTTTCTGGTGGCTTGATGAAAATGTTCTGAAATTGATTGTGTTGATGATTGCACAACTCTGAGCATACACTGAAAACAACAGAATTGCACAACTTAAGTTGGCAAATTACATGGTGTCTCCTAAAGCTATTTTTTAAAAAAGTACTCCTAAGCTGAAGAAAGTTCTCCTGAGGTGACGAGCCCTGATCAATCTGCTGGTGAAAGCTGGATGATGTCTTTCATGGGGTCTTGTATCCATCCCCAAATCATTTAATATGTCACCTTGCATGTCTAAAATACTTTCACTGCATTTTGAGGATATGCATTTGCACTGCACTTGAGGATAATTACTTTCTATTTATTTTATAACAACCCCTCTAAGAAGACAGAACAAGTATTATTAATACCAGTTTTTTCGATAATGAAGATGAAACTTAAAGAGATGAGGTGATTTGCTTAAAGTCACATGAATGAGACAAACAGTGATTTTATGTGTGCACATGTAGCACATGTGAATATTTAAACTCCTTCCGTAGTGCTACATGGATATAACATTTTTTCAGAAAATTAATGTTAAAAAAGAATCATCTTACTGTATCTCAGAATTCTTCTATAGCTAACTAATCTGAGTTGGGATTGAAAGGAACTGGGCAGCTAGACTATAAGTTCCAAAAAGCATAGAAAATGGAGTACTTTTATACATTAAATTTGCAGGCTGTGGAGCGAGGCAAAATACCGTACTCTAACAAAATGACCATCCATGGAAACTAAAAAAAATTAATAAACCAATCAATATTAATTATTTGGTTGAGTTGATCAACCACAGCTACCATCTGGGTGAAGTCACAAACCCTGGTACAGATCTGAGGAAGTGTGAAGGACAGGTTCTTGTTATAAATAAAGCTGCTTCAGGTGGACTTGTTTTTATGGTAGGGTGTGCAAAAGCTTAAACAGGAGGGGATGGGACTGACAAGACAACTGTGGCACTTAGACTTCACTAGCCAAAGCAAAAGGATCAAGGGAGTGGAGTGGAACTGAGAAAGATGGAGAATCCTAAAAACACAGCCTGGAAACACAACCAATCTTTAAGGGTGAAAAAAGTCACACAACACAATGAAATCTGTTTGATGTTCAGAGAGATTTATAGAGGCTCTTCATAAAAGTATACGACAAAAAGGCTACCTGTGGTTTTTGAGGAGCAACGGCCAATTACTTCTTCACCTATCAGAGGTAGATGTGAATCTCAGAACAGTATGGAGATTGCCACAACCTCCACAAAAGGATGATTTAAGTAGACGTGGAAGAGAAAAGGGTTATGAAGAAATAATTTACTGTGTAATTTGTACTTCTCAATATGAAACACAGAAGTGCCTTCTTAGTGATTTTTGTATGTGTTTCGTGTCTGAAAAATTAAACTTTATGTTTCTAAGTTCTGGAATCTTCCCTTTCTTCTTGAATATATTTCAGAACTCCTAAAAGAGAATTTTGCAATACAGACTATTAGTATATGCTACTACCTACCAAACTACACTGATTGGTGGATGGTGATAGACATACCTCAAAGATATTGTGGGTTCAGTTCCAGACCAGCTCAAGCAAGTCACATGAACTTTTTGGTTTCCCAATGCATTTAAAAGTTATGTTAACACTATACTGTAGTCCAAGCTTGCCTAACCTGCAGCCTGCGGGCCACATGAGGCCCAGGATGGCTTTGAATACAGTCCAACACAAATTTGTAAACTTTCTTAAAATATTGTAAGATGTGTGTGTGTGTGTGTGTGTGTGTGTGTGTGTGTGTTTTAAGCTAATTAGCTATCATTAGTGTTAGTGTATTTAAATGTGGCCCAAGACAATCCTTCTTCTTCCAATGTGGCCCAGGGAAGGCGAAAGATTGGACACTCCTGCTATAGTCTATTAAGTATACAATAGCATTGTGTCTAAAAAGCAACGTACATTCCTTAATTTAAAATACTTTATCGCTAAAAACTGCTAACGATCATCTGAGCCTTCAGGAAATAGTAATCTTTCTGTTGGTGGAAGGTATTGCCTTGATGCTGATGGCTGCTGACTGATCAGGATGGTGGATGCTGAAGGTTGGGGTGGCTGTGGCAATTTCTTTAAATAACACAACATGAAGTTTGCCACACTGACTAACTCTTCCTTTCATGAAAGATTTCTTTGCAGCATGTGATGCTGTTTGATAGCATTTCACTTACAGTAGAACTTGTTTCAAAACTGGAGTCAATCCTCTAAAACCCTGCCGTTGCTTTATCAACTGAATTTATGTAGTAGTCTAAAGCCCTGGTTGTCATTTCATCTGGTGAAGATGTTGTCACAGCATCCTCACCAGGAGTAGATTCTATCTCAAGAAACTACTTTCTTTGCTCATCCATAAGAAGTAGCTCCTCATCCTTTCAAGTTTTATCATGAGATTGCAGCAATTCAGTCACATTCTGCATGTTCCATATTTAATTCTAGTTCACTTGCTCCTTCTACCATATCTGCAGTTACTTCCTCCACTGAGGTCTTCAGCTCCTCAAAGTCATTCATGAGGGTTGGAATCAACTTCTTCCAAACTCCATGTTAATATTGTGACACCTTCCCCTGAATCACCTGTGGTCTTAATGGCATCTAGAATGGTGAGTGAATCCTCTGCAGAAGGTTTTCAATTGATTTAGTTCTGATCCGTCAGAGGAATGACCATCTACAGTAGCTACAGCCTTACGAAATGCTTTTCTTAAATAACAAGACTTGAAAGTTGAAATGACTCCTTGGTCCATGGGCTGCAGAATGGATGTTGTGTTAGTAGGCATGAAAACAACACTAATCTTGTACACCTCCATCAGAGCTTGGGAGACCAGGTGCATTGTCAATGAGCGGTAATATTTTGGAAGAAACGTCTTTTTCTGAGTAGTAGGTCTCAATAGTTGGCTTAAAATAATCAATAAACCATGCTGTCATCCAGGCTTTGTTGTTCCATTTATAAAGCACAGGCAGAGTAGATTAAGCATAATTCTTAAGAGCCTAGGGTTTTTGGAATGGCAAATGAGCACTGGCTTAAACTTAAAGTCATCAGCTGCATTAGCCCCTAATAAGAATCAGCCTATTCTTTGAATCCAGGCATTGACTTCTCTCTTGTTATGAAAGTCCCAGATGGCATCTTCTTTCCATACAAGGCTGCTTTGTCTACACTGAGTATCTGTTTAGTGTAGCCACCTTCATCACTTATCATAGCTAAATCTTCTAGATAACTCTCTGCAGCTTCGACATGCAGCTTGTCCCATCCCTTCACCAAAACAAATTAAAACCAAAGTGAAAAGAGCAGTAATATTTATGGACAATGTTCTCTCCATCTATTCATCCAAGCTACTATTTTTAAAACTCAGGAGTTCTTGAGTTCTGTGTATTTTTAAATCCTTAGGTTTTCCTTTTATTATACTGATGATATGCTCTTAAAGTTGTGAATGTGGACTCGCTTTAATAAAGTCTTGCTAACTATACTCTCATAATTAATGGCTCGGTATTAAATATTGTAAGACTAAAAATATTTTTGCTAGTTTCAATTGGCTTATTCCACAGGGAGAAAGGGGAAGTGTGTGTGTGCTGGAGGACACCAAGCATATCCTATTTCAGGAAAAGGGAAAGAGAACAACTCTTATAAAGGATTACAACAATTTGTATCACTCTTCAACAAAATTAGCTTAACAAGCCCCCAGGAACACGGGGGGTGCTCAATAAACACATACTTAGTGGAGTATTTCTCTCAAAGTGCCAGAATATCTCCGTTGTTGTATCAGTAGAAGACATTATGTCCTTAGAAACATTACGAGCATAATTGCTATATAGACAGTGCGTTCTTAATCGATGTTTTCTGTAATAGTGTGTGTTTTTTTAAAATTAACAGGCTGCAGGTCTGAATTTTCTGGGCCAAAATTTTACATGAGGAGCAAGCTAACATTGGGTACGGCTCCCCTTTAAATAGTGATTTCACACGTTATATCTTAGAGAAAATTCTGTCAGGGCCAACACACGATTACTTCTAGTTTTTATTAACCTTTCGTATATGTCTGAATAAAACAGGAACTAATTACTGGGTGGGCAGCATGACCTTCACCCAGGCTCCTCATTGTTAGCGCCGCATTTTAATACTGCTGTGAGAAGCAGAGTGCTGCAGGGACAGTGCTCCAAAATAGAACTATTTCAAATGGCACAAAACAGGCTAAAAACACAGGCTAAGTTGTATTCAGATATACTTTCTCTGAACTTACTTCATAACCCCCTGAAATTGCTTTTGGCTACTTGTGCCACATACAAGTAATGCTCCCATCCCCACTCCATCCACCCACCACTCTTGGCACCACCGGGAAGAGGGTACTCTTCCTCTTTTGTACTGATGACTTGTTTAGAGCTGTGAATGGGGGCTAGCCTCAATATATACGGCCCTGCTAACTATGCTCTCAGAACTAATGGTTCAGTATTAAATACCATAAAGGCTAAAAATATTTCTGGTAGTTTCAACTGGCTTATACTTAGTAACAATACTACAGACTAATTCATTTACTCACTTGGGGAACATTTTATAAGCAGGTCACACAGACAAGAGTCAGCTTTTGTCTACGACATTCCAACCAAGATATTCCATTTTATCTAGATGTTTGTGTACGTACGTTGGACAAATGTTCATATCTAAGAAACCAAATAATCGCTTGCACATTCTACACCTAGGATTTCAAACCCAAAAGCCTCCAGGAATGAGAGGTGGGCCACATGTAAGACAGTAGGGGGTACTGTGTTAAGTGGAGAACACACACCCATCTAACAGTAGAGGCCATTGTCCAGCTCCAGCTGACTGCTGATGGAACACTTGTTTGTGGGCCGGAGCAGACGTACAACAGGTTCTTGATGAAGGTGGAGGGCTGTTACAACACTGCTTTGGAGGTCATATTTTTAGGTGATGATTTTGATGACTTCTAAGTTCACATAAAAGGAACATAATCACACCACCTGTTCCTTTGGTTTCTAAATAACAGGGATCTTGTTCAGCCAATGCCTCGTAAGTTCTACTTTCAGCGCTTGTCAGAGAATGCAGTTACAAACTGTCATGAACTGGTTTGCAACTCTCCCATCCCTCCACCACAACAAAATAAAATCAAACTCCAAAAAAAAAAAAAAAAGTAGTATTTATGGAGGATGCTCTCTCTCCATCTACTCATCAGGCTAGTGTTCTCAAAACTCATGAGTTTTCAAGTTCTGTGTATTTTAAAATTGTACGTTTTCATTTTAAAGTTTATCTTAAAAACAAAAAAAACCACATAAGCATATGGATCATATGGATGGCAGCATAGGAAGTGAGTACGGCAGTGCATAACCCATTTCTGCACGTGGGGTCAGTCATGTTAACATTTCACCCGCAATCTCCTGAACTGGGGTCTGTGGATCTACCTCACCATGTTGGGCAGTTCGCAAAATTGAGAAAAAATGTTCCAAGCACCTAGAGTCTAGCTGTGTCAATCTGACCTTTCAGAACTGAGCTGCATTTTAATATTTTGCCTTTGCTTTTTATTGAGAACAACCCCAGGAAACCCATTTCTGCATTTGTGGTGTTAATGCAATCAAGCACATGATCAACTTCATCATTCAATGGGATGAAATCCATTCCTTTCCATATGAAAAATCTCAGAGAGACGGTTGTCCCGTCCAGCAGGCATTTTTCTCTCTGAAAATAAGAACTGCGTATTTGACCCTATCTCCTTTTTCACTTTGATGGCCAGAAAACTGGGGGCCTAATTTAACGTTTAACTCCCACAACTGCACAGGCACTTATGGACTACATACCTGTGGGTGCTTTCTGTTTGATTTTTCACTTCCAACTTTTACTTACAATTCTATGGCTGTGATTCTCCTTTCTCATAAATATTTTACCACTATGTTATGGAATCTGTTCTCACTGTAAAGTTTCCTCACATCTTCTGTGGATAAGCAAGTGTTTTTATACATATAAAATAGACCTCTGCTTTTCTAAGTGATGATAACGAATCTTTGATATGTAATATCTATCTTGTAATGGTGACCTTACAACAACAGATTTTTCCAGGACATTAGGTGATAAGTATGTTTATATTTACATACAGAAACACATTCATATATCAATATATATGTGTCTGTATGAGTATGAAGGTATATGTCAAAAGAAGTAAAATATAGACTTTGAGACACAATGTTCTTAACAATATTTTGTAGGATTATGAATCTTCACAGTATTAGTTCCTAGTCTCCTCTACAGGTGAATGACTGATATAATAGAGTCAGTTGTGCATGATTACGAAGAAAGTAAAAATCACTCAACAAGTTTATGGTGGCAAGAAAGAAGCATCCACCAGAGATGTAGTGACTGTGTTTTGTCCACTCAACATCTTCTCATGACAGATAGCAACTCCTATTCCAGAAGTCAGAGCTCTATAGTAAGTGGCAATAAATTAGGACAGGCCCTGCAGATTGATCCCAAGGCTGCTAAAGTGGAGGTGCGGCTATTAGTAGTTTGAGACACATCAGACTGCAGCAAGACATAGTCAATGTTCTGATAAGAGAGGCATGACCCATGGGTATCCAGAACCAAGAAGCAAAGAGAGAAGAAGGGCACTCCGGTTCCTCACCCACAGGAAACACCAGCAAATCTTTCTACTAGAGATAGTTTCAGGGGACAAATGACTTAAGATTAAAGTGTAGGGCAATAAGAGATGGAGGATTCCTACAAAGTAACCCATTTATGGACTGACATTTAACAGACACCTCTAGAGGGAACTAAGATGATACGAATGAGATCACTGACTGGCTCATGCAACAAAATCTGGGTGTCTTCTGTGAGGCAGATAATAGGGTAACATCCACAGACACAAGGATGAATGTGACAGACTCCTGTCCTCCAGCAGTTCACATTCTGGAGCGAGAGACAGGCATGAGCATAAGTATTTTCCAAGTGATGAGCACCGGCTGAAGTGCATCTGAGACGCGGGGAACCTAGGCAAGCAGTGACTATTTCTGTCTCCAGTGGTACAAGTATTCACAAAATCTCACCTATCATAAATTAAACGGTAGCACCTCCAGAAAAAAGGTCTGTTTGGCTATTTCCTTGTGTTTAATGGATGTTATTACTGGTTAAATAATGACTGGAGTGGGGAGAGGCACCGAGAGGTGATTTAAGTGTACAGAACTTTTTCTGTTCCCCCTTCCTGTATGCTTATATTTATAAGGCCTGTAAGTTAGGAAGCTCAACCTTACCATCTCTATCCCCCACCCCCAATGTCCCAGGACTGTGCCTCTGGATGTGAATAGAAAGTGTGCACATAGAATACTAAAGATTATTGGCTGGGCACAGTGGCTCACGCCTGTAATCCCAGCACTCCGGGAGGCCGAGGCAGGTGGATCACAAGGTCAGGAGATCGAGACCATCCAGGTTAACACAGTGAAATCCCGTCTCTACTAAAAATACAAAAAAATAAGCTGGGCGTGGTGGTGGGCGCCTGTAGTCCCAGCTACTCAGGAGGCTGAGTCAGGAGAATGGCGTGAAGCTGGGAGGCAGAGCTTGCAGTGAGCTGAGATCGTGCCACTGCACTCTGGCCTGGGTGACGGAGTAAGATTCCGTCTCAAAAAAAAAAAAAAAAAAAGAATACTAAAGATTATTTGCATCTGAGGCAAAATTCCAAGTAGATCACCTGTATTATTTAATTTAACTGTTACTCAGTCCATTTTACAGCTGTGGAAACTGAGGCCCAGGGAAACCAAGAAGCTTCCTTAAAGTTAACCCAGCTAGTGAGTGCAGGACCCAATTTTCAAACTGTGGTTATTTAGTTCTAGTCTGTGTTCTTTCTTAACCATAAAGCCATACTGCAAGTGTTTATTCAAAGCAAAAATAAACAATAAAAAACAACATGTGGCCATGGACCTAAAAATCACAGGATGCAACCAAATAGGACTCAACTGCAATATAACCTTTCTTGCCTTGGAAGGAGGGCAGGAAACCTTATGATATCTGAATTCCTACAGGAAGTATTTGATATGAATATTTCTATGTGTAATTTTGTTGTATTTGTCCAAATCCATCTCCATCTTCCTGTGTGTACAAGTATTGACTAAATAATGCTCCGAATGGTTACTGACATGTAACTTGAGTTTCATTATTTTTTGTTAATGAATATTCTGGTAGAGAAGCATGTTGTAGGTTCCCCTTCCTTCTATCACCTAAACTCAATAAACATCAAGCCACCAAACACCAAATCCTCCCATACAAAGTCAAAGGGAGAGGCAGATTCTGTCAGAAGGAATCTCGTGACCCAAGAATCCTTTTTCAGGGCCACATGGGTCAAGTCTAAAGCAGGCCACTACCAGTGACCACCCACTGATTAAAGATGTCCCCTCCACTGCCTCTCAGCCTTTTGGCTAAGATCAGGTGCAAAGATGTTCTAAGTAGGAAACACTCTCTAAACAAGATGAGCAATGTTTTTCCTGTTCCCAAGTGTGCCAGGCCCAATGTAGTTTTACCCAGGTCACCTCCCGACAGCCATGGGACCAGTTACTGAGTGACAGCAGGAAAACTATCACAGGCTCCAGGATCCTTTTCCTGAAACTCCTAAGTTTTAGAAATTCTGTAACACAGCTGAGTATGAGAGCTACATGCAATCTGCTATTGCATCTCCAGAATCCTCTTTCTGATGGGTGGAATGATAGCTCCTAACCTAACTTTCTTTACTGCACTGTGGATTTTAAGCAAACCTTTTTGAGTGCCCTTCAGCAAGTCCCTGAAGGTTAATAACCCTGCTTTGTAAAAGGCAGAAGCAGCTACGTTGAACCCTCCCTCCTCCTCCTCCTGCACAAATGTACACTCTCTGAGAACAAGAGAAACCCCACGTACCATTAACACATTCAAAGACATCACAGCACTTTCCAGGTGTCCCATCGCCACGAGAGACTATGCGGGGAGTGGATCCCACCTCACACACGGGGAAACCACATAAGCCAGAGAGACACTCGCATCTGAAACCAAAGAAAAGGGAAGGAAAACCCCATGAATAAACAACAACACAGAAGTCGGGAGACCACAAACAAAGTGGCAGTGGCTGTGGTCTATATGACCAGTACCTGGTCTATATGACACTGCCTTCTTTATCTGGTGTCACTGGGAAATGGGAAGGCAGGAGGGGTTCTGACATAATTTGCTTTCAAATAACTAAGACTTGTCTCCTATATATACACCCCAATTTTTAACTTTAACCATTTTGACAGAAGTATTTCTAAAACGCATTACCTCATTTCTTACTTAACCAGACTGGTATGGAGCGTAACAAACATTTTCTGGCTGACTCAGGGACATCTTCATATGTATCTGGTATGCTCTTCTGTGAATCGATGCTTGCACAGGCTAATACAGAGTGAGTGTCCCCATGCTAAATGGCCCCATGGTGCTCCTTCGCTGCAATTGATGTTTAGGTGTTTTTCATAGATTTTCTGACTCCTGGTTCAATGATTAAGTTATTAGCTTTTTAGTGTTTTCTTGTCAGTGTGATGTCTCAAGTCCACTCTCATCTTGAGCCATATTTAATTTATGATTGTACACAATAAAAGAAATGGACTGAAGACTGAGGAGCTCTTTATAAAGAGAGGGCCTAAGTTGTAGTAAGTGAACTTTATGACAGCTATCTTGGGAGCTGAAAGTCTTAATTTTTGGATCTTAAGCTACCACCTGAGCATTGATCTCTGCACGCATGAATGGGGTGTTCCATGAGCTGCAAGCTGGCTGTGCTGGCTCTCACCCCTAACTTCAATGCTGCTGCAAAAATTGCTAAACACAAAAGGCAGGTGAAATAAGAGGAGACAAAATGTTGCATCCGCAACAATGCAAGAGAGGCAGGACATAAGAAACTCCGGGCAGCTGGGTGTCAGCATGTGAATGTAAGATGAGGAAAGAGCCGCTAGATTTCTGCCCTGGGACTCCCCTGGGGAGAGACGTATGGGTCAGAGGGTGGAGAGGATGACGGCGGGAGTTCCCAGGTTGACAGGAGTAAAAGGAAGGCATCCTAAAAAAAGACATCCTGGCAGGAAGTATGTGGGTATTTACGTACGGTAGAGGTCAAGATCAGGGGAGGTAACATTCCCAGCAGGGAAAACTATCAACACATTCATTAACTGTGCTTTTGTACCCCCTTCTTATTTAAGTAATTGGTTTGTTCACCTATTGTTCTTTGGATCTTTAATAAATTAATATATGCTTATAGTCCACAAGTACCTCAATAATCAGGCCCAGAGATTTAATTACATTTATAATTAACCATGGAACTAGAAAAGAAATGACTTCAGGTTAAGATTTGCATCAAAGACTATTAAAGCCACTGGGAAGGTGGCTTTAAACACCCCACTATCACCCCAAAGCAGGCTCTCTGAGGATTCTTCCATGTGGGGTGACAGTTCTATTGGATTCCTGGGAGAAGAGGGTGTTAGGTCATTCAGGTTTTGCTGCAATGGTATTTCTACCAATGGTTTCAAGTAAAGGTTTGCCTGTTTTGTGTGAGCAGAGCTTGGAGCTCTCAACTCACAGTCTATATTCCTGCAGGACAATCACTTTCTAGTGCTGAGTAAATGTGAGCTGGGCTTTTAGTGCCTGATAAGGTCATCCCATACTTTGTCATGCTTATATGCCTAGCCATTGCAATGGTAAGCACATAATCGTACTGCTGTGATATAACAGTAACATTATACTGTTTACATTTATTGTACTTGGCACTCTGTACAACTTAAAACTCTCTGGAGTTTATAGATGAATGGAACTAGAGTACTGACAGGCCACACACTGATCCCAATGCATAGATGTGATTACAATGAAAGCAACCTTCAAGAATAGCTGGTTAACTTTCTCTTACATATCTTCTATGATTCCACATTCTTGCCTACAGATGTGCTCCAGGGAATCATTCTGATCTAAACAGAGAGTGTACCGTCAACCAAAAAATACCCGTTCAGATGTTGTCCTTCAACACTTGAACAACCTTTACTGACTGTGCGTGCGCACTTACGTGCTGGGTTCTCTGCTAGGCTGTTAGGAGTCACACCACACTGAACACTCATGACTAAGTCTGCCATTAAGTCTTTTTTTTCTGTTTATGTTTGACCTATTTTCCCAACATTTGTTTAAAAAATTTACAATTTTAGAAATATATTTAGGGAGTATAAGTGCAAGTTTCTTACAGCCATATATTGCATAGAGGTGAAGTGTGAGTTTTTAGTGTACCTGTCACCCAAAGAGTAAACATTATATGCAATGCGACTTCCTAACATTTAAATATTCCTATTATTTTTCTAGAGTCCCTTACAAGTTGTCTCCAGCAGGCTGTAGAAGAGCGGAAGCTGCACCCAACTACCTATTAACCCACCTAGGAAAGGAAAATGTTTTATGCTGAATCTTTACATCTAAACTGACTGCATAATAAAGATCCTGGTTTTGTTAGCTGGTGTGACACCAGCTCCTGTCTCCTTGTCTCCTTCCCTGCAAAGCCTTCTGATCTACCTGTTGCCATCTTTTGACTTTTCACAGCTTCCCCTGAACCTGAAATTAGTATCTTAATCAAGAAAGAGCTTATGAAAGAACAACAAAAGGTAAAAATCTGGGCTGAGGTCAGATATCTATTGGGTAGCTATCTATTCGGTTAAAACCTTACTGAAACTGCCAGTTTTGCAGGTCGAAATGGTCAAACAGCATTTCCTTATGTTCAAGATAATACAACTCACATCAGTTATCTTTTAACAGGTATGTTTACATTCACTCAGGTAACAAAAGGGGACCCCGTCATGACCCATATTTGCCCAGGAAGTCTGTTACATCTATAAATGATATGAATCCCATGTAGTTTAAAAAAATTCTTCAGTAAGATTATTCTAGATGCTCTGGTTAACACACACTGCAGGAGGTATTCTTCCCTTTCACCGATGGGAACAGGAGTTACACAGCTTAGTCAAGTGACCTGATTTTAAACAGGGTTTCCTGTTCTCTGTGTTTTCCACTAGAAGAGACTAGATTTTCCTCTACTGAGTCATGAAGAGGAAATGCTAAACTACAGAAGAACTGACGCATGCAACCTGTACCGTGCTCACCACGTTCTTTCTCTTCATTTTAATACTTTTTGTCCTCCCTAATCTTTCCCCTACCCTTTATCCCCATCTCTGGAGAAGGAGCAAGCGAAGGAAAGGAGAACACAAAGGGGCAGAGGAAACAGACTACCATGAGAAGTAGTGCAGTGAGCTACTTCTGCACTGAGAAACGCTGCAGTGAGCTGATTTCAACACTTACCCCTCATTTCTGAAGCCCTCTCCCCAATTTCCAGTTCTAGTCCAATCTCCCCCTGCCCAAGTCTCCGTCTCTCCCAAATCATGCCACATCCATCCTAAGGCTCAGTTCCCGAACTTCTGCAGTCAAAATTTATCTTCCATTACTCCTCATTTTATGTATCACTTTCTCAGCCTAGTATTCAACACTCTGAAGTCCATATACCCCTTTTCCAATTCTGTTTCCCAGTATTTCCCTTCATTTTCCAGTGCTACAGTTATGTTCTTTTCTCCAAGTCAGTCCCCACTTTGCTGTCTCTGCACTGCCTGCCCTAATGGCCCCTGCACATTCCTCATCCAGTCCTTACGCTCAGTTGTCTTTCTAGGCCAACCTTAGATAATAGCTTCCTCTCTGAACCCTCAAACACCACACTTTTCTTACAGCACCCTCTTTCTCTATTTTGTGGTAACGTGAGGACTCATTTTAACATAAGCTCTTTTAGTACCTACCACGCTTAGTCATATAAATGTTTCTTACGTGGAAGTGAACTGGAGATCAACAAGACAGGAATAACATTAACACAACAGAACAAAAACACAAAAGAAAGTGAGGAGAGCACTGAGACTTCTATACTGTGAACTCATAAAGGCCACCTCAGGCAGACCTATTTGCATGACACCTTGAGCAGAAGTGCTAAGGGTTTTAAAAAACGAAACAAAACAGCTTTATTGAGATATAATTCACCTACCATAACATTCACCCTTTTAAAGTACACAATTCAGTGGTTTTACATTCAGAGGGTTGTACAACCATCACCAGTACCTAATTTCAGAACATTTTCATCACCTCAAAAAGAAATCCTGTACTCACTGGCAGTCACTCCCTTTCCCCCAGTCCCCGGCCCTTAGCAATCACTAATTTATGTTCTGTCTCTACAGACTTGCCAATTCTGGGCAGTTCATATAAATGGAATCATACAGTATGTGGGCTAAGGGCTTTTTAACTTCAAAGAAGATGCAACCTGTATTTGCAAGTAACCAGAAAAATAAACTCTCAATGTAATCCTCAGAGTTAATATAATGATCAATCGAGGTACCACATTAACAAATTTTTGCATAATGTAATCACAGCTGCAGCCAGGTGGGACTTGGTTAAGCTGTTTTTTTTTTTTTTTTCTCAAGTAGGAAATGGATTCAAGCTCAGTGGGCACCTGAGTGCCTGAGTACAATGGAACTCAGAAATCATGGAAACCCCTAGAGGGCACTCACCCCCTTAGGAGGTTCTGCTGGCTGAATGGTGGTGAGTACACACTTAATGCTTTCCCTTCATGTCCTGTGCTTCCTGGACTTCACAGACAATCCCAGGCAGGCCAGAAGGTCAGAGTCCAAGCTCCTGGGCATAGCTTGCAAGGTGCTCCTAAATCTGCCTCTACCTGTTACTAGTTTCCACACTCTACTGGTTCCTGCACACACCCTACACTCCAGCAACAACGATGATCTCACGCCACTGAACCACCTGTCCCCACCCCTTATCACTCCAGCCACAGCTCACGTCCACCCAGCCTCAAATCTCTGCCTCTCCCTTGCCCCTGGTGAACTGCCCACAACCTTAAGACCACCCACTCTATAAGACCTTCTCTGGTCAAAAAACAAACAGGATTAAATTTCCCTCCTCTGACTTTCAACAGTACATAAGGGTACCTAACTCTTGAAGTGCACCGACCCATCATACTAAATCAAAATCAGACTGTTTCTCCTGTGAATTCCTCTAGTGCAGGGGGCATGTCTTACTTGTTTTATAAACAATAGTAAAAAAATGATAAAGGTACCCAACCGATAACCTGAAATAAACTTTTTCATGGATACAAGTCAGGGGTTAGAGCATGTATTGTTTTATGTTTTTTTTTTTTATACATTTTAGACTGCAAGCTTGTAGGTATGGTGCTTTTCAAAATTAGTATATGGAAGGAAGGACTATGGAATGTGTTTAAAATGCAGATTCCAGGGTACCCACTCAAACACTGTTTTTCTGCAAGTTTGGGGAGCGGCTCCAGAATGTGCCCATATGATAATCTGCTCTCCAGGAGATTCTGCTGATGGGAATCTGCAATCCACTTTCCAAGAACTTTGTGCCTAGATGTGCACAGCCTGGGTGGTCACAGTTTAATTTGTACTTTCCAGTGGAAAAAACAAAACAAAACCAAGTACAACTAGTTTTAGCATTATAATGAGAATGATTACTAGTACTTGTTTTTGATCACTTACAAACACTCCTTCCTGCCTGCATACCATTGCTTAAAAGTGAGAGATACTACCTACGAGGGAAGAAAAGAACAGAAATATTACCAATTTATCCAGTACTGTCACCCAAAGAAGAAAAATGTGCGACTGCTAGCAAGCTACTTAAACTCTTGGGGACTGTTTTCTCATCCATAAAGTGAGATAGCTGGATCATAATAAACTTTTTTCTAAATATAAAATCCTTTGATTCTATCATTGCCATTCCCATTCCTGTCACTGCTGCAATCTGACCTCAGTTCATCCTCTTCTCACTCCCTGTCCTTTGGGAACATCAGTCACTTTGCATCCCTTACTCACCTGATCCTCCTCCTCTCCAAGCACCTCAACCTTCAGGCCCAGCTCAAGATAGGGTTTTTGCACTGGTGATGTTTTGGTTTTCGTGGGGCCATAATAATTATGTAGCTTTGCTTTTTTTCCCTACTAAAGAACTCTAAGCAAGGCTGGAAAAGAAACAACATGCTAGATGCTGTTGTCTCCCTACCACTAGGCATGTTTCAGACCCTACATAACTAAGTGGAAGGGTCAACAGTTTGTTTTACTACAATGACCACAGAAACCTTAAAGGAGGATAACCTATAGGAGATCCTGGAGGAGGCCATAGGGGTAGGAGTCCTGTTTGTTCCTCCCACAGCCCTTTCAGCAAAGAACAGGAGTGCCCCTCAACCTCCGCCCCGCCCCGTACCCCCAGAGGTATCCTCCTGGTGTAGGTGCTGATGTTATCCTAACACTCCCCCAGTAAGCTCCTTCTGCAGAGGAGGCAGCTCCGAAGCAGCAAGTCATCACACTCCTCACCCTCCCCAGCAGACCCTGATCTTCCTCCGCCCATATCCTAGAGGAAAACAAGTCAGTGAGGTATTCTGGAAAAGATTTCTTCCAATACTAGATGTACTACACACCGGAACTGAGTGCTTGAGGCCTTCAAAAGTGGAGGCATCATTGACTATAAATTAAAAACTACTATTTACAGGTGGGTGGGAGGTCTCCCTTTAGTCAGGAAACAAGGATAAATGAGGAATGAAAAGGGCAAAGCACTTGTGTTACTAAGATTCTACACAGTATATTAATGATATAGCTTGTTGGGAATGGAAATTATAATGACACATAAAACACAGTACTATTCTATAAAAAGCAGCTTCAACTTTAATTAAATTCGATGTACCATCTTTCTTCTGATTAAATTTCTTACCTCTTTCCAAGAATATGTGTGTGTGTGTGTGTGTGTGTGTGTGTGTTTTAAAGGCTGCAAACAAAATATCCAAAAAGCAACAGGTTTCCTAACTGAGGGTCCAACTCTTATGGAAAACAGCACTCCTCTCTAAGAAAGTTCCTTAGGCTCACAGTTTTCCTCATGCTTCACCGTAAGAGATTTACTACTCTCTGTGTATGAATAACTAACTAACCCTCCTTCCCTCTTTCTCCCTGTCTCAAGTCTATTCCTGCGTGATTTCCTGGCATTTCCACTCCCCCAGCACTGACAAATGTGCTGTAGCCACAGCAAGTGCAGCCCTGCTCTGGGGATCATACTCTCACCCCGCAGCAATCGCTCCCCTGTGTACAGTGAGCTGTCACCTGTCAACCAGAAACTGCACCTTCTTCACCACTTTCCCTTTGGAGACCACCAGAAAATCACTCTGCCTTTTGTGGTGGTGGTGGTGGTTGTTTTATGCTTTGTTTTTCTTTTGCGGGGAGGAATCAAAGGTCATGCTCCCATGTAGGGAAGGTAAAGACAATTAGGTTTGGGTTCAGTGTATACTGTTCGGGTGATGGGTGCCCCCAGATCTCACAAATCACCGCTAAATAACTCACTCATGTAACCAAATACCACCTGTTTCCCAAAAACCTATGGAAATAAAAAATTATAAAATAAATAAAAAATAAAATAAAATATTCCTTTGCCTTCCTACTATTGGTAATAATAATAAATCAGTCATTAAGCTCTTCTCTTCCTAGCTGCCTCCTCAAGGCTGCCATGTGGCTCAGGAAGCTTATCTTAAGGTGCTAAGTTGAAAGAAAAGTGGTATAAGCAGCAGGAAAATAGAAGCTGTAAGTCTACGTGGTTCCTGCAAGAATTTACCAATTATCTTCTAGGACTCTGCCCCACAGAAAGTAGGTGTGGTGGGGAGAAAACAATGGCATCTTTCACAAATTACTACCTTGATGTGACTGGCTAAAAAAAAAAATCGGGGTTAGTTTTGAAGAGACTCAAACTAATCGGGTGGCGGGGCGGGGACGACACAGCAGAAACACAGCTGAAAATAATCGCAGGGCCCGTGCCCTTGTTGAAATGTTAGAGCTGGGATCTGGCAGAAATCCTGGGCCACTCAGTCCAGCTCAACAATCCGATACCGCGTATCGAGAGCTGGCCAAGTCCCAGGAATGGAAGACTCCCTGCCTTCACTTCCGTAGGTCTAGGGGAAGACAATGGCATCTGCTTTCATGGCTGGCAGGATGGCTTTAGAGAGTAAGACGGGATGGGAGCGAGAGCTGCATGAAGGACTAGTTAGGAAAAGTAGGAAGGGAAACTGGCATATCACACTGTGGAAAGGAGAACTGGGCTGGGACGTGGAGAGTAAGTTTTAGTATAGGAACATAAGTTATTCCCACTTCAGAGCAGAATTGCCAACTGCCTCAGAAAATAGATGCTTTGAAACAATGAATCAGCTTGTTATGAACATGTAATGATTTTGTAGCTATTTACTGAGTGTGCACATGCAGCAGGCACTAAGCTGGACTGGGGCTGGGGATACACAGGGTTCTGGCCTTAAGTTTAGGGAATTTAGTTTAGGGAAGCTTTGTATATATAACCACAAATGAGAACACAATGGGATGCTGACTATTCAATCTCCTCCCCAGAGCACACAAAGAATAAACACCAACGACGTCTGAACTAACCTTCTATTTGAAAATCTGACCAAAGCCTCCACTGCCTGGCTGCTAACACTCCTTCAGGCTGCCAGAGACATCTGGGGCCTGAGCTGGCGCTGAAACAGATGACTTTAAGCATGTGTCCACTTGGATTCCTTTGGGCAGTCAATTCCCAGCCTCTCATCCTTGTCATCAGTGCAAAGTGAAAGACTGTATTGTCTCTCATCCTCCAAGGAACACACATCCCCAGAGAGCACTGCTCTGGGACTCTTTCTTCTGTGCCAACCTCCCTTCCAACTGACTCCCCTGCTTCCTCCAAACTTTCCTCTGCAAACAAACCCCCTCTTCCTCTGAACATACCACACAATACACTACTCAAATTTGTTTCTAACATTTACCTGGCTCTCCCCTAAAGATTCTATTTCCTTATAGCCTTCTCCAGTGAGACTGAGAATCCCCACCTCCTACTCACTTGTTCACCTGGGATGGAAGGGAGGTCAAAGTTCTCTAACTTGACCACTTGCTACTTCCACGTGGTTGCTTTCCTCTCTCATGCTTCCCTTCCTGTGACTCTGTCTCCTATCCAACGCTTTAGGGGGCAGAGGTTTGGGGAATGCACTTTGACAACAAACCAGTCTTAGGTTCAAGTTCTGGCCACTTAGGAACTATGTGACCTTGGGTAAGTTGAGCAATCTCTCTAAGCCTCAATTGTAGCCTACATACAGTGGGGATGATTAAAGCACCCACATGTCATATGACTGCTATGTGGATTAAATGAACTGATGAAAAGCATCCAGGATAGTGCCTGGAACACAGAAGCACACAACACCTGTTAGCTGTTTTATATGATTATAATTTGAGAGGCTTGAGAGTCTATGTGGACAAAGTATTTTCAACACTCTGGCCTCACTTGATCTTTTGGAATCCAGTGACCCTTGCTGCCCCCTCTACTTCGGTGACTCAGTCCTGCGGCCACAGTTCTCTGAACTCTCTGAAGTCAGGCATCCTATCTGCTGATCACAATGCATCCTTCCAGTTCTCCCTGGCCCTTGCTCTACCACACTGACACTTCAAAGTCACTGAGGCGTCTACTCCCCAGATCATTTCCTTTTTTCTGCAGCCTGAACCTCCTCCTGACTGCACCTCTTTAACAATGGAGCCCAAAACCCACGGTGTTTCACTTGAACCACCATCTTCCTCACGCCTTTACCTTTCCTGCCTCTTTATCCTCCTTCTGTATCTGTCTCCTCCAAACCCAATGTATTTAATCCCAGAGACCGCAAACCTGAATGTCTGCAGGAGTCAGGCAGGAATCCTAGAAGAGTAGAGGGGGGCTGTAGACACCTCAAGAAGGTCTGTGACCTCTAACAGGGCATCACTACTCATTCCATGCTTAAGGGTAAACTCAGTGAGGGCATACCTTCCATGTACTCAAGAGAAGTCAGATTTTTATGTGAAGTATGCCAGTTTTTAAATATCAGTGACTAATTTAAAAATAGAAAAAAAGGGGCACATTAAAGAAAACATGTCTTGGGGTAAAATTCAGCCCCAAGAACTACCAATTGCAAACTGTGATTCAACCCTTTGACTTCCTCTGTGCTGATACTGAAGCTGTTGAGAGCAGCTAGAGAAAAGTCAGAGCTACTCTGCATCTTCTACACTGAAGTCCCCCATCACGCCTCACAGACCCCGGTTCCCATGATGCCTTCTCTGACTAGAGGCAAAAGATAAACAGCTGGTGCTGTGTGTGTGTGTGGTGGTGGTGGTGGTGAGGGGTGTGAGCGGCAGTTTGTGAAATGACCATCAAATGTGGGGGAGTGGGCACAGCGGGAAGGCATTCCAGGTAAAGGAAAGAACACACTAAATTTATAAAAGCAAGAAAGAGTACAGTGTGTTTAGTTTAAACTAATAGGTGAGCCCACCAGAATTATATTATGTACTGAGAGGAGGACTGGGGTTATTATGGGGGTACTGGCAGGAGTCATGGCCAGAGAGGGAGGTCAGGGCTGAGTAATAAGGGGCCTTGCATACCATACTAAGAAGCATCTTTACTTGTAAACAACAGGAAAGTACATCTTAAACAAGTAATGTAGTCTTGCAATGGAGTCTTGCAACGGAGTGGTTATCTCGAGAAAACCCAATATTGTCATGAATTCCCTTTTTCTTGAATCATAAAGGTAGGTGGGATTAGTGTTAATGTTTTAAGCTGCAAGACACATTACAAGTCAAAAAATCAACAACAACTGCCTAGAACACCCTTCTCTCTTTCTCCATCTGGTGAACTCTGACTCATTCTTAAAGACTCAGTTCAAAAGTCAAATCTGACCATTCTCCAAATAGGAATTAGCATGTCTTTGCTCTGCGAACTTTGTGTTTTTTGCACACTTCTACTTCCAAAGCATACAACGCTTTAAACTACAATGACTTACACATACTTGCCTTCCTTTAGAATACATGCTCTTAGGTATCAGAGACTATATTTTATTCCTGCTGAGCAGCCCAATGCCTGGCACTCAAACGCTCAAAATATTTGCTCCCTGAACAATCCAAGAACAGTATGGGGTTTTGATGCTAGGACTTCTGCTGCAGACTAAATGTCTATATAATTTAGTTAAAAGCATTCATTATTTACCCATGCTGGGTACTGATGAGAATGAAATATATAAGGTGGGTCCTTGCCCTCAAAGAATCCACAATCTAAAGTCTTAGGAATTATCGTTAAAACTCTTCATGATCTAGCTATGGAAATCAAAGTCCCTGATCATATTATCATAAGAGCCATGACATGTAACTTCCTTTCTTTTCAATCAAAAGCAAAGTCAGGAAAGAATAATTTACAAAGCACTTGTCTATATAATACATTCACAACAGACTGACCAAGGCCAAGAGAAACCAGCTGTCTCTACCTCCTGGGTTCTAATTAGCAATTAAATGTCTACCCAATATAACTCTGAATTCTCTGCAAACTGTGGCAACTACAATGATGAGGAAGCCAATAATCCATATCCAATGTAAAGGTGTAAATGAAGAGTAAAATATATTCCGTGATTTGGGTTGCTTTTGGTATTTTCATCAGAGGTAGGGCTTTAACATTTTAGACTTGCTTATCAGCTATGTAAGTAATTTCACAAAGCATTTTTGCAGAGCTGTTCTGTTTGCATGTGCCATGATGATGACATAGCAAATGAGGGTAGGGACAGACCTCTGAGTTTCAATATTATCATGCTGTGGATTCTGCTTTCAACTTTACTGAAAGGCTTATGGAATTCAGTTAAGTTACTTTCTCTCAGTCCGACTCAGAGGGCCACATATACAGTGTCTGGTGATATCCATGACCACTCAGATTAAACTGGAAGCCACTGAGAGCCTTGCTTGTTTTTGGGACTAAGACAAATATAAAATAAGGCTAGACACTAGGTCAAATTCATGGTGAGATACAAAAAGCATACGGCCCTAGTAGAGGAAACATAGCACTCATGCATCTGAAGTGAATTACTGACAAATCAAACACTCTACTAGGGAGATAGTTCATCCCCAATGGGCAAGGGCTTTACTTCTAGGAAAGCATATTTTCTTCAATCTGGGGATAGGTCCAATAATAACATGGAATTCCTACAATTATTTTGTTTTAAAAACACCAGAGTTTAATATAGACTCTGACTTTTTTAGTCATGAGTTGACTCGCTCTTTTGGGCCAAAAATTACCGTGACAGAGGGCAACAGAATAGATGTTCTTTTCTTAGTTGAGAAAGATGAGCTTCAAACACACTTCCAAATTTTTTTCTGCATGTGTTTAAAAACAGAGAGAATGCTACCACAATAGCATGTCAAGAGTCACGAATGTTTTAAATCTGTGCTATGCTAATGCATATTTTCCTTATTATATAACTTATATTTATTTACTCCCAAAAAGCAGCTGGAGAAATTATTCAAATTAAAGGGAACAACAACAACAAAAATGAACTGAATTATGGAAATTTGTCTACTAACAGACCAATCTTAAAAGAAAAAAACAAAAAACCCAAACTGTTAAGTGCCATCTTCTCTGAGACACTATCTTAGAACAGATGGACATGATAATCAATTACAAGACTCTTAATTTGATAAAGTCCTTTTGAAAATGCATATGCAGGGATAGTTAAAACTGGTTAGCTTGAGTAGGCATAATACAAGCAACTTAATTGCCTAGCACAATGGTAAAAGCACATGAATCTACACTAAATATTATTTAGTGGCCTAAAAACCTAACAGTGTCTCCAAGAAGAAAAAAAGAAGTGCTTTCTGAGCTCTGAACATGACCCTGACAGTTCCAAGTCACCCTCAGGAAGTTTCTGGCTTTGACACGTTTGTCGGGTTGGGTTGATGTGCCCTGTGTTGACAGCCCCTGACCCTTGTGTGATGCTTCCACCTTCCAACACCCTCCTAAAGACTTCAAACCGCAGAGTTATAGGCTGGAGCTCTGGAGATAAGAGTTGACAAACTCTGGAAGGCTCTACCATGGAAGGATAAGCACTTGAGCACACAGAGCACTAAAGGACTCTTGATGCTGCTGCTCGTTCCATTTCTCAGAAGGAGACAGTTGTTCCAGAGCAGAGGAATAAGAAAATCCCTCCTGTCCTACTGAGTTTTTAGGAGGGAAGGGAGGGATAAGAAAAAACTGTCATCTGTTGTTCCATGTGTATGTGCTTTTTGAGGTGCTTGATTTCTCAGTTTGGATTTAAAGCTGGCATATTATTGTATGGTTTTTCTTAAATTTGGTTTTCATTGTTTGGTAGAAAGACTGTCTATTAACTGATTCTTTCCTTGAAGGCAGATGACTGTGTGTGCATGTTGTATGTTTCCTTCTTATTACCTTCCAAAACTTGGGAGCCTTTTTGAAACTGGCATTGGTCATATCTGCAAGACGTTAAGATCCTTTAAGCACGTGCCACATTTCATTCACCACTATATCCCACACCAAGCCCAGTGTTCTGCCTTCCACGAGGTCCTCAATGAGTATTTAATTATTAAATTGTTTTAACCGATTGGAGCATTTAAAAATCTGTACCTTGTTTTCACTCACTGTAGCTGTGTGGTTAGATTAATTTTGATTTAACTCAAGTGCTTCTGAAGGGAAGGGATAACCTGCCAAAGATTCCATTCGGCTGGCCTCATCCGGTATGAGTCAATTTCAGGCTGTGAATTCTGGAACCCCAGAAAACTTTTTCTAAATATCTCTCTCTATTCACAAGAAGCAGTGTGCTAGCAATCTGCTAAGATTCTATTATCATAATGCAAGACAGCACCAACAAAACGAATTTCCTTGAGAGCACAATTTCAAATCGAAGCAGCTCAGTGCAAATATTTAGATGTTATAGTGAAAGCAAAGGACATTGATGACCTTCACTCTGGTCATGGGCTGTATATTTGACATATTTTTCAGACACAACGGGACTATCATCCTTCCTTTTATCTTATTTCCTTTCCTGGAGTTACAGAGTCTGGAACTGTGATGATAGGACAGGATATGAGTGGGAAACTGCCTTCTACGTTTAATGTTTTATGGAAGAGAAATAAAACTGAGGTTCAAACAGGGAAAAAAGTCACTTTGAGTAGATCTTTTTTCATTTTAAGAGACATAGAAAGAAATGGTTCAATCATAAAGTTAGGAAAAGAGAATCTAAAACTTGTGCAAGAATATAATTCTGTGTGTGTATGCACAATTAAGTGCAAAATACAGAAAAGAGCAATATGAATATGGAGAAGCTGAAGACAGAGAAGACACACACAGAGTCAGACCTCAGGGAAAGTGATGTGGCAACAGAAGGGGAGAAACAAGTGCAAATATGGGTCCAAGGGCCAGCAAGTAGCCATGCATGGGCTGATACAGTTTCACACAGGTGAGCCTGTGGGGGCACCAGGAACCATACACACATGGCCCTACCCAGCACATTTACCAAGGCAGGTTGACAGGCAGAGATATCGACATTCTATTAGAAAGCAGTCTAACAGTAAATCCTTCTCTTGTGGAGTCAGCCTTTGGCCAGATATTCTCTGCTTCTGCTATGTAGGGACTATCTATTTATAGATGTAAAGAAAAAAAAAGGGTAACTAGCAATAGTCAACTAACCACTGACCAAATAGGCAATCTGTTTTACTGAATTATTACTCAGCTTTCACAACCCAAGCAGTTCTGATTACCCTGGCTTAAATCATTACTCTAGTAGTTTATTTCATTTTGCTGTTTCTAACTTTTATTTTTTATTTTAAGAAAGTTAAAAAAAAACATAATTCTTTTATAACTTCCTTTGGACTTTCTCCCTTTCTTATCCCTAGGCAAGACATATATCTCTCCCATTATTTTCTGAGCTGTGAAATTTCCTAAAAATTTTCTTTCCCTTTGTTTCCCAAGAGTCTCCTGTCGCTAGTGGCTTGGGTTCCTTCCCCTCTAAAGGTTTTTAGAAAGCGAAAGAATTTAGAGGTAGAAGTTATTTTTGAGACAATCAAATTGCTCCTCCCCTCCTTTCTCCGATTGGAAAACAGACCCAGGTAATGTGAAAGACTCACCCAAACTCATGCAGAAGTGGGCCTGGATTCTAGCTTTGAACACATGGTTCGTGCGCTTTCTGCACAGCAGCACCAGGTGATGTGCAGAGGACTATTCTTTAGCTAAGGAATGGTTTACTCACAGGTATGCGTCTGCTTACAGACAATAACAAAGTGCATGACACAGAATGTTAGGGCTCCTGAGAAGCAGGGCTGGAGAGGGCCTGGTGGTGACTGAGCCCAGGGCCACAGGGGACAGTGCGGCTCGGTGGTATGTGCCACACAGACCAGCTCTGCTGATGCTCATCGGGTAGGACCCTCCCAGCTCCACGATGCTCCCTCTATGAAACAGAAGAGCGATACAGCCTGCCTCCTGTGTTGAGCTCTGTGATTCTGGCTTGTCAGTATTTCCAGTGAAACTGTACTTAGAATTTCACGTGTCCAACATATTCTACTACATTTTTTGGTTAAAACAGAAGTCACATATTAGTCAACATATTAGCTAACAGATAATCTAACATTTTTAATTACCTTGAAGCTAAGGAAAAAAAAAAAAACAGTCAAAAATACTTCTGAAGATTGACTTAAAAATAAAATAGGATTTTTGGTCTAGTGTCTCAGAACGCAAGAGATACACATGCTCCAGATATAGGTTCTGGAAGAGAATCAGGCCCTTTGGTCAGAGAGAGGCAGGAGCCAGGAGGGAGCTTGGGAATCTGGCTTTCTGAAATGCACACAACCCAGAAGAAACTCTATTTTAAGTTTCTGAACATTATAAACAATGACTTAATTTATTTCTACCTTAAAATAGCTGGATTGGACTTTTCTCAATAACTTTTAAGAAGGGCATATTTATAAAACAAATTGATAACAGAACCTTTAGAACAAAAAGTTTGGGACAAATTTCATAAAAATAAATTGAAAATAGGTGACTGTCAATAATATGGTAAGTTCATTCATCTTAATAAAAAGATATAAAGTTACTTATCAAAAGGTGTAGGGTATTTAAAAAACTCGTGACTTATAGTGAAAGTGAGAAAGGTGGAGGTATTACTGTCTACAGTTTTTAACTAGTTAATGTCTACCCTGTAAGCCTCTATCTGAAACACTGGTGAAAAATTACGGAGGCAAAGTGAAGAGTCTGTAAAATTAGGTCCAAACATTGGAAAAAGCAAGGAGTGGGAAGTGCAGAGAAAACACTGTGGTCTTAGAACTCCCCATCTTCTTGAGAAATAGCCCAGTTGGGCTGAGGTCTGGGCTGGTGGACACCAGGAGAACATGGACTCTCAGATTTGTATAGCCCAGGCTGGATCCATCCTCCAAATGCATCTGCCTCTGGTGAATCCATTCTTCTCAGATAAGCTCAACCATTATAGAGGAGAACCTCTCTCTATTCAACATCTTTGCAAGTTTTGTTGTGTTTCAAAAATGGACCTGGTTTTATCAAGAGAGATTTTCTGGTATCCCACAGCAGCATTCCCTTTTGTATGATGGGAGAAAACCCAGTTTAACCTAGGTGGTCACAGCACTCTTCAAGAAGCAGAAGGTTAAAAATAATCGTTGGCTAAATGGTACTTAAAGCTAAGGTGGTGGCTCAGAGGCTCTTAAACCATGTGTCTGCTCCTGGGTGGAAAGCCAAATGGCAAGTGAAGAAAGAAGCAGAAAAAGAGCTGCTGAGGGGACAGGGGATTAACTATAATGCTGCCTGAATTTCACCTGAACACCCAGAGCTCCAAGGCCAGAAGGGCATGAATTTTTGGAAAAGGTTCACATATCTGCAACACGCCACCAAATTCCTGCAATCAGAAAATGAAATCTAAAGGGCATCTATCTTGGTTAAATGTAGATTAGGGTGGATTACAAATGGCCACAAATTCTTTGTGGCTTATCTCATCAAGAAGTGGAACCTACTTTCCTACCCTTTGAATAAGGGCTTGTCCTGGGACTTCCTTTGACCAACAGAACATGGCAGAAGTGTTGTGTAATTTCCAACTCTTAGTCTCCAAAGGCTTTGCAACTTCCTCTCCTGCTTCTTTTTTTTTTTTTTTTTTTTTTTGAGACGGAGTCTCGCTCTGCCGCCCAGGCTGGAGTGCAATGGCCGGATCTCAGCTCACTGCAAGCTCCACCTCCCGGGTTCACGCCATTCTCCTGCCTCAGCCTCCCGAGTAGTTGGGACTACAGGCGCGCACCACCGCGCCCGGCTAGTTTTTTGTATTTTTTAGTAGAGATGGGGTTTCACCGTGTTAGCCAGGATGGTCTCGATCTCCTGACCTCGTGATCCGCCCGTCTCGGCCTCCCAAAGTGCTGGGATTACAGGCTTGTGCCACCGCGCCCGGCCCTCTCTCCTGCTTCTGACATCATGTAGGGAGAGGGGTCTTTCCAGCCATCCCAGCTGAGTTTCCAAACATGGGAGGGACATTCAGTCTCAGTCAACCTGCCAGCTGGCTACAGAAGAACTGCTCAGTCAACACACAGAATGAGGACAAAGAATAAATCTTTGTCATTTTCAGCTACTTCTTTCGGGGTGACTATTACACAGCAATGAATAACTGAAACACGTATGTGGTAGGCAGATAGAAATGTGCTGGTGAGATATAAATTCATATTCCCCGATATATTTCTTGGACTTAAAAACAACAAAACATTGTTATCGAAAAAGCTCCAATGCAAAGAGCACAGGGTTTTCAATAAAAAAACCTGGATTGAAGCCTTGAACCTGCTCTGTCTCTTGTACCAAGGAAAATTTGTGATTTTCTGCAAGTCTCTTATTATCTCAATCTCCATTCTTATACCTATAAATTCCTCATAGAATTAAAGTGACAGTAAGATATGAATAGTGAAAATGCTTTATAAACAGCAAGGCGTATTACACATTTAAGCTGTGACTGGTATTGTTATCTATATGTCACTTAAAGACTATCTTGGTTTTTTCCTCCCTGCAAATAAATAATTTGCATTAATGTATCTGACTTGTAAGTTTCTGTTGTAAATTCTCTTATGCGCGGCAGCATCTGTACACGCACACACACGCAGACACTCACAAAGGGACTTTCAAGGACCACAAGGTGTCCTAAATCCCACAGATAGTCCCATTTTCCCTATATGTCATTGTGTGGTGTTTAGGCCCACCCTCTCCTGAAAGGTAGAATGCATTGCCATATAACTCATATCATATCTTCATGCCAACAGAAGAAAAAAGGATAAAAAGAAACGGCTGGATGCCTGGAAATCTAAGACAAGTTGAGGGAAGGAAGAATTAAATAATGGTTGAAAATTAATTATATCACACACAAGAATGATGTTTAAACAGGATGAAGTTCAAGAGAAAAGACACAAAAGAAGTGAAAATGAAAGACGGACTGTTAAGACAGAAAGGCAGCAAGGAAATAAGGAACAGCCTATACTCACAAAGGCCAGAGGTAGAAGAGAAAACCAGTATTTGTCAGGGATAGAAGTGGAAAGTGATACCCATGTACGGTAAGAACACCTGGAGAGTAGTGTCTGTCACTTGTAAGAACTCAATTCGTGTTTAATGAATGGATGAATGAATCAATTGAAAACATACAATTCAAGAGAAAACCAACAAATCAAGCTCACACAGAAATGGGGCAGTTAGGGGTCGGAATGGGTGAAATAGTCTCATAGGGAAGGGCAACTCCATTTGGATGGGAATGAAGGAGGGAGGAATGTATTCTTCAAGACAGGGGAGAAAAGTCCATAAACACACTTTCTAGCCCGTGAAAGTACAATAAATTCTTACAAAAAGGGAGTTGTTACTTTCACTGAAGGTAATTCTTTACAGCTAAAGTTTCAGATATTTTACCTTATTATGTCCTAAAATGTAAAGGGCTTTCTCCCCTGATTTCTCCACATAATCAGCTTTGCTCTCAAATGGCTCTAACTTCTTAACAATGCTCTAAAAGTATGCTGGTAAAAGTCAAATAATCATAATATGATCTTCTATGTTCTATAATGTTCTTCTTCATGCCTAAAAATCGTGCTCTTAAAGAGCGGACATTTAACATGGCTCACACACAAGAATAAAGTTATGTAGTTTTTCTCTTAAAATACTACCACTATGACTACATGTTGGGCTTTTGTTTTTCATGTGATTATTTGGGTTGTTATTCTCTAATCGATGTACAACCTATCACCCCATCACCCTCCGCAGGAATCCACTGAATATGCTAAACTAGGCTGAATGGGTCTAAGCCACAGCTTGAGTATATTCTGCATTTACCGACTCATTCAGCACTAATGCATACAGAAGAAAAGAAAAGATGACACAATTCCTGACCTTTAGGAACGTCATATAGCTGATGAAACAAGACTTCACGCATGCGACAATTCAATAACAATGTATGAAAGTCGATAATTAATTGACAGCATAGGAAAGGGTATGTGGGAAGTTTCTCGGCAGTGGGACACGTGTTGGTTGAAGCATGAATACTTCGTGGACAGAGAAAAATTTAATTAGAGTCCTGCTGGATGAGGAATATGAGAAGAGATGGAATGGAGAGAGAAAGGCATCCCATGCTGTGAGAGATGAGTGCTGTGCTTGGAATGGAGGGTTTCTACAGGATTGAGGAGGACCGCACCATACAGACGGGGACTGGGGGAAAAGTGCAAGGGTTTGAAAATGAGACAGGGAGCAGTATGACAACCCAATGGCAGAAAGATAACTAGAAACTAAAACTATTCATTCTTTTTCTTTTCTTCCACATATAAATCATCTTGGCTAAGAGAGGGCCTGTTAATCCATTCATTCACCCATAGATGTGGGCTGACATATTATGTTTAGGTACAAGAGGCTACAAAATACTCCCTTTCTTTGAGAATCACACAGGACAGGAGAGACAGACAAAAAAAAATCAGTGTGTTCAATGTGTGATGAAAAGTGCTATGATAAAAAGATACATGGGGGATGGATGACAAAGGAGCAGAGAGGGCACTTAAGTCATCTTCAGGGGCCAAAGAGTGACAACACTTCAATGAGCAAGAAATGCAGTCTTGAAGGAGAGGCAGAAGCTGCCTACATGTACACAGAAGGGCAAGGGAGCCCAGGAAGAGGTAGTGGCAATTGCAAAGGCAGAGGGCTTGTGAGAGAGCTGGGGGAGGAGACCCTGTTCAAAGGGAACAAATGAGCAGGGGATGAGTATGGGTCACTGATGATCTGACATACAGGAAACTAAAGAGCTGTGAGAACCTATCTCTTCTCTGCAAATAATTTACAGTGGGATGTTGAATGACTTCCTTCTCTATGTTTTCGATGTGTTGATTAGAGACAAATTTAACTCTGGCCATTCTTCGCTTTTGAATGCCAAAGTCAAAATTATGTCAATACAGTAATAATCATCTTCAAGTTTTATTTACTAGACTCACAGAAGCTTGAGGATAAAATGGAAGGCATCTAGTTCAACCTCCTTTCCAACCTAATATAATTCTTCTAAGCATTCCGGGCAGGTGGCCATCCAGACGGAAAGAAATCTATCCAGCTCCAAGGAGCTCTGTCTGCCTCAGGAAGCAGCCAATTCACTACAGAACATCACTAGTTGTGGGAAAGTTCCTTTTTAAATTGAGACTAAATATACCTTCCTGTAGCTTCTACCAATTTCAACCCCCTAGAGTGACTGAAAAAATAGCGGACCATGACTCCTATGTGCAGAGGATGCTATGTGACATTTATAATAGTGAACTGAGAATTGTCCATTTTCCTCACTAAAGGACTTCCTCGTTAACAACTGGCTTAGTTTTGATTAATTAGGTTCTCCAATATAATGTACCATCTTCCTTTTCAGGAAGACCCTGAAGGGACATCTGTTACTGTTAGTGATGCTCCATTTATCTCCTTCACTGATCAGTAGTAATACCTTATGTTTGCAAAATATTTCAACCCTTCCTAAGCATCTGCACATAAATTATCACATTCTAATGTCATAGGAAGGTTGCTGCACCAATGTATGTTATCTTCACAAAAATCTTTGCATCTGTTTTATGATACAGTATAAAGGACAGGTCTTAGAGAATCCTAGGTTTGACAGAACAAAGGCTAGGAGATACCAAGGATCTAACTTATTTTATGAGAAGAAAGAAGGAAAAAGTAATTATCAGAACAAATTCTGGATGTCTCTTCAATTATGGACAAATAACTGATACTTACCTTACCTATGGACCACATATACTCCTATCTTATCAAACCATTTGCATAATCACAGGTACTCATGCAACAAACCTAGAAGCTAAATGCCTGGCACTGGGACTGAGGAAGAAGAGGTTGGAAATTGAGTTAAATAGGGCACAGTTTTAACTCATCTTATTAAATGTAGAACGAAAGCTGAAAAACATGAGATGACTTAGTCATAAAGATGGCTTGTTGACCTGCAAAAGATGGAAGGGAGGTCATGGCAGAGAAGAGGGGTGAGTGGGGGGGAGAAACAGACTGTAAACCCTACACTTCCAAGAACAGTCTTCCCCAAAGCCAAGTACGAAGGCACAGCTCTATGGTGGTGCTTCGTAGACTATAAAGGACAGGACTCAGAGATCCTCATGTTCTAGAGAAAAACCAGTTCTAGGGGGGTAAGTGCATGCCCTGCTACTAGGGTTAAAATGACAGTGGCTCCTCCCACCAGTCAAGCCAAAGAGAGACGTGTTTGTTACTCCAGACAGCACTGTAAGAATGAAGACTCCTCTGGGCCTCAGAAAGAAATGGGTCTGGGCAGCCGTGTGACTCCAAACATCAAGGGTCCCTGTGGAGCGGTGCTATGAAGCGTGCAATGTTTCATCACACTGAACATGTTGTTTAAGCACCTACAAGATTCACTGCAGAGGATCAAAAGATGTGCCTACTCTTGACAGACACCTCACTGCCTGCCTCCCTATCTACATACAGAGGGGCATATTTGCTTATATAGGTCCCAGCCCTCGAAAGTGTACAGGCACCCTTATAGAAAGAATCCATAAGGGTTAATGACTTAACCTGATGACACCTGGTTTTGATCTGAGGAAAGATATATGTAAATACCAAGTAATGCAAACAGTTCAGTGATTTCTTCCAGAGAAACAGGAAAGGACTAGGTTTCTCATGGGAAAACAAACTGCATGCTCAAAATGTACCTCAGATGATGCTAACAAACGAGGAGAAAAAACTTGACAAACTAATGGCAAACTAACCTTGTTGGCAAAGTACAGCAACCATCTGCGGTGAGTCTGACTTGAGTTTCGTAGCTATCCAGGGGACACGCGGTCTGCTGAACAGGAGGGCATTCCACAGTCCTGCAGTCCACGCCGAAAACTGAAAGGGGGCAAACAGAGAGGCACCGTTTATTGTTACATTTACTTGCTTTTGGAGTCCCTAAATGAAATACTAGCTCTTGACAAATTTCCAAAGTCTCCTTGCTTCCAGAAGCCCAGTCCTAGTGTTGGTATATTATTCCAGTTACTGTTACAGAACTGCAATATTCCTCAAATTTTCTGTGTAAGGAAAGAGGTGGGGATGAGATATTTAAGAGTTACAATGAAGACAGAGAAAGAATTAAACCAGCAGTGGTTACATGGATGGTGACAGTTAGCCAGAGGCATTTCTGATTGACAGAATAGTTCAAGAGATGGACAAGGGATCACTTTGCTTGGAGTGTTTATCTAGCAGTCTAAAAAAAAGAAAGAAAAAGAAAAACCCAAACAAAAAAACAACTGGCCGATGATTAGAAACTTGCAAAGAGGAAATCACTATAACTCAGAAGTGTTCACAGACCACATCGGAAATGCTGCCACAAGAGCAAGGATGTTAGAAATAATATAAAGCAAGAAACAGCTGGGACACAACAGTACATCAAATGTTGGCAAAGAGGGTGAGTAAACAGTCAAAGATGACTTGGCACATGCTATAAAGTAAAGAGGGCAGATGTGGGGGGGAGTTGGCAAAGAGAAAGATTGGGGCTGTTGCATTATGAAACTTCTGGCATTTTGATGCATGTATCCATCTAAAAATAACTTTCTGTTTTATGTATGATGATTGTTTTTAAATGTAATAATTCAAAGTGGCAGATATAGCTGCAAATAAGGTCTCTGACCTTCTCTGGGGAAATGAAGCAGATTGCCATAGTACCATAAATTTTAACCCTACCTCCCCAGTCAAGCATACTTTGAAGGAAAAAAAGAAGAAAAGAGGAAAAGACACGCTCACTATCTGAAGGTGCTTATGTACCTAGTGGATGATCACTCTGGTTCTCTGACTACAAGGCCAGAAGTCAAGCTGCCATTAGCCCAAAGTGGCAGATTCAGAGGACACCGGTGAGAAGGCCCATCTTCATGTGGAAGGAGAGACCAGGGGTGGCTGAGGAGGGATCTGCTACCCTCTGATGCAAAGGAACGAGGCTGCTGAGACAGAGCTCGTGCATACCTGGTTTGCACTCATAGAGGTCACAGCACTCTCCCGGCTTCCCTGAGGCTTTTGACACTAGTATGTTCAGGTTTCCCGGCTGGCAGACTTTGCGCAGACAGCCTGCGGGGTTGCACACGCAGCGGCTGGGTAAGGGACAGCACTCCCCAGGAGGAGCATAACCCTCGATCAGAACAGAATCTTCAGGACAACGTGGAGAGAACTGGACTTCACAGCGGGCCTTGGAGCAATCTGGCTTCTCTTCTAAATGGGAGAGAAAGAATTTAGCTTATGCCCAGGGCAGTGTGGGGCACTTTCAACAGAAGAACAGACAGTCCTGATGATCTATTTAAGTAGCCAGAGAGGAGGGTAGGGAAAGAAATTCAGTGTAAACCTTCAAACTTAGTTTAACTAACAATGAAAACCTCACCCAAGATCTGCCCATGACACCAAAATATGAGCCTGAAATTCCCTTCTTCTCCGTCTTCCTACCCACTTGTGTTAAACAATGAACATCTAGAGCAATGACCAAAATGAAGAAATGCGAAGGGAAGATGCACCCACGGCGTGGAGAATCTGAAAACTGGACCCATTCCTTGACTAACTGAAAGGTCTTTGAATTCAAAAGAGTTTTAAAGGCTATTCTTTGAAAACAGTGTACCTTAAAACACAAGCAAATCATGGCCACTTCAGAAACTGGAGACAATGTGTATGACAATCAACATGGAGGAACTCTACCTGCACACTCTGCGTTTCAGTGGCATTCTATTAAGAGTCTGTGACATTATGATGTGGCAGCTAAGCAAGATGGATAATGAGTCAAATTCCCGTGTTTAATTTCCTGAAATGGCACCTGATATGTTTCTATCTCTAGCAAAGCTCCATCAAACACACCTTATTCCCCTCTCTCTAATATTATCTGCTGACCAATTGCTGTATCTCAATTTTAGAGACGGGAAAAATAAAACAAGGTGGGTTTACTCAGATTTCACAGCGGGGGAGCAAAGTCCTGGCTTCTGGAACCCCAGTCCACAGTTTAGCTTCTTGGGTTCACTTTTAAGAGACCTATACGAACATAAGGCCCTTGAGGAAAAGATGGAAATAGACTAAAAGACATCATCACAGCCCATGACCTTTGGTGGGAGATGGGGAGTTTAGGAGCCATTAGGTGAAACTGATGCCAGTCAGTACCAGGCAATGTTTCCGTAAGTGTTCATTGGTCTTCCTAAAGTAAAACCCAAACAGAGAATTGTGTAGTAGGATAAGACCCAAAAGGTCACCTAGTTTAGTTTCCTCATTTTGTAGATAAAGAACCTGAGGCCCCAGAGCTTAAGTGACCTGGCTAAGGTCATTGGTAAACAAAGAATCCAGGTCTCCTCATTACAGTCCACTCAGGTCTTGATATCATAGCAGTGGATCTCTTTCTAAAACCATGCCTGTTCCTCTAGTCATTTTCTACCTTGCTGTATCTTTCCTCTTCCTTATCTATTTCTTGTCTACTTAAGACATAATATAGGAGACCCTTCATACTTACAGTTCTAGTAAATTCACTGAAACATTGACAGAGAACCAGCTTGGGATATGTCAGTAAAGAGGAAAAACACAGGTCCCTGCCCTCATTAGTTGATACGGTAGTGGAGGATGACAGAACATAAGTAACAAACATTATAAAGAAGCAAATTGTATAGTAGTAAAGGGTGATATGTGCTATGAGGGGAAAACAAGAACAGAGTAAGAGGGAGTTGGAATGCTTAGAAGAAGGGGGTAGCAGTTACAACGTGGTGAAAATGGATGGGCATGACTGAGAAGTTTATGGCAGAACAAAGACTTGGAGGAGTGAGGGGACGAGCCATGGAGATACTTGGGAGAAGAGCATCCCAGCAGAAGGAACTGCTGACGCAGGCTTATGTGTCCCAGGAAGAGTAAGAACGTCAGTGTGGCTGAGGCACAGCAAGTGAGAGGAGAAACAGGAGATGAGGCTGGATGAGCAGCAGGGGTACCTGGTTACCTGGTCATTTAGAACCCTTATGCCATTTTCAAGACTGTAGTGTTCACTAGGAGACAAATTAGAGCTTTGATTATATAGAAAGAGGAAGAGAATAATTCAGAAAAACAGGTCTTAGAAAGGTCGTCTTAGAAAGATAGGACTTTGGGAACTTGGGCAACAACAGGAAGGTGCACAATATCTGGGGAGGAAGGAGACGTGGGAGGAGGTTAGAAAGGCACTTGGCAAGAAAGAATATGGAAGAAGACAGATGCTAGCACTATTTACCACAGCTAGGTACAGGGTGTGCTGGAGAAGGAGATGAAATGGGTTGAGTCTTAATGCTGCCTTCCTTCTGCCACCTACCTCATGACTACACTTAATTTTCCTGTTGGAGAGAAGACTACTTCATGGCACTTGTGCCTCACTCAGGGCAAACATTCATTTGCAGGCCTCTACTCTCCCTGTGGCTACCGCCCACATGCCAATATCCAATAAGCAGCTTAAAGCAGAATGGAAAATAAAACAGCCTGTGTCCTAAGAGCAGACTTCATTAACACACATGCCATGTGCTCATGTCACAATAACCCCAGAAGGTGAGTTATTATTTGCTCCATTTTACAGATGATGAAACTGAGATTCAGATTTATTTGCCCAAGGTCACACAGCTAGTAAATAGTGATGTGAAACTTGGTCCATCTGGTTCCAGCTATGCTCCTCTGTAATAATATGCCTCCTGTCTCAGGAATCACTACTGTGATCCTGAGAAATCAGCTGATTTCTCTGGACACAGCGCCTTCCCTATCAGAAATGTGGTTTTTGTTAAAGCTACCAGGTTAGCTGCATCCCTGCTCCCTCTTACCCAGTCTTATCTCATTGCGTGTCTCATGGAAGCTACAGCCTATATGCCACAAGTGCTTGGGTCAAACAGGAGTCTCAGAGAATCCATCTAGCCCACTTTCATAGTATAACCCCCCAAGGAACTGCCGTGAAAACAGGACATGATAACTAATAAGGAATTCCACTCTCAGAGCCCTGTCAGTATGGAGGAGAATAAATCAAAGAGCTGAGGAGGAAAAGGTGAATCTTGAATGTATGTGGATGAAGCTGGAGCTTGTAAAATGCATTTGGTAGACTGCTTATCTGGCAAACACATTGTTTTATAATTAAGAAAAGCTTTGTGACTTTGATTGCAAATAGCACTTAATTCCTACTCTTGTTAATTTGCTGTCATTAACATATTCTTATCATATTCTATTACATTTTTATTTTATAAAATATTTAGTATGTAATAATCAGAATTTTGAAACATATGCTTCGATTAAACATTTCCATTAAAACCCAACATATTAGTTCTTGCTGGTTATCACATTTTTTTTTTTTTTTTTTTTGAGACGGAGTCTTGCTCTGTCGCCAGGCTGGAGTGCAGTGGTGCAATCTCAGCTCACTGCAACCTCCGCTTCCTGGGTTCAAGCAATTCTTCTGTCTCAGCCTCCTGAGTAGCTGGGACTACAGGCGCGCGCCACCAAGTCCAGCTAATTTTTGTATTTTTAGTAGAGATGGGGTTTCACCATGTTGGCCGGGCTGGTCTCGATCCCCTGATGTTGTGATCTGCCTGCCTCAGCCTCCCAAAGTGCTGGGACTGATTACCGGAGTGAGCCGCCGCGCCCGGCCGGTTATCCCACTCTTTAAGTTCTTTTTGACAGCCCCAACATTGTCACCTCTTCACGTGTGTTTTGCGGTTCAAGCCTGAAGAGATGGATTTATTTCTTAAGAGCTGCCTTTGTAATAAAAGCGGAATAGGGTAGGCTACCAAAGACACAGTCGTCGATCAGAGTTTGACAGCCAGCAGGGATGTAAGAATGTTAAAAATGCAGGTTAAATCTTATTAAATGCTTTTCAATTTTTCTCAAGATGATCACACTGGCTTTCTCTTTAGTTTATTAATATAATCAGTTGGATTTTAAATCATCCTTGTGTTCTAAGAATAAACTCTGTTTTTAAAGATCTTGTTGGATTTGACTTCCTAACATTTTAAGATTTTTAAATTTATAAACTTGAGTTGTTCATCTTTAGTTCTCTCTATGATGGCCTTATCCAATTTTAGTTTCAAAGTTACACTAACTCTTTTTTTTTTTTTTTTTTGGGACGGAGTCTCACTCTGTTGCCCCGGCTGGAATGCAGTGGCGCAATCTCGGCTCATTGCAAGCTCCACCTCCCGGGTTCACACCATTCTCCTGCCTCAGCCTCCCAAGTAGCTGGGCCTACAAGCGCTCACTACCATGCCCAGCTAATTTTTTGTATTTTTAGTAGAGACGTGGTTTCACCGTGTTAGCCAGGATGGCCTCAATCTCCTGTCCTTGTGATCCGCCCGCCTCAGCCTCCGAAAGTGCTGGGATTACATGCATGATAAACCATGCCCGGCCTACACTAACTCTTTTAATGAGCTGTTTAGCATTCTACCTGTTTCTCTGCTGTAAAACCATTCAAATAACACAGGAATTATCTATTCCTTGATGTTTTCATACAACTTACCTGTGAAATTATCTGAACTCAGTATGTTTTTTGAAGGGGGAGGGGAAGATTTCTTCTTTGGTTATTATTCAGGTGTCCTACCTATTTTAGAATTATTATTCCTAACTTGCATTTTAGCAAAAAGTATATAATCCATCTAGATTTTCAAGTTCATTTCATACTTTATTGACCAAGCTTTCTTTATTGTACTTTATGCCAGTCCTTTTAAGTTTCTGAATCTCTTACTTCTTTATCTTTCAGATGATTTTGTTAGTTTTCCTCTAGTGTTTTAAGATTAATGCTCGGTTCATTTCTATTTGGCCGACTTATAACAAACACATTTCTTATAGTTATTATACAAACAATTTTAATTATGCTTTGAATACTTCAATCAAATATTGCTTTGGTTATCTTCTGATTTTTCATATGTATTGTTTTCAATGTGACTTGCTGCTAAGTAATTTATATGTCTCCTTTTTAAAGACTTTTTAGAAGAGTGATATTAAATTTCTGCATAGGTAGATTTGGGGGAGCTTTCTTTTTTAATTTATAGTGTTACTGCCTGGTTGCCAGAGAATGTAGGCTGTACAATTCTCTACTTTTGTTAACTTCCTGAGTTTTGTATGTTTTTGGTTTTTTGCACATGTGTGTATGTATGTGTGGCCTCATAACCAATTTAAAAATAGATGGGTATTTGAAAAGAACATATATCCTCTGTTTATTACATATAATCTTGCATATTTATTAAATCAAGCTTAATTATGACATTCTGATTACCTATACCTCACATTTTTTATCTGATTTCCAAGAGGGATCTGTAAAATCTACTACAAGCCAGTAACTTCTCTTCAAATTTCCAGAACTTTAATTTTTCAAAGCTATGTTTTTAACTTCATGACTAGCAGGCATAAGATTCAAGCCTTCAAATTGTGAAGTTATGCTTTCAAATAATTTAGATTTCCAAAGTTTCCATCTTTCTTACTTTGTAATTAACATTCCTTTTTCTCTTCTTTCAACCCTCTATTCCCCTTTCAATAAATTACCTAGAATCCCTACTCACCCCACATCTTCCTCTGCCCCAAACCAGTCACCAGTTTGTCACTTAAATGTAATACAAGTACCATAACATCAGGAACTGTTTTTCTGAAACCCTTTTTTTTTCAGACTTTTTCTATAAATTCTCCCATTAGATTTTATTTATTCTTCTCTGTCTCTATTCCAAGTTTCTTCCATGGAGAAAACAAGGATAAAACTACAGCCACTCCATCAATTAGAAGGTTTTTCTGACATTACTTCTAAATTTTTAATTTTACCTATTTGAAAAGAAGTCGCTCCTGACTCCTTCCCTATGGTGTCTAATAGATCTATATGTAATACTTAAACTAACTTTTATGTCTGGTTTCACTGACAATGCTGCAACAGACATTTAAAAAAAAAAAAAAAAGCCTGCCCAGATACAGAAAGATCAAAGTGACAACATCATTTGCAACAGAAATAATTATGGAAAAATAACCTGGTTTCATCATCTTAATAATCTTTAAGAAGTTAGTATTAAAATATTGACAGGCTCACCCAATATAAAATGATTTCTACCATAACCCTGGAAAGTTTCTATCAATCCTAGTCACTTTAATGTGTATAACTGGATCTTGGCCATTGTTAGGCCCTCTTCAGGTCGATATGTCAAGAAAGTATAGGTTGGTGCAAAAGCAGTTGTGGTTTTTGCCACTGAAAGTAATGACAAAGACTGCCGTTACTTTTGCACCAACCTAACACAATCATGATCTACAAGAAGCAAATGCATGCAAGAGTTTCTGCTTAAATGCAGATTTAAATAAAACACAAAGGCAAATGAAAAACTACTCGTGGTAAGAGGAAAAAAAAGAAGATAAAAATTATATTGGCAGATTACCATTGTTTCTATTTAAATTTTGTAGAGTCCCATACATCTGACACTGAAAACTTCTATTTCAAAATCTCTTCATATTCTCTTTCTCTCTCCCTCTCTGTCTCTCTCACACACACACACACACCTCCACACCCTCATGTGGGATACACAGCTATCCTGAGACAATCCTTGGGCGGTTCAAGCTACTTTGGGGAATTCGAAGGACCCCAAATTTGGATTACATTTGATAACAGGGAATTCAGTATGTAGAACACAAAGTCAAGCGAAGAGTCTAGGGTCACTGTTTTTCCCACACCTCCCTTTGATGTCTTTTATAATCTAAAGCCCTGGAGTAGCTGTGGTATCAGCCTAGAGTATCATGGGGGCCCTCGGTCACTCGGTAGCACAGGGAGACCAACCTTGAGAATTACGATTCTGGAGAAGACAGGCAATCAAGAGCTACACAGCACAGTGCTGGGCGGTGATAAAGGCTTTGTAGCATATTCAGTGATACGGGTGCCATGTGTCAGCCAGGTCAGTGAAGGAAGGTATCTCTGACATGGACATCGGAACAGAGGCTTGCATGAAAGAAGGGAGAAAGCACACAAAAAACAAAGCAAGAGTGTTCCAGACACAGGGAATGGCAAAAATGATGGCTCTAAAACAAGAAGAAAGGGCCTACTCTTTTAAGTGGAAAAACAGACTTCACGATTATTAAGAAGGAATCTAAACTGATACAATTAATAGGCAGAAAATACCAATAAAGACTCAACAAGAAAAATGTTTTGATGCATAATGCTTCTTCTTCTTTTTTTTTTTTTTTTTTGAGACAGAGTCTCGCTCTGTCACCCAGGCTGTAGTGCAGTGGCCGGATCTCAGCTCACTGCAAGCTCCACCTCCCGGGTTCATGCCATTCTCCTGCCTCAGCCTCCCGAGTAGCTGGGACTACAGGCGCCCGCCACCTCGCCCGGCTAGTTTTTTGTATTTTTTTAGTGGAAATGGGGTTTCACCATGTTAGCCAGGATGGTCTCGATCTCCTGACCTCGTGATCCGCCCGTCTCGGCCTCCCAAAGTGCTGGGATTACGGGCTTGAGCCACCGCGCCCGGCCGATAATGCTTCTTATTAAGCATTAAATTCCCATGGTCATGCTGGAGAAATAAAAGAAATCTCCACTAATTGAGCATCTCCTACCTTTGGGGCATGCCTCTGCTCATTCTCACGTGCCTTTGTACTCCTGTGTGAAGAAGAGATTATATCTTCATCTCTACTTGACAGATGAAGATTCAGACCCAGAGAGGATAAGAAACTTGGCCAAGGTCACAAAGTTAGTCGCAGAACTGCCAAAGCCCACGATTTTCCCACTAGTCCATAATGCCAAAAGCAAGAAGAGTTTCAACTGCAGCTACATTTTTCTTAAATACAGAGGAAAAAATTAATTTGCAAAGATAAAGAGGTTCAGGGTCGTTAGCGTATCCTTATTACTTTCTTGTTGGCTGTCCTATTTCACTTGTTCCTTGGCCTTAGAGATACCATGTGATAAAAGGAGGAACTTTCTTATATTCAGGATTACTTTGTTCTTCAGACTTCTATTACAAATGTAATACGTATGTCATCACTAAGTTTTTAAATTTAGAGACTGACTCCTTTAAAGTTACACTGTGAATTCTTTTCATACACATTCCATGATTTTATCATAACCTTTTTTGGCAAGCTTTGCTGTGAAGACTTGTTCCGCACAATCATAACCCCAAGGGGAAAAAATTAGACTTGTTGATACAGTCCCAGAAATATTTCATATTTCAAGCTCGTTCAGAAACACCCACTGCACTTTCCCAGCACTTTCTTAGACTCTGAATTTAGGATTTAACAGCGATGGAATCTTTTCAGAGTCTTTTCTTGGTGGTTTGTCAAAAATGCCATATTAAATTGTTTTTGACTACCTAATAAAGCTAGTTTGCATCACAGTGGAGTATAACTTAGCCAAATATAAAGGGAAAAAAATGATCTGTCAGACTATAACGTGATTCTTCAATTCAGTGGTTCTCAACCCTGGCTGTGCATTAAAATTACTCACAAAGATTTTTAAAATACCACTGTCTGGATCCCACCTCAAACCAATTAAATCAGAATTTCTGGAGGAGGAGCCTGGGCATTAGTACTTGTTTAAATAGCTCCCAGGGTGATTCTATTGTGCAATTGGGCCTGAGAACCACTGCCTTACTCTAAGCAAACAGAGAATCTTTACAATGAAGCTCCCTATTGACAGTACAGCTTCGCCAAGGGCATGTTCAAACACCCTGGCAAGGCACAGCTGGCCAAGTGCCAAAGAAGCACTGAGCCCTCCAGATCTCTGCCTGCCACCAGGTCTAAGGCATATATTGGGCCCCACCGTGCCTCTAGGAATCTCCTGAACCACACATCTTTTCTTCCCAAAAGATATTATGGAATTGCGTTGATAATGATGCTTTAGATTAGAGATTTGTTAAAATGTGGCCCCTAGACCAGTAGCGTCAGCATCACCTGGGAGCTTGCTGAAAATGCAGAAACTTAGACCTCACTCCAGATCTACTGAATCAGAATCTGCATTTTAGCAAGATGCACAGTAAAGTTTGAGATGAACGGCTCTAAAGTGGTGGTTGTCAAACAATGATCCTTGGACCAGCAGCATCAGTATCTCCTAAGGAACTTGCTAGAAATGCAAATTCTAAGGCCCACCAGACCTCCAGAATCAGAAATGCTGGGAGTGGAGCTCGGTAATCTGGGTTTGAACAAACCCTAGAGGTGATTCTCATGTGTTCTATAGTTTGAAAATTTAGTGCTAGAATAATGATTTTCAACCCTGGCTGCCCATTAAAAACCCTCGGAGAAGATTAAAAATCCAAAAGCTCCAAGTGCACCCCAGACCAATTCCAATTAAACAGAATTACTGGAAGTGGGACCGTGGTATTGGTACTTTTTTTTTTAAAGTTCCCCGGCTGACTCCAATGTGCAGTCAATGCTGACCCATTGTTCTAGGGACCCTCAACTCCTTCATCCTCCACACTCCCAGGGGATTTAAGCTGCTTTAAATCTTAGGAAATCGGATCCAACTAGCGTTCCCTGGAATCTTCCTGGAAAAGTCAGAGCTTCCTGGGAGGAAGAAAAAAAGTTCAGAGCAGCTTCCAGGATTTGCCTTTTATGGGAGTGGGAGAGCCAGATGCCAAATGTGGCCTGTTCGCATCCTACTGAATTTTAAAACAGTTTTCAAATATTTACTGAGTCCAGAGACATTTTATTTCATCTGTTAATTCACACCAGAAAAATATATCCAACTTAGCCACAGAAAAATTTGCCATTCAAATAATTATATTTATATATTCACACACCATAACAAATTTCAAAATGTAACAATGAATTTATTTTTTTTAAATGTGGCAGTAAAATAAGGCCTAAGGATGGTTTAGATAAATGTACAAAGAACTAAAGATTAGTTTCAAAACGATTAATTTTTACCTAATAAACTACAGTCTTCTCTGAATACCTCCCCCACCAAACACATTTTGCCATAAACACTGACCCACAAAAAAGGCATCAAAGTTATTAGAGAATGGGACAGATGACTAATGAGGAAAATTAAATGAACTAAATTTGTATAGCCAGCTCAGCAACATTTTAAGAAGACTCTTTATAACAGCTTGAAAATGTCACAGAGGCATAAACATTAGAAATTAAGAACTCCCCAGGTGATGTTTACCGGAAGGTGGCAACCATTTTAGAACAACAAATAAAACCTCTATCAATTTTTCCTCCACTGAGGAAGGGATGCGGTAACTTGGTTCTTCCTCTGTGCAACAATGACAGCAATTTGAAAAAAGTACATAATAAAATGTCAGATTTTAAATATGTCAGAGTGAAGGGTCTGGTGTTCATCTGTAAAATGAGGGGCTGACCCTTGTGGGTGTCTCCTATGAACATACTCCAGCCAGATGTTCTGAGAGCCCTTCCTATGTGGTCAGGTTCCAAGGATGCTCAGTTCCTGTTCATTCAAGCAAGACCGACAAATGCTTGCTGAATTAAAGGAGGAGCCAGTCATGTTCCTTTAAAACTCAGGTATTTGTCAACACTCTAGAGTTTTAGTAGTGTGTACAAAGTGTGATCTTATGTGATTTTAAAGACAAGGAATAGTAAAACAAGGGTATTATCAGTGATGTTGTCAATAAATTCCTGAGTCCCCGAGGTGGCATATGGATTTCAGAGATTTTTAGAAAGACTTCAAAGAATATCATATGTTGATCTGAGATTTCTGAAAGTGACTTTACTTACGTAATTAAAATGATATAGCAAGAATAAAAAGAGGGTGCTGAATAGAGTGTACAGGGCAAAAATATATCTATTCTACAAGACTGTCTTGGAAAGTAAAAGAATATATACTTTTTCATATTATGTAAAATATAAAGCATGTAAGTATAAAAACATTTCATACATATATGTGTATATCTATATGTACACACACACACACACACACACACACACACACACACACAGAGTACTCACAGGTCTTTGTATTTTCTTCTCTGTTTGTTTTAAACCTAACATCTAACACGATGTCCCAGAGCACAGATGTAATCACTCCATGCTTACTATGACTCATTAAGGTAAAGTTGATTCTGAAACACAGACACACACTCATAGGCATAGGTACACACACATACAGTCCTCTTGCATGCCAAAAGTTTTAGTTTCAAGTGCTGTTTCTCTGTCAGCTTCCATTACTTTCTCTTTATAAATTGTCTCCACTCTGGAGAGAAGGAAGGAAGCAGCCTTATATAGGTAATTTCTCCTGGAGACTGTTCTCAGCTATTTCTACATTCAAGATGTGTGGACGGGCCCTGTTTACAAAGTTGTCAAATTGACAAGATGGCATATAATGGTAAGGAGTGCCTCCAAAAACAAACAAAGACGTCCCAGTGTTTATACCCATACCATAAAGGCTCTCCCTGGTGAGAAACTGCTTCTGCAGACCCCTCCCAGAGGTGGGCATGCCTCTGAGAACAGCCTCATTCCGGTCCCAGGACTCCTTCTGTGAAGGCATCTTCACCCTTTGGGCCATTCCTTTGGCTCCAGCAAACTTCCTAATCAGACTCGCACTGAGGCAAGCCCCTGATGGAGCCCCGCGTTTCTATGCCCTGTTTGTGTCCTTTGTGTATCCACCACGACCGCCAAGAGGGCACCCAGAGACTACAAATATGTGAGCTGCAGCTGAGCAAAGGGATGTGTTTACTTTCCATCCTGAACTACAACTTGACCTACAGCAAAAACAAAAATACTGCAATGTGTATTTTTTTCCCAGAAATGATAATTATAGTACTCCAAACATTTTTCAAACTTCAACTACCAAAATAGAAAAGGCATTTCAACAAATAATTTATTAAATAGGTACTTATATTCTTGGTAGCCCTTACATGGAAATCATACTTTTTTTTCCTCTTCGTAGCCATTAAAGGGCTTGGCTTCTGGCTCAAAGCCATCTTCCAGGGCAAGATGGGGTTCAATCTCCCAAGGAGAGGTAGGAGGAAAAAGTACTCCCTGTTCATCACAGTCAGCATGAGTTTATAAGCACCTTTTTCTACTTCAAAATACCGGCAATTTAAGCATTACAGTTTGTATATGGGGAAACTTTTGCGCATCTGGCTGATGGGATGTGCTGGAATAGAAGTCTAAGGCTAGATACACCCTTGGTACCAAACACAGGAGCAGTACTTACACTCCTTTCAGGAGCATCATGAGAATCCCAGCTTATTTTAGCAACTCTCTCTGAAGGGAATGCTCCCTCACCTGGTCCCTTACTTCTAGTCCAAGTCTTTTTGATCCCAGGACTCCCATCAGGACACACCCATTGTAACTACTACTGTCAGACTTCCCAACACTCTTTAGACCATTGGTTCTCAAAACCTGAGCAAGCCAAACGCTTTTCTAAGCACAGATTGCCAAATCTTGTCCCCAGTTGCTAAATTAGCTCGTCTTGGGTGAAGCCTCAGGATGTGCATTTCGAACAAATTCACAGGCTCCTGATACTGCTATTTAGGCACTGTGCTTTGAGAACTACTACTTTATACCATATCCACTTGCAAACATCAGTCTCTTGTAAGCTCTACTATCTTCTCTCCTCCCTCTAAAAACAGCTGCTTTCTCTCTTTCTGTATGCTGGTCTGTCTATTCTATACATTTTAGCACAGTAGAGCTGGCTCAAGGTATAGAGAACAGCGACAGGCTTGATGGACCTGAACAACAGTCATCCCAGCCAATCTCATCCTCTTCTATACCAAACAGCAACCCACACAGAGCCCCAGCATCTCGAGCCTGAGAGAATTCAGAGAGGACTGCAATAGAGGGACCAGGCAAACTGTTGAGGCTTCCACAGCAAGAAGAGATCATGACTGCTGCCAAAGTGAACAGTGTGTCCTGCGTCAGTGTTGTTCCCATATTCCAGGATTCCCTTCCATTTTCAAACATCACAGGACATCATGATTCCACAAATAAGTCTCAACAGATTATGGAGAAACAGCTCTCACAAAGCCACATGCCAGTAATTGGGAATTTGTGCTATGTGCAATAAGAGTGTCATGAAATTTAATTCCATAAATGTTGTGGGGATTGGGCTCCACACAGGTGCTAGGGACCTAAGTTCCTTTTAGCTTTTTTGCCCTCAATCCCTATGGTGCAGCCCTTGGCCATATGGTATTCCAACTAGTGGGAGAGGGGAGAAGTTGAAGGGGAAGGCGCAACTCTAAATGGCATTATGGGAAAAGGTGCACTGTTATTTCCGCTCACTTCAAGGACCAAGACTCAGTCACGTGGCCACACCTCTCTCTAGGGTGTCTTTATTCTGGGTGTCTGTATCTTTAAACATTTTATATCTATGCAAGAAGAGGAGAATGAACACATGTATACGGGGACAATCAGAAACTTCTGGAACAAGTTTCCTAAGACAATGAACTGTAAGAATAATGGAAGTATTTTTGCCTTAAGAGTGAATGTAAGTAAAGCATTCTGAAGAATCACTTGAGAAACACTCAAGCAGTATGTATACTTCTTACCAAAGCTCTACATCTGTCTGTTACAAGAACCTGCAAGATTCGTATTCATTAACTCCAGGAATATTTAACAACCAACTGCTAAATAAGAGACACTATAATAAGTTGTGTATTTTAATAAAAACAATGATGTATAGAAAACCCTTTGTTCTCAACAAGCCTAGATTTTCTGTACATATGAACTTTAAGGAGAAAGCCCAGGCTTCTTTTGCAGTATTCCATAGCTCAGAATTTTCAACGAATCAATCTAATCCTTCCTACAAAAAAGATGAATTCGAGATTTGAAGCTTTAATTACAAGAGAATAGGGGAATCAATATTACATACAAATGTGGGAATGATTCTGTCTACAAGACTTACTTGTCAAAGGAGAAAAAAAGTTGTCTTAGTCAGAAATTTGTAGATATGAGTAAAGAAAAAAAAAAGTGACTTGGAAAAGCCAAATGACTTGCCCACGGGTCATTTACCTATGAATGTCAAGGCAGGGCCGGAAGCCCAGTCTCCTGGGGAATCCTGCACTGCTTCTATCAAAACACACAGTCATCATCCTAACCTTCTCATTTTTCAGTCTTTGCATCTTTCCCTGATGGTTATTTGATCTCTTACATAATATTTAAAATTGCTTAGAATCTAGCTGAAAAAGTGTTTGATTACAAAGTTCCTTTATCATGAAATCAGCTAAATATACAAACCAAACCAAGACAAAAATAACTTATTTATTAGTCGAGCGGCTAAGAAAGGTCAGAAGAGCAACCTTTGGTCATAGGACAGCTGTAGTGCTGTCCACCAGCCAGGTGCTGATAGGCTACCCACCCACACAGGCGGAGCCTCGCCCCCTGAGACAGAGTGAACAAATGGGCTAGGAATGGGAGGGAGGGCAGGCCTGCAAGATGGAATACAAGGGCGATTAATCTGTCTGTACACCAAGGGTCTTGGAGCTGGAGCCCTAGACAGAGACAGTGCCCATGAGGAACAACCTAGGGCCTCCCCATATTATAGGGACTTCTCTGCAACAACTGAATCCCCAGAAGTTTAGACCTCCAGCGATCTCCTTAACCCGTTCAGAAGATGAAGTCCAGCCAGAGAAAAGTAGAAGCTCTTCCATGGCATTATGGGATTTCACTCCATTCAGTAATGAGAGCCGCTGGTAAGACTAGACAGGGTCTCTCAACATGAAAGATGGTAGAATGCTTCATGTGGAAGTTGTGTGTCTGCTTCAGGCCTTGGCTCGATATGGCTCCCACCTTTGAAAGCTTGCTGTCTACAAGACCCTCTTATGCTGCATGGCTTCCTCACAGTTCAAACAGTGCTTTTCTGCTCTTGTTCTGATCCTTGGTGTTGTGAGGGAGTGAATTACCCAAACATCTCCTGCTGATGGCTGAAAGACTCTGTCCCTATACTGAGGGGATGCATCTGCCTGCCTAGTCTTGTGAAGGCACTGCAGATCTCCTGCCTCGCAAATGAGGAGGATGAAGCCAGCCTTCTCTATTTCTTCCCCATTTTTTCTTCCTCCTTTTTTTAAGACGGAGTTTCACTCTGTTGCCCAGACTGGAGTACAGTGGCACGATCTCGGCTCACTGCAACCTCCACCTCCTGGGTTCAAGAAATTCTCCTGCCTTAGGCTCCTGAGTAGCTGGGATTATAGGCACGCATCACCATGCCCGGCTAATTTTTGTATTTTTTAGTAGAGATGGGGTTTTGCCATGTTGGTCAGGCTGATCTTCAACTCCTGACCTCATGATCCGCCCGCCTCAGCCTCCCAAAGTGCTGGGATTACAGGCGTGAGCCACTGGGCTTGCCCATTTTCTTACCATTTTTAAAGTCACTGCTACTCTCATTCCCAGGAAAGTCATTTATTAAAATTTGGCGTTTATGTCAATGCTATCCTTTGTCCATGTTATAACTAAAAACCATAAAAATGTGCCTCGAATAGGGAAAGCACTACCCATACAAAAAAAGGAGCCTCATGGGAGGTCAGATATAAACAAGGGAGAGTGGTAGTACCACAGGTTTTCTTTAGTGATACTGGGAGCTTGATGGACTGGCTCAACGTGAATTTGTATTCTAAGTGATTTTTAACAACAGATTAAGAGGCTACCTTTTGTCCCTGACTTACTGCCCATTTTCTGAGCTCCAGGATCTAGGCTATTGCTCTAATTCCTAGTTCTACTTGGACATACCAGTTCTTCACTATCTTCCCTATTCAAGATACTTTCTTCCAAAGAGGCTAAGGGAATCCCATAGTCAGATATTCTGTCTTTAAAAAACACACACAATGTTTGATACAGGTGGCTATTGATACACGCTAGGGATTTTACTTGATCTCAAAGACTTAAATAAGAGACTTGAGACATCTCAAATGACCTTCAAGATTAATGATTGTAACTCAAAAAGGGAATTCAGTCAAGATATCATTACTGGGCCTCCTATAAAAAAGGGATGGAAACAAAGTAGACTCAGAATTTCCACAAAAGTCCCGAAGTCTTTGCAAACACTCTGTTGTACAATGCCACAGATCATAATTGCCCCAGAAAGTGAAATTTTTTATTGGCCAGTACACTCACTGAGGTATTTCCAGAAATTGCTCTTCTTGGTTCTGGACTATGCATTTCAGAGATTCAATCTATTGCCAAATACGCATGCCGGCTTTTTAACTGGCTCCAGATTTCTGTTTTTTTGGTAAAGAACCATCACTTTCTAGTACCTTGTTATTCCTCTGCACTCCCATCACCAGGCCTTCTTTTATAAAGAAAACAGTTTTGACTAGTTCATGACTTCCTACATATGTGATAATGGGCTAAAAACAACTAGGCGGTTGGCTTGTCACCAGATAAGTGATTTTCTCCTGCACAGGGGCTATTTCATAGCACACCTGATTCAAATGACAAATCACTACATGGCATGGATCCTCCAGGTCACTGTTTCATAAATAACTGAATTCATGAATGTTAAAGCAACAAATTGCAAGGGTCTACTCTGTTGGTTTCTGAGTAATAAATCTTGTATAATTCACAGTTGCTCATATTTAGCAATAACCTCATACCTAACTCTTCCACCCATTACCCACTTAAGAATGCGTCAGAAGGCACCACCTCATCTGAGCCTCTGATGAGAATGTTGCTGACAATGGAATTTGTCACCAGTAAGCCTCCTTTTGAGTCAGAAAAGGATTTTTCAATTTGTAATTACAAGGGCACCCTGGAATCTAATTTCCATTCTAAATTAGGTTATTGTGAAGCAAGAATTATTCAATTAAGACAATGATTTTATATTGGAAACTAACTTAGACTAACTTCCAATAACAATTTAAAAGTAAGTAATCTAAGTTTAATCTGCCAGAAATATGTAAAGCTAATAAGAGTTCCTTAACTGAGTTTTCAGTAATGAGTCTAACACCGACCTGTACCAGTACTCCTAGTGAAATAGTTTTAACATGAAAATTCTGCTCAGCAGTTATCTTCTGATATTATTTCTGAATGAGTATGTCTAACAGTTGAGGTCTTACTATCAATATGTTTAGTCTGCTAGAGCTGTTTATTAAGGCTGCAAACCACATCATCTTTATATTACTCAGAAAGCCAAGTGGTATTCATTCTTTCATTTGCAAATGTTCCTGAGCGGCTACTTGACCCACAGTGAGTATGATACCCAGTCCCTCACCTCCACAAACTCACTACAGAGTTCGAAAGAACAAGAGGAACATTAGCTAGCATGGATTATCTCAGCCATGGACTCAGTCCTGGGCCTGTCATTAACTGCTTACGTGATTTGGACAATTATTTTCATCTCAATGGGCTTCCATGTCCTCTTGTACCAACAGGAAGGGTAGCAAATGAATCCTAAGGTTCTCTGCACTCCAAGAAGACAGAACAATGAAGAAATTATTTAACAAAAGAAAACAACAACCAAAGAGGTGACTGCAGGCAATCTGTTATATTTTGGGGGTGGGTACATGTGATAATTTAATACATTCATACAATTTGTAAAGATCAAATCAACAACTTGAGATATTCATTGAGGCACATGAGTGGCAGGAACAAAAAGGACTGTGACTAGAAAAAGAAGAGACTAGGGTGCATCGCAATTGTTGAAAGAACTACATGGAGGAAGTGAGAAATTTTTATCAGGGTTTTGAATTACAAATATGATTTAAAGCAGGTGAAGTGAGGATGCTGGAAATAGAGACTAAAAGTAAAAGGAGAGTGATATGTGATGCAGCACAGTGGCCATGCTCCCATACATCCTACTTCCCAAGGACACAGCCCTGCTGCAGATGAGCAGACCATGGCCTTAACTGCCTCTGTGCTTTTCATCAGATATGTCCATCTCCTACAATGCTCTTCCCCAACATTCATCCATCTGGCCAGACTGCTACCACCTACCATCCAACATCTACTGAGCAACCATGACATCCTGGGCACTTTGCTAGAGGTCTGGAGAGACAAGGTTGAACAATACATGGTTCCCACCTTCAAAGGGCACTGTGGTCATCTTCAAGCAAAAGCCATCTCCTCTGTGAATATCCCTTCACCTCTGCCTCCCCCACAAGTTGGATTCCTTCCTTCAGTCTATTTTCATAGACTTTATGCACAACCTATTTTATAAAATGTTCACATTGCATCATTAATTATTTACACTTATATCAGGGCAATCCATGACCAAATGTGATTTCCATGAGGACTGGGCCTGAGTTTCATACATTTTTGTTTCCACACAGCCCAACATAATGCCTAGACCACAGCAGGCAGGAAGTCAGCTATTACATCCTTTCCTGATACCTTCTACTACTCTTAAATCTCTTTTTCTTTCTCTATTTCTTTCTATCCACTTACCTACGTACCTGTCTGTCTAGTTTGTTCTACCACTTACTACTAGTCTGTGGACCTCGGTCACCTTTCCTAGCTTCAGCTTCCTCATCTATAAAATAATAAAAGTCTCCACCTCACTGACTTGTTGAGAGGTTTAACTAACACATCAACAGCTGAGACTAATACCTGGCACATAAGCAAGCATCTATTATTAGTTCTGATTATCATTAGCTACTGACCTTTAAATAGTTACAAAAGATTCTGGAATCTTTTTATAAATCATGGAACCCAGTCAACAATGTAAAGTCTTAACAATCAAATGATACAAGTGCAGAGGACTCAAATACTTTAGTACCATAATCAGGTAGAACCAACCCAAAGTATGCAAAAACATATCGAATGTACAAAGCCTTCCTATCCTAGCTACACAACAATCGCAAAAGGCCTGAACTCTTTTACTGTGTAATTACCACCATTATCTTACTTTGGAAATGTCTGCACACAATGAATTGCACATTACTATAATGCGTACTTCAACCACATAGATCTTGTTAACAAAGGAACATTGTGAAGTGGATACGGTACTTGAGTAGCTGAGCAGGGGGTGTGTCTCAAGGTGTAATTAACTTTATGGACTATTCAAAGGTCTCCAGGTCCAGCATGGTAATTATTTTAAATAGCTAAAAACGTGCTCTATCGGAAGCCCTGGGTGGTCACGTGGTTCAACAAGTCCAAGCTGACTCTAGCTTAGAAGTCCCCAGTATGGCACTACTTACCTTAAATAGTACGCTGAAATTCTCACAATCAGTTCTGAAAACAAACTGCCTAAATTTATTTATAATTTTTAAAGGGCTATGGTACATTAAAATGAATTTGAAAGTACCCAAGAATCTCTGATTTAGACAATTAAGAGATCACACAAAGCTGTAAAATACTCTAGTATGGAAGTAATTCCTTTCTTACCTAAACACTCTAAATACTGCTTCCATTATATATGCTACTCACATGCTTAAAAGCTCATTTGAAAGAAAGTAAAGTAGGTTTAGATTTGATAATGCACTGCAGTATTTCTGTAACCAGTCCTTGGTGTGACATATTTAAAGAAACTGAGGAAATATGACAACAAACGACAATGGATTAGAATTAAGAAAGCAAATTTCAGCCCCAGAGCCATTACTGACTTTGCAGTAACAGTTCCTATGAGAACAACCATTTCCGAAGTATTAAATGAAGCATTTAGGGAGTTATAGCATAAGCATCCCAGGAATAAAACTGGCATCATTAAATCTGGGGAATTTAATTCATGAAACTGACTTATACCACGTATTTTTAATTTTTCTACCTCAAGAATCGTACCATTAAGGAAACAAAACCATAGTATCACAATACTATCAGAAGCAGAGCTTGCCCCTTCCGCAATGGTAAATTACTACCTAAATTCACAGTGAATCTGAATAGCGATAAGTAGTGAAATAACTCTTATAAACACTGGCAGCTGCTGAGAGCAAAGCTTCTCAGGCCACTCAGTTATTGGAATCCAATCTTGGATATTCAGGATTTCAAATGGCACTTAAAACTATTCAATTATGCAGGGGGAGAAAGGTTTACCACCCTGCCACCTTCTATTAACTACATGCTCTATGAACTGGTACAGGTACATCCCCATATATATAGTACTATACTAACAGACATTCAAATCAAAGATTGAGTGCTACTAAAGTACCCTAAAGATTTTTTTAAAATTAAAGAACTTTAACTATATTGAATACATAAGATAAAACTGCAAAATAAAGGGAAAAAGCCCCCAAGAAACAAAATAATAGGACTTACAAATTCAAATCAATAAAAGTGTTCTTCAAAGTCACCTTAGGAAGTTATCTAGCTATTTCAATTCTGCCACTTTTCAATTCTTTTATGTAATGTTCCTTTTGACATTTTCTTTAAAGGCAGTTCATGAGATACACAATAAAATCAGCCTCAGTGCCTAATAGTCTGAGTTTATGTTTTAGCAAAAACAGAATTCCCCAAAGTGCTTACCTATTTTATTAATCAGGTATGACTCCATATGCCTTTTGGCTGTTTCCCAAAATAAAATTCAACTTCAAAAAATCAAAGTTTGCCATTACCAAAGCCATTGAAAAAAGTGCTGCAAACACTGAAGGCAATTAAAAACAAAAAAAGGAAGGAAGGAAAGAAAGGAAGGAAAGAAGGAGGGAAAGAGAAAGAGACACAAAAAACATTCCTCCTTATGCAAGGGCAGCTACATGAGGACAAGAAAATGGGCCTCCACGGTAACGACTGTGAAAAGAGGACATCTTCTGGATTTTAAAATTTGTTTGAGATTTGTTTCAAAGAGTCCCCACCTAAGAATCTCAATGTGAGATACGCCCGACTACATTTTATTCTACTGCTTTTTCACCAGCTGGTAATTCCCTTTCCCTGAGTAAGCTAGGGCAATATATTTGCAATTCCACTGAAATGTTAATGTTAATTATTTTTCTTACTGAAAGTAGGAAAGAATTTGAGTTTAAACTGGGCTCATATCTAGTCATCTTACTATCACCAGAAAAAGGACTAATAAAAATGGTTTTTTAAAAAAGCCCCATCTAAAAAGATGTCTGCTTTATAAAGGTTAATTGTAATAGTGAGTAAATAAGCATTTTAAACAGTACTGATTGTAGCTTTTCAACAGTATCCAAAGCCTTTTGTTTCATAACATCATTTAAATTCTCAATCTCTCCCCCTAAAAAGGAAATTTAATTAGGAAAAAGCATATACCATACCTGCATAAAAGTCATACATTTAAATTTACATTAAAAACTTCTTTGGAAAGTATCTCTGTATCCATCTTACAAGTTAGAATGGCAATCATTAAAAAAATCAGGAAACAACAGGTGCTGGAGAGGATGTGGAGAAATAGGAACACTTTTACACTGTTGGTGGGACTGTAAACTAGTTCAACCATTGTGGTAAACAGTGTGGTGATTCCTCAAGGATCTAGAACTAGAAATACCACTTGACCCAGCCATCCCATTACTGGGGATATACCCAAAGGATTATAAGTCATGCTGCAATAAACACGTATATTTATTGCAGCACTATTCACAATAGAAAAGACTTGGAATCAACCCAAATGTCCATCAGTGACAGATTGGATTAAGAAAATATGGCATATATACACCATGGAATACTATGCAGCCATAAACAAGGATGTGTTCGTGTCCTTTGTAGGGACATGGATGCAGCTAGAAACCATCATTCTCAGCAAACTATTGCAAGAACAGAAAAGCAAACACCACATGTTCTCACTCATAGGTGGGAACTGAACAATGAGATCACTTGGACACAGGAAGGGGAACATCACACACCGGGTCCTACTGTGGGGAGGGGGTGGGGAGGGATAGCATTAGGAGATATATCTAACATAAATGACGAGGTAATGGGTGCAGCACACCAACATGGCACAAGTATACATATGTAACAAACCTGCACGTTGTGCACATGTACCCTAGAACTTAAAGTATTTAAAAAAAAAAAAAGAATATAAGCACTCACGTTAAATTTCTGCTTATGGTTTTGGATTTAAACGTAGTTACGTAGGACCAAGGATCAAAAGACTGTATGAAAACACTAGTTTTTACAATGCTACTGCAATAAAATTTCCTCTAAGCTGATCATGTAGAGGTCTCAGTTGCCAATGTTAAACACCGTGGGGTTTCCAGATCTCCAGTGGCCTCTGTGGAATGAGGCAAAACAGGCAGGGGAGACTCAAGAAGGTTGCACTAGCTTCCGAAATGGCTGAAAAATGAAGTTCAAATTCTGGGCCACGACACTCAAAGCCCTTGGCCACCGAGACTCAACTAACTCCGAGACATATTCTCCAACTGCCCATCTGTTCTGCTATGGCAGCACCTATGCTCCAGTCGCATGAGAGCTGTTACAGCGTCAACTGTGTTCTCCTTTCCTAGCCCATGTCCCTATGCCTTCTCTGCTTCCCCAGCTGGCAAACTCTTAATTATCCTGCAAACCTCAGCTCCACAGGGGTGAAGGCCTCCTGAACTTTTGAAAAGAGTTAGGCACTGGCATGCACAGGTGCTATGGAAGAACCTCTCAAATGGCACTTAAGACCCTGTACGTATGGTAAGAGAAAGGGATTTAGTGTCCTTGTGTCTGCATTGTGCCTGGGACATCACTGGCGATCATTATTAAATCTCGATGGACTGAACAGTTGAGACAATAAAGTAACAGGATTGGTTATGAATATGAGATCCAGAATGAGACCATCTGGGTTCCAACCTCGGCTCTACCTCTCCCTGCTATGAAATCTTGGGCAAGTTACTTCACCCCTTTAACTTACTTCACGGGGTTCTTGGGTGTGTTTAAATAACATAATCCATAGAAAATGCCTAGGGACATCTGATATATAAGCATGCTCTAAATGTTAGTTATTATAACACCACATTCTCATTCTCAAAAATAGGAGATTTGTTTTTAAACCAATGAACCCAACTAATATAGGTTGCTGGTGGGCAAGAGAACACTAACCATGGAAGACATGGTTATCAAAGAGAAGATATCAGAAGAAGAAAGAGGGCAGGAAGTTGGCAGGGGGAAATAAATACACCTGAGTTAAGGGCTCAAACACAAAAACAGAAAACAATAAGAGGAAACAGAAGTCAGAAGTGACAAACATTTAAAATGAACAGACAACTAAATGCCATTTTAAAGTCACAAGATCAACAGAAGAAAGAAAACAATCACAGGGCCTTAAAACTATGTATTTGCTAAAAATTAGAATTATTTATAAACTGCCATCATTTCTGAATCTCACCACTGACTATGATGACCACTGTATGATGTATGATGACCATATAACCACATCCCAGATATTTCAGATGTGCTGCGTAGATTACCTATGTCAGAACCAAAAGCCCCCTTTAAATTTATTTACTCATGCACTTCTCATTTTGAGATAATAATTGGCTCCAGGAGAAATGAAATGAAGCTTTATGCTCAGATTCTAACATAAGCTTCAGAAACAAGAGAAATAACACTAAAAGAGTTAGTACCCCTAGAAGGAGGCACAAGACCTCCTTCTTCAAATCAGTGCATTTTCAATGTGGTAAGTAAGGGCTACAACGTGGTACATTATCAAGAACACGGAATGTGAATGGGCAGCCTTAACAAGTTGCTAATATCAAAACTACCTATTCTGGGATGTCAATGAGTCTATTTCAAGTGGCAATAAAATATGCTCTTATTAATGATGCAAACAGGAGATTAGAATATCAACATAGTACTTCAAGGAGCTGTAGTTTTTAGTGAACCATGTGTTCAATCTGATGTCAATCACAACTGTCGGAAGAGGTAAATCAAAAAGACAAAGCTACTACTGAAAATGACAAAAGTATATGTATCTTTTAATGTTGCAGAGAGTAGGTCCTTTCTCAACCAAATTACCATGTTGTCCTAATAATAAAAAGCCTTCTTTATAACTAGAACCTTAGTTTTAAACCTTAGGACACCTCCCTCTTGAACAGGAAGCCTATAAACCACTCAGCTACTCTACTGATTGCTGGAAAATTTCTTTAAATACGCTAGCATTTAATTAGCAACATCCACTTATATTTATTACAGGGATAGTGTCAGGATACATCAGGCTAATGACTACAGCAGGAGAGAGGAAGGGGAAGTGGGGAAGGCAGTAGGAGGAGGAGAGGAGACAGAAGCGATAGAGCCGGGATTTTAAACAACTGTAAGTGGTGATGACACAGTGGCCTAGGACACAGCTCTGGCACCACCATCTCATTTTAACAGAGAGGGCAAGGAAGGTGCCTAGAGGTTAAATGACTTGTCCAAGGTCACAGATCCATGGAGACCTCAGGACAGAGACCCAATGGAAAGAAAACTTTTGATTAAGACACAGACATCTCAGTCATCCGAACCCTGCCAACAGAGTGATGATCTATAGATGCGATTTCCTATTGAGTGAAGGCTGCTTTACCTGGTTTCTGAAGTTGATTCCTTGGTTTAGTGGCTTTATACCACCTCTGTATTGCACAGAAAAGGGGAACCTGGACATGGCAGAATAAAGAGCTCAAGCAGCTGGGCATGGCGGCTCACTCCTGTAATCCCAGCACTTTGGGAGGCCGAGGTGGGTGGAGTGCCTGAGCCCAGGAGTTCAACACCAGCTCAGGCAACATAGTGAAATGCTCTCTTTACAAAAAATACAAAAATTAGCCAGGCAGGGTGGTGTGCACATGTATTCCCAGCTACTTGGGAAGCTGAGCCTGGGGAGGTAGAGGATGCAGTGAACCACAACTGCACCACTGCACTTCTGCTAGGATGTCAGAGTGAGACCCTGTCTCAAAAAGCAAACAATAAAAAGAGCTCAAACATGAAGAGTGAGAGAGCAAGACTCAGAAGAGTCTGTCGTGTCACCTGGGGCCTTGTACTCCTGCATTGTGCCTTGAATTTCTCCCTCTCTGCTGGCTCCTTCTCTTCTACTTATAAACATGCTCCATTTCTACAATTCAGAAAGTAAACACTCCTCCTTGAGTTCTTACTTTATCTTCAGGCCTGTTCCCTTAGTCCCAACCTTCTTGAAAGCATAGTTAGTGCTCACTTAGGTGCAATGTGCCTGCCACTCAATGCTGCACAGAAGATCGGCACGCACAACTCTCCACTGCCATCACCTCCTTGGTCTAGGAAGCCCTCCTGCCTTTCTTCTCCATTTACTGAAATCCTGTTCATCCTTCCATGTTCACAAAAATGCCACGATTTCTGATTTTCCTAGTCAGATTATAACTCCTTTCTCAGTAATCCTGTGTATTTTCCTTGTACCTGTAAATTGTGAAAGTACTCATTTCACTCTACTTTCTATTCTAGTGAGTGGTGTTCATGCCTGTCTCCCCAAGAAAACTGGAAGCCTCTTGAGTTAGGGCCATATCTTATTTATCACTCAAACGCTCACTGCATTTAAACCTTCTTTGGTTCGAGTTTAACTGGCACCAATTTATTCTGGATCTTCGTATTATTGTTTTTAAGATCTCAGAGATGCAGTGGAGATAGGTCTTAAGCTTTGGAGACCCTACAAGGATCCCAAACTCCAAACGCTCAGATAACAGATCCCTAGTTTAGAATAAGGAAGAAAGATAAGAGAAAGGTAACAGAAATTGAATATATATAATCTGCTATGATAGTATTTCATATTTCAGGCCCCAAATGCTGCCATGAACCACCTTAGCTTTGTTAAATTGGTAAACAGGTTAGTAAAAAATTGAAGTATCTTAATATTGCCGGAAACAGGCCAATAAACAAAGCTGTTTCAGTGTAAAGGGGAAAATGCAATGGCTGAGAGGAAACAAAGGCGAACAGAAAACAGAAGAGGTATGGTGGAAGAGACAGTAAGGGAAGAGAGAAGAGGGGTGAAAAAAAGGACGTCAGAGAAAGTTACAAAGCATTTAATCACTACAGACACAGGAGCTAAGTGGTCTGGACAAAAGACAAAAGAATAAGGGAAGGACTGCAACATCTGCACCATGCAGAATGACAGACTTCTGAAGAGGACAGAGTCCAACGTGAGTGGCGGGATTCTGGGTGGACGGCGCTGAGTCTGTTATCTCCTGAAACGTGTGAACTGACCTGGATGCTCTTCCCACCTCTTTGCTTCCCCATCCACCACCTCCGACATGCTGAGGAGTAGAATCAGAAACAGAGCCCTGGCAATGGCTTCAGCTGCACAGCTGGTCATGCTCTGAAGCCAGGACAGACTGGGCTCAGGAAAGAGGCTGTTCGACTACAGAACAGATTCTCCCATTAATCAGGAATGCTCATGGGAGGAAGAATCGGAGCCAGTCAGCTACTGGTCTGGATATGGCTAATAATTTCTCTCTTTGGTTTCTGGAGGATCTGTGCCAGGGTTTCTTCCAACTGCACACAGCAAATATGATTTTCCTTCTGTATCTGAAAAACTGGCAGCAAAAATACCGAAAAGAAATGGGACTAGGGCCAAAAGGGTAAGCTTAAATGAAATTAGGCTTAAACTAAAATCAAATGACAGGTCAAAAAATACTAAACCTGTGATGCCTCTTCCTTTCAGAGGACAAACGCAGTGCTGTAGTAAGAGTTACGTCTTCTGTCTTGTTTTCTAGATTCTCAATGTGTTTTATACTTATGGATACTTTCTGATAATCTGTTCACAGTATCTTTATTGATTGTTTTCAATCAAGGAACCGGTCATTCTATTCTTAACTCCACATGCTACCTCTCTCCTCACAAGTTTGCAATGGCAATAAAGTTCCTATTCTTTTAGCATATCATAAAAGTTATCTTCTATAATTTAGGTTCCTCAATGGCAATAAAGTCCCATTTTTTTAAGCAAATCATGAAAGTAACCTTTTATAATTTAGTTCCATAGTTTCAATCCATTATTATTATTAATTATCATTATTATTATTTTGACACAAAATCCCACCCTGTCACCCAGACTGGAGTGCAGTGGTGTGGTCTCAGCTCACTGTAACCTCCACCTCCCAGGTTCAAGTGATTCTCCTGCCTCAGTCTCCCGAGTAGCTGGGATTACAGGCACACCCCACCATGCCAAGCTAATTTTTGTATTTTTAGTAGAGACAGGGTTTCACCATGTTGGCCAGGCTGGTCTTGAACTCCTGATCTCAAGTGATCCACCTGCCGTGGCCCCCCAAAGTACTGGGATTACAGGCACGAGCCACTGTGCCCAGCCCCAATCCATTATTTTTTTAAATCATCAGACACTCATTAACTATCCCCTAGATGCCAGGCACCATCTCTGCTTTCAGAGGATATTGGCAGGCACACAGGAAAATAAAATGTGGTATGATAAGCACACAGACACAGACTAAGTATAATAAAGTCCTACCACATGAGTCCTCAGTTAGGGAATGGAGGAAGAATGATTTAAACAGTATGGGTTTCTCCACATGCTCTGGAGTGTGCATGAGGTATGACACTCACGATCTTTCATGTCCCCCAGCTAGCCTTGGTTCCACTGGGATTCTAGTGTGACAATAATCATGCCTGAAACAGTAGATGCATGTAGTGAAAAACTTACAGAAAGAATCTCTGAACAATTTTAAAGCGAAGCCAAGCAAATTGGGATGTGGGTTTTGTTGACATCCCTGGGGAAGAAACAAAAGCCTTCTCCAAAGGTCAGAGAAACACAGCCTATAGAAGAGACAGAGGATTAGATAAAACAGCAGGAGACAAAGCTGAAGAGCTGGAACCAAGAGCTACCAAGGCGGAATTTTCAGTTTTACTGATGTGTTCCAGGTAGTGAAACATTCTAATGACTTGATTTCCAAAAAGCATCACCATACGAAGAAAAGGACTCAGAATCACTTCCGTCTCCAGTGTACTCTCAGTTTCTCAGCAGGTAATTTTGACTCCCCTTAGTTTTTTCTCAGTCTTACCCATCTTAGGAAATGGTACCAACTGCTTAAGCCAGAACCCTGGGGTCACTCTGAAGTCTACCCCCAACCTCACCCCGAAATCCAACCTATTTGAGCCCTTTTAACTGTATTTCCAAATGCCACAGAGAATCTACTCCCTTCTCTCCAACTCCTCTGCTACCACCCTGGTCCAGCTACATAGCAGTCTCCTGGCTGGGATCTCCTTCAGTGGCCTAAATAATCTCTCTGATTCTACTCTAGCTTCCTGCTACAATCCATTTTCCATATAGCAGCCATAGTTGATCTTAAAAAGGGCATCCTCTCATCTCCATCTGAAGCTTCAAACTCTTCCACGGATTCCCATTATACTTAGAATAAAATCCAAACTCTTTACCATGTTGTCTATGTAACTGAGCCCTTCCCTACCTCTCCAGCTTCCTCTTCTGCCCCTCTCCCCGACACTCACTCAATACACTACAGTCACATCACACCTTTAAGTCCCTCGGGACACAAAACTCTTTCCCCCATACTGGGGTCACTGAACACAGACAAGTTCACTCTGTCTAGAATGTTCTTCCCCGAGCTCTTTGCACAGCCAGCTCCTTCTTACCTTTCAGTCCAACTTAAAACATCAGCTCTTCAGAGAAGAGAAATTCTCTCAAGCTATCCTACCTCAGTCTCAGCACCCTGTAAGTCAACAGCAATCACGTAATTTTATTTTTGCCCCTTAAGACTGAAAGCTCGGGGGGACTAGAACCTTATCTGTCTTGTTTGCCCTGAATCTAGCACAGTGTCTGAACAGAGCAGGTGCTCAATAAATATTTGTTGAATGAATGAATAACAGATTAGGGAAAATTAAGTAGGCATTTGCTAAGGGCTGATAACTACCCTATCCAATGTAACTCTACAGAAAAAACATATAAACTTCAGATAAAACAAGCTTTTGTGTGTCATTTAACTTTTAAGGCTACTTTTGAGAGCTGCACTTAATTTTGAGGCTATAAGGATTTGTATATAACAGCACTGCTTCTTAATATTTCCATATCAGAACCAGACAAATGGCCTACAGTCACTGGTAAGATGAGAGCAGAGATGCCAAAGCATGAAGGCCTTCAGCAGTGAGAAAGGCATATGGTACCCAACTGAATTCCCATTAAAAAAGGTACATTAGGGTGTGCTGCTATTATTCAAAGTCTCAGGAAAAGCTCAGAAACCTATTGGATGTAAAGCAGGGAAAACATGAATATATGAAGATGTCTCCAGCTTACTGTTATGATATATATATTTTAATTAACAGAAAATCGGATCTCACTGTTTTATTCTATAAAGTTTAAAAGTGACCCTTTGCTAATGATAAATGACAATATGGTTGACATATGAATAGGGCTGAAATAGAGCACCCCCATCCAAATATATACACTTTACAAGTATATGTAATGAAACCAGGTTCTCTTCTCAGCTATAGAAGAAACACCTTCAGGCAGCTGAAAATTCAGATGAAAATCCAAAAACTATGCACAGATGAAAGAATTGGAACATGGTGACTAAGCCAACGAGTTCAAAATCAGAGATCACTGCATTTTTAGTACACATCTGTCGATATGCACGTGTGTAGGTACCTAATTTTACAGGCAATTTGTATTTGTGTGGGATTCTGTTTGTCTGCTTGTTGGTTCTGGGCTCCCTCTGAAACAACAAGCCATTCAATTAGGCTCTGCTGTGGCGCACAGAGAAGAAACATATTGCTTTTGGCCTCACAACCGTCCTTTCCCACTTGTGTGAAAAGCCTGTGTTGACTGTACTGTGAAAAAAATTAAAGGACAGAAAAGCCCTACTGTTGTAACTATGCCAAAAAAGTATAAAGAAACAAACCCAGATGCTAGAATTTGAGGCATTTCCTCTGCTATGTGACTATGTCCTTTAGCTGAAGGTCAAAGGAACATTAAAGGGCTTAAATATTTCAAAGCGGTTAAGTGTCTGTTTTTCGTGGCCCTATCACTTTATGCATGCAGGTGACATGTATTTCACTGACATTTAACAAGCAGAATTTATTCAGCAGCATTCAAGGAAAATCCTAGTATCGCTTTCAAACATGATTTATTTGTATTTCTAGCGCTTTATATTAATACAGATTGGTTCATTTTCCTGACAGCCTGAGTCCCCCCAAAATGCCAGTAAGTGAATAAAGTCATTCGTAAGCCCATTCCACATTTACTACCTCCTAATCCCTCAATGTGTCTAGGTGCTGTAATTTTATAACCTTTTTCCTGGGGTATTCATTTAGTTTTGATGCTGAAGATAATAGTAACTAATGTGAGATATAATCATTTTACTTCTCTTCTTAGGAAGTACTTCACATAATATTTAAAAGACCTGAAATGTCTTCTCTGATAATAGGAAACAACAGTACCTCGGCTCATGGGAAATACAACAAAATCAATCATGTTACACTATGTTAAGCAAACATATATCAAATGGGCCACCATTCGTATATCAAATTTAAGATACCAAAGATATATGAATTTAAGATGTATAAAATTGTGTATAATCAAATTTAACACGTAGCAAATGGGCCACTATTTAAAATTCATTTGTTTTAAATAAGTCTGAAAAACTTTGCTATGAGTCATATGGCAAAAATCTTGATAGAAACGTTAATATGATTGAGGAATACACAAATAATACAAATGCATGAAGCATCAAAGTTAGTATGTGATTTAAAAATCCCTCTGAACTGAACAGTGACGGAACTCAGATGTGGCAAATATTTCAATAAAGAGAGCAGTGAAATACAGCCAAGAACTCCCACTGCTGAGCTCTCAATGGCCAAATCTGGAGGCTTCTCCAAAACACAATTTCACTTGGGCTGGGCTGGAATGGGTTAAACGCAGAAATCTGGTGACTTAGATTCTATGGTGATCTTTACCTTTGTCCTCAGTATTCCCCCTCCCTCTGCCCCACCATTTGTAGAAAACTGAATCTGCAAGTTAACAGCTATTCCCCTTTTGCTTACCGGAGTTCCTGGTTATTTACTGAGAATGTTTCAAATAATTCTGTTGGGCCTCATCACAGTTACTAGTGGACATACCATCTAATCATGACCCGTAGCAGCTCTGATCTACCTAAAGGGAGACAAGCTTTCTGACTTGTTGCTCTAGAAATGTCAACAAAAGGAAGGCAGTTTTCGACTTTATCTCTCATATTTCCTTTGAACTCGATAGGGTCAGCTTCACTAGTGTGCGGGAAGCAGATAGACAACACAATTTAATTGCAAAGTTGGGTGCGGTTGTTATAGTGATAAGGGAAATCAAAGTGGAAGGAGTTTGAATAATATTTATTTGAAGAGTCATAGCTTATCCTCTATAAGCTATTTACAAAGTGCATAATATTACATCAATTCTTAGAAACGAGCCACTGGAATATATCTCACGGGTTAAGAGTCTATAACTAATTTGCACCATTAAGGAAGACCAAAATTCTCAGGAAACTCTTAACCAGAGAATGTAACACTATTATCAGCACTGTCATATTTAATAGCACACAGGTAACTCTACACACACACACACACACACACACACACACAAAGAATAAGATAAAAATAATCACATGGTTGCACTTATTTACATATTACCTATATCATCATGGATGTATATGTGCTGCTTATATACATACAGCTATATAAATTCATACATGTGTATGGGACATATTTGTATACAATGTTCTTCTGGCATACAAAGTAGAAAAATACAAGTGACATGCATAATTTTTTTCAGAAAATGCATTATTTCCTATGCATATGAACACAGACTATTTATTATAAATCCATATAGAATGCACTCTCCTGACTAAAGAGGTTTAATTATTGATATATCAAAAGGACTCCCAAGGGCAACATTATAATAAGACCTGTACTTAGACATGAAGCCAGGCTGAGAGGCATGAAAGAATACATATACAACATTTTTGGGAGTTCCATGTTGCAATGAAGTGTTAACACCACACAATAATTGTATTTGAAAAATTCCAGATGAAACAGAAATCAGGTCTCAATCAGAAAGCATTCTGAAGGTCCTACTGTAATCAGCAATCAAAATGCCAAATGGCACCAAGAACATGTAAATGGAATAGTATTTTCTTTTTAGTACCACAGAGATAAATGTCACTTTAGATGTTACATGCAAGATACTATTTAGGCAGTTTAAAACCCTGACTAGTACCCAGATCTGCGTCAGATACAACTGAGAATATGAGAATTTGTCTCATGCCTTAAAAAAGTCAGCAAGCAAGGTCCTCTGAGGTCACAGCAGGACCACCATGGAACAAGTCCCAAGTTCCCTCCTCAATGTGGCTTCAAGGATACTTGCAGAAGCCACTTTAATGAACCCTCCCCATGAACTCAAACTGCATCAAAACACTGAAACAAATGTCTTTTCATGTACACTGTTGCAAAAACACACCTCTGATATTTATAAAAAGTCTGTGAGGCAGATTGGACTTTTTTTTTTTTTTTGGCCAAAGCAGTAGGAACAGTAAACAATAGTCTTTAATAGCATATAGATACGTAAACAAGATCAGAATGTGTTCTAGGAATCTTTAAAGTGTCCTTCTATTAGAGGATAACCAGTGTTTTCACCTATCTTTCTATTTTCAGAACTTTTCCTCTTAATAACAGAACATGGGAACACATTTTAAAGAGAAAAAAAAATTTACTTTCTAAACTGGGTGAAAGGACAAAAATGAAAACCCTGACAAGGACAAGATACAACAGTGGCTCATTTTACTTATAAACAGTTTTCCTCTATGTCTATAAAACGTGGATTTTATCTGCAGACAAATAAATGGATATATTAAGAAAAAGACAGCAATTTTTTAACATTATTAAATTCCTGTATTGTTCTTTTGTTATTGGAACAGGAAAAGAAAGGCCACTGATAAGGAAAAAGCACTTCATTTGCTTTTCGGGAAATTGAAAAAAAAAATCCCAGTGACAGAGAAAAGAATAATGAAGTGTAGGAAAACTAGGAAGTTGTCAACCAGAAACAAAAAAAAAAACACATCCTCGATTTAGAGGGACATTCCAGCTCCTTAAAAACTCACACAGACATTAATTCATGTCAATTCCTTCCCTCTTCCAACTTTACAGGCACCACTTACTGCTGTCACCTCCTCCTGATGCAGAAAATACTTAGCAAGAGAAACCACGAATCAAAAGCAGGAAGGCACACTATAAGAATATATCCCTATCTTTGCACGTATCATCAACCAATAGGAATCCGTTATTCTTATCTTAGAGCATATGCACCATTAAAAGAATGGTCTCATAGGTTTTGAAACAAATTATTCAAATGCCCCAGAACAGTATGCTTAGTGAAGGTCAATATGAACTAGGGAATAAGTCAGATTATATTATTAGAACGTTTCTTTAAAAAAACTTAAATATTTAATTTTAGTGCTCTTAAATACCTTTCTTGAGAAAGTTATAGATTTCACAAAGAACAAAGAAGTGCCGATTCTAGAAGTAAACGTGTCTACAAATCACAAAGTAGCTTTTAAACTGATTAAAGTTAGCTCTGATTCTTATTTAGCAATGTCTTCCAGAATGTCTACCGGGCATAACACTATTCAGACTGGGTATGGCTGCTCTACCCTCATTATAACTCCTGTGTATCTGATCTCTCCCACTAGACTTCTTAGGGCGAGGTCCTTTCCATATTCATCTCAAATGACCCCATGCAGTGGACCAGCCCCAGGACCATCCTCCCCAAGTGAGCAGGGCTCAGTCAGGAAGGTGCATCATTGACAGTAGAAATCCTTGCTCCTTCCTTCTGGATTGAATTCAATAAGAATTTCACAATTAGGATTAAAATGTGGGGATGCAGGCAGAAGTAACACTCTGGGGTACAACCAATCAAAAACGGTAAACAATTTAAATTTTTTCCTAGATTATAGTTACTGATAGAAATGAGAGAAAAATGATGCTAGGCTTCTGAGGTGGAAAAAAACTAAAAGAATAGAATAGGAAGGGCATAGACAGAAAAGACAAATTTGGCAACCTTTACAATTTTCATGTCAGGTTAGCTTTAGTAACCTTCAACAAGAACTGGAGGAAAGTAGAGCTTTGCTTTGAGATATATTTTTATGTATGTGGTATGCATTCAGCCCTGCTTCCTCCCATTAGCAAAGATTTTCTTTTCTTTTTCTTTTTTAATTAAAACCCTCTTTATTTAAAGGAGCTTTTTTTTTCTCTGAGTATCTCTTAATCAAGATACTAGTAAATATATAATACTGGCAAGACAGGTGAGTACAAAAAAACACAGTGTCTAATAGAGGTTCCTTACCTATAGTGATAAAATTATAAGAACATTTGAAATGATCACTTTTTGACTGCCTGTGAGTTTATGCTAAAGTGGTTATGCCTCCAAATTCTTTCTTGAACTTCCCTTGCACAGATTGCACAGACTTTTTTTTTTTTTTTTTTTTTTTTCCATAAGCAGGACATAAACTGTGCAGCTTGGCTGAGTTGTCCACAATCCCAGATCGTGGTCTTGGAATACTAATTACACTAACGAACGAGGTTTTAATTGCCTGACAGCTCCTGCTTATGCAAACCCTCCGGTTGATGGAGACAAGCTTGGGGCTGCAGCTCTGCTCTGCAGGAGGCGGAGAACCCCTGTGGACACAGAAGGGACAGCTCCAGCTCCCCTTAGAGGGAAGGGAGCCCTGCCATGGGGAGTGGTCTTCACGCACAGCAGCCTTTGCCAGCAGCTCAGAAGGCCTCCTGGGCTGGGATTCCAGATCCTTTCTCATGTCAGGAAAAACCTTTGTGGGGGCCAGGGCTTAGCCGGACACAGCTGGGCAAAGCAGCAACTCAGCAGCTCTGTGTTACAGAGCACATGCCGAGCCCTGGGAAAAACAGAGAGGTCACCTACAGCCAAGTCAGAAACCACAGACACGCGCGGGAGTGCTCAGGGCTCCCCAGCATTGAACATGTCACCCTGCTAAGGTCAGTCATCAGACCAACATTTTTTAAGCATCCCGGGTAGGTGGAGTTTTAGGCGTGGCCCTCGAGAACACCGTTTATCTGGCTCAAAGTGGCAGGTTGTTTTCGTCCTTGTAATATTAACAATAAGTCTCTTTTAAAAACATAGAGTAAGTACATTCTAGTTAATCCTGAAATAAAGCCCAGATGTAGCAACACCTGCTCACCTACAACTTTTGGTGCGCCTTTAACCAACCTGGGATTAGGTATGGGAAGAGGACAGAAAAGTGCTTGAACTAGGCACATCTTTGGACAGAAGAGATGGCTTCAAAGCTCAGAGTTAAGAGTTAAAGCAAAGAAAAAGGTGAAAAAAAATCCATGAATGAGAGGTATAAAAATTATTATGCTGTTTACAGATGACTGTATAGAAAGTATCACTCTAAATGTCAACTGGAAAATTTGTTTTTTGTACCAATCCTTTTTGTAACCTAATGTGTAGGAATAAAAAGGCTCCTTTACACTCACACTCCTGTTGGTAACTAGATATAAAATATTTAATCATGACTTTTTTTTTTTTTTTTTTTTGATGGGCAAAGAAATCACAACAACCAGAAGGTCACTGTATGACTTCCAACAGTTAAAATGCAGGTATAATTATTCAATCAACAACTGCTCCTCTCCAACTGGTCTCAAGCCAAGTTCCCTGAGTTTCCTGTTTTTATTTCCCAGATAATTTGAAACTGGTTTCTGCCTTTTGGTAACCCTTTTTATTTTCCTGGTACCAGTTATCAAGACATCAAAACAATGATTTAAAACATGTTTCTAAGGACAATTCTTCCCAAAATTTGTATCTATAACAAAAAAGTTTTAAACATTGATTTAACTGTCAATGTAAGTAAAAGTATACTACTTACAAAAATATGTAACTTTGTCTACACTTTCTTTCCCAATAACATTGCTAGAATTTAAAATGAAACACACGTACTTACATTTTAAAGTCACTTTATATATCTATGTTTACAGATATACATACACATGAATATGGGTATGTGCGTGTGCTTATGTATATATGCTCCAAAAAAGAAAAGACAAAGAATATTGTCAATTTGTGTCTTTACAAAGAGACTGGGATAAGATTTAAAGTTGCATAATGGTCTTACTGCCTTATAAACAAGTACCTTTGATGGCACTTGGGAAGCTAAAGGAAAAATCAGCTGGGACCTTGATGATAATGAGATCCCTGACCCACCCGGAAGGTGAGGTTAAATGTGTTTTCCTTTGGTCAAGGGAAGGGAATTCCAGATCCTGTGCTCATGTCAGGAAAAACCTTTGTGGGGGTCAGGACTTAGTTTTTCTAAACTTGATAAGCAGTGTTAACTGGATTCCCCTAAAATAAACTTTTTACACAATTTATATGAGCTAAAGCAACACATTTACAAGCATAGTATCACTTTCAGATGTAACCAGCCTAAGAAAACTAGAATCTATCACAAGTAAGTTTAATGAAGCAGCTGAGTAACTTAAAATTTAGGAATCTGTACACATGAAAATCCTGAAGCAAAGAAGGCATGGTCCTTGCAATACAGAATGCTTGGTTTCAGGATAAATAAGAATCAGAGTTTGAGAGGTTTCCTTTGTTTTTTTGGGGGGGTCAAATATTAGCACAGTTATACTAATAAGACTTATCAAGTTTAAAACACTAAGTCCTGGCCCCCACAAAGGCTCTTCCTGACATGAGCAAAGGATCTGGAATTCCCTTCCCTTGACCAAAGGAAAACACATTTAACCTCACCTTCCGGGTGGGTCAGGGACCTCATTATCATCAAGGTCCCAGCTGATTTTTCCTTTAGCTTCCCAAGTGCCATCTAAGGTCACATATCTACTATCAATGAGTATATTAACATCAGTTTGGAAAGGCCAACAGCTTACCCCAAAATCCTTTCCCTTAAACTTCATAAACCTTATAAAATGTACACAACCCACCCATTTCCATCCTCCCTCCAATGGAACAGTTACAGTGGTGATCATTTGTAACAACTGTCTTATTAGTTTAACTCTGCTATATAACAGTCTTAGAGTAAACAGCAATTATATTTTTGGAGAACATATAATTTAATTTTTAGTGTATCTGATTCTGTGAATTAATGACTATTTCTACTACAGTCAATAACATATTAGGAAAGATTTTGAAATAATGGCATTTAATGCCATATAGGAGATCAATTTAATTGCCAAAAAAAATCCATAGACATAAAGTTTTAGATATATTTGTAAAGTTTAGCAAAGACCAAATGGGTAAACCTATGTAAAGGATCAACTCTATTAAAAGCAAATGATTTTTCCGGCATCTGAGTCCCAGGATTTGTTTTGTCTCTTATCATGTGGTCCTGTATAATATGAAATATTTCATTTTTAACATTTACTTGAGAAAAAAAATTTAACTGCATAATGAAACCATTACCATTACCATTACCATTTGAAGCAAAGCAATGTATAAGATACGCTTTTCTAAAAAACAATGAAAGTAGTAATGGAAATCAAAATTAGGTCCAGGGACTACTTGAAGATAGGATGTTCTCTGAAACCAGTACAACAAATCCATTTCTCTGTGCAGCGAAGTCGATTCACATAAACATTCTGTAACTTTTCTACTCAAACTGTGGTGAAAATAGGCAGTAACAGCTTCTCCTGGGGCTTGCTGGAAATGCAGATTTCCCTAGCCCTAGTCTCGTCCTAGTTAAGCAAGCTCTCTGTGTAACCATCAAGCTCTCACAAGTTTGAGAAACGTAGGAGACACCCCCAGTGCAGGATGCCCAGGCTTCACACGGACCTTCAGCTGCGTATGGGAATGTGGGTAGGGGCAGAGCTGGGAGCCTCTATCTTCCCTGTACTTATGCAATGACAGCAGGTTTCTTGCTACAGCTGAAAAGTGTCTCCATGAAGTGGTTCTAGTGGCAGGAACGTTACGAGGAAATTCTGGTGCACTATCTCAAAGGCAGCATGAATGCTAATACTCCCAGCTCCACCAGATCACATTCACTTGTGTGTTTTGTGTGAGCATTTTACCCCACGCACATTAAAAAAAAAACCAAAATGCTTTTGAGAAAAAAAGTTACATAAATAAAAATATGGTATAGTATTTCTTTCTAAATACTAAAGATTTGTTTACTGACAAACATTACAGATGACATAAGATTTACAACATTTTATTAGGCCACACACAGCACAGGGTTGTACTATAGCCTCTAGACCAAGAACAAGGTAACAATCGAGAAAAAAATTTAGCACGTACACTTGACTTGGGTAAAGAAAAAAAATGCGAAATAAGTGAAATGTAAAAAACTAAAAATGGAATAAGGAACTCATGATATTACCATTTCCTTAGGTAGCACTGAAATAGTAAATTTAGAGTACAGTATAATTAAGTTAATGATCTGAGGCAACTGTTATTTAGGCTTTGAAAAACGAAAAGAAAAAAGACTATAAAACAGAAGTCTTTGTGTAAAAATTAGTTTCATTTCAGAGAACATAGCCATACTATATAAAATCAAAATATAAAAACAAAAAAACAAAGCAAGCTCCCATAGTGTATCGAAAATGCATTGTAATTTAGGTCCTTAGAAAATAGTCCTCAGGCCGGGCGCGGTGGCTCAAGCCTGTAATCCCAGCACTTTGGGAGGCCGAGACGGGTGGATCACGACGTCAGGAGATCGAGACCATCCTGGCTAACACGGTGAAACCCCGTCTCTACTAAAAAATACAAAAAACTAGCCGGGCGAGGTGGCGGGCGCCTGTAGTCCCAGCTACTCGGGAGGCTGAGGCAGGAGAATGGCGTGAACCCGGGAGGCGGAGCTTGCAGTGAGCTGAGATCCGGCCACTGCACTGCAGCCTGGGTGACAGAGCGAGACTCCGTCTCAAAAAAAAAAAAAAAAAAAAAAAAAAGAAAATAGTCCTCAGGTAAAAGCAAAGTCAATTTGCACTGGTGAATCTGAGGAGTAGTGGCACATGGCATGTGCTCAATACATTCTTTTTGAATGAATAAATGCATGAATGAATCAACAATTAAAGCAGCTCTAAAACGAAAGCGGTAGCCTCAGAAGGTACTTGTAGAGAACGGTGAGTACCTTCTGGACTGAAAGCGTCTATGACTATAATCTTGTTTCTTGACCTCTCTATCCAATTACTTAATCATTTCAGTGCTTCTACTCTGAACTAGCTCTAATCCCAGGTGTGGATCTGACCAGCTCTACTACAGTCAAATACTTTTAAAGGCTTTTTTGAACAAGGGGGTACAAATTAGTCAACCAATCAATGAACAATTAATTAAAATAATATATTCCATTTTATACATCTGAATATCATGGGCGCTGGCAATTGTGTTTTAGACTTTCACTTGGCTAACAGTAGTAGCAGTCCTCAGAGGAGTCACTTCCTGCACCAGCTTCACTGCACGGGGTCCTTTTATCTCACTCTTGGTGTGTTAACACTGCCAGTCACTTTTTTCCTGCATTATGCATATTACTGTCACATTAATCTTCCTAAAAAAGGTCATACTCCTCACATCATTACTCAAAAGTCATTAGACACCACAATCTCCCTCGGAGGGTGACTCATAAATCCTTATCTCAAGCTCAGATCTCTCCCTGAGTTCCAGACCTGTAACCCTCATCCTCCCCTTTATTCTCCATAGATACCTTAAATATAACCAAACAAATCGAGTATCTACCTCATGCAACCTCCCACAAAGCTGCTCTCCTTGTATTTCACATTCTAATAAATGACACCACAATATATCCTGATCATCATCTTCCCAAAATCTATCCTGACCACCTCCTCTCCAGCATTCATCTTGATAATCATCCTCCCCAAATCTGGAAGTCTTCCCTTTCTTCATCCCCTAAAGTCAATCAGCCACTGAAGCCCACTGACTCCGCCTCCTTAATATCTTCCTATCTGTACCTCTCTGTCTGTCCTCTCTTTTCTATCCAAGGCTGCTCTTAAACTCTCCTTCCCTTCTGTTGAGCCAATCAACAAATTTCTCAGAGTTGGACTCAATTCCTAGTTCCTCCACAAAACCTTCCTTGATTTATCCATCTTATGAATGCGGCACAGTTCTTATTTGTCCACTCAATATAAAACAATGATGTACAGTATCACATGCCAATTTTTGATTGTTCATTTTTTTCTCTATATATTTAGAGAAAATAATTCGCAACAGCCAAAAAGGATAAACCATTCGACATTCTCCAAACGTTTTCAGCTAAAACAAAGGAGAATTATCTAAAGCCCTAAGTATCTTCCTCCTTTTGCAAAATGTTCATCGTGCAAGCAGGACTAGGTTCCACATATTCTACACCAATCTAACTAATGTGATGTGTGATGCAGCAATTATGAAAACACATTTTAAGGATAACACAGACACCCCTTCAGCCAGTTTCTGCTTGGTGATAAATCACTGCAAAGTAGGTTATTTTTACTTTTCTATACAAACTCCCAATGAGGTTATACCTTTTTGTGGAGAGATCCGACTTTTCTCATGGATACCTCTTTGTAATTATACACCATAGAGTATGTACGTATGAATTCTACTTAATGAGTTACTGAATTACATTTAAAAATTCCTTGTGACTAATAGCTCTATGTGGATGTCAAATATAATTTGCCCAAAACAAAAACTCTTGAGTCCTTCCTAAATCTGCTCCTCCCTCTAGTAAAGGGCACTACAATTTGCTTCAACTCCACATCTAAGAGTACTCTTTGATTTCTCTTTCCCTCAACATCCGTATCAACAACTTCTGCTAATTCTATTTCCAATGATACCTCGAATCCACCTATTTGTCTTCATCTCTAACTCTCAGGTATGAGTCCCCATTCTCTCTTACATGAACTACTAAAAGAACCCCTACCAGCCAGCTCTGTTTACACTCTTGCATCTCCCTACCCCAACCAGTCTCCTTTTCCACCATATTCATCTTTTAAAAGACAAATCATGTCAAACCTTTGCTCACAGTCCTTTAACGGCTTTCCTGTGTACTCATCACAAAATCCACACACCTCATCATCATCTACAAGGGCTCACTTGGTCTGGCCTTCCCTTCCTCCCTCCCTCCATTCTGGTCACACTGTTTCTTCTTGCTAGTCCTTCAACACACCAAGCTTGTTCTCTCCTTAGAGCTTTTGCAGTTGCTGTTCCATCCATATGGAATTCTCTCTCCTCAGGTCATTATAAGGCAAACTCATCTGGGCACTGAGATATCAGTTTGAACTGCCCTTCCTTCATAGAATATGCCCCCGACACTCCTGAATAAAGGAATTTTCTAAGTAATTCTCTATCACAGCATACTGGTTATTGTTTTCCAAAGCTTTTATCATACCATATGCTATTTTCTTGTTTATTTATGTATTTATCGCCTGTGTGACCATCAGGTTCTCTCAAGTTTGAGAAACCTAGGAGACACGCTTAGTGCATGACTCCCAGGTCTCCATGCACCTTCAGCCCCGTATAAAAATGTGGGTGGGCACAGAGCTGGGAGCCTCTGTCTTCCCTGTACTTAGGGGATGGCAGCAGGTTTCTTGCTACAGCTGAAAGTGTCTCCACACTACAGTTCCGGTGGCAGGACTTCAGTCAAAGTCCCCCTTTGGAATTAAGCTCCATGAGAGCTGTATCCTCAGCAACTGCAACAGTGCCGCGTATGTATCTGGCATTTCATAAATACTTGCTGGATGAAATGAACACATGAATGATTTCCAGTGTGTTTTTATATTCTTAACCGAATGTGGCATGGTTTCATATTTCTGATTAGTTCTTGAATTATGATCACTGAATTACAATAATTTTTTTAAAAGCTATGTGCCCAACTTGGAATTACAGGCAAACTTAAAAGTTCAACTTATTCACTGCATCATGGAAACCCTTGGTATTGACATTACTTATGATCACTGAGCCCAGAGAGACCCCTAGAACACCCTTGTGGCAGCTGCAGAGGCTGGCACTATAGAGGCTGGCATTGCTTTTACTACTGTATCAAACTGATGTGCCCATGGTGCACTAATTTCACTTTTGTGGTGCTCAGTCTAACATATACCAAATCACTGATTAATAGGTAGCAAGGCACAGAAGTATAAACTTTGTTAAGATCAAGGTGGGATGACTTGAGGGTCATTCCCTTTATCAGACTTCTTCCTTAGAAAATACAGATCACTCTGACAAACTCTTCTGCACAAAGCCATGGCTGACTGTTACCCAGCATCCTATTTCCTTTATATTTTTGACAAACTGATTTTATGGCGATATGTTCCAAGTATTTTAGAAAACTGAGTAAAATCCAGGACCAACTCCTTTTAAACAAATGTAAGTAATACACAGGAACTTTTTCAATGCCCAGAAATTTCCAGTATTCTCCATAAGTCTGTAATACTGAAATGCCCTGCAATAACTTCCACCCGTTTTTAAAAATGTTATAGCAACATTTCAAATTCATTTTCAGCATAACCACCAAAAACACAGAAATGGAGATCCATGTTTTCTCATTATGCTCTGCCAAGAATACAATTCTTCTTGCCCTATGCCCACCACTGCACACCTTAATACTATAAACTACTCAAAGAATAGTCCCTAAAATGAGGCTTTAACTAGACCATTCACCTTCCTGTAAGGGATTCGGGAGCAAGTCTAAATTCGCCAGGTCATCCATCATCATTGCATCTTACCCCTTCTTGGCTTTGCAAAATCACCCATGCCCTGCACAAGCCTCCCTCCCAAATCCCATTCTATGCCTTCTAGAGCTTATCAACAAAATCCTTTCTGCCCTTATTCTTCCCTCTGGACGTTCCCTTCACCTTCTTGCGTAAACTGAAACCTAGGTAGTATCTGACTACTCTTTTTTCCTTGAAGTCTTCTTAAATGGGAATGGCTTTATCTCCCACATTCCATAAATCCTGGCAGGGGCATAGGTATCTTCTTTGTTCTCACTGCTACTTTCAGATCATTCTTCCTTTTCCCCTTTAAAAAATAAAACTTTGTCCACTTGAAGCATATGCAATTAGACATCACCAGCCACAAAGAGGTGTGGCATTTACCTGCAAAACTTCTGGCTCCATGTCTCTTCCCTGCTACTATTCCTTGGCATCTTCATCATTGGTAGAGGCACTTCATCCTGACTCACCTATCTGACCTCCCAGCCCTAGTGATGTTCTTCACCCCTCTTCAATCAACTACATCATCCATGGTAACTTCTAACCCTCATTACAACCAATAATAACTTTGTCTTCAAGTATTCATTTCTACTTACTTCCTTAGCTATCTCACTCCAGTAATTCTTCAATCCCACTAGAACCTCCCCTCTACTCTCCATATTACTGACTCCCTGATTATGTCTCCTTCTCAGTGTAGGTTACATGGTCAATCACTACAAAGCTCTCTTATATAATTCTCAATCCCCATGACTCCCTCTCTCTCTTTCTATCAGAATGGTCAGGAAAATACCCAACCTGCAACCTCTCTTACCTACACTGCACACCTACATCAGAACTAGAGAAAATCACACATCTGTGCTGGCTGGCCTCTCTTCAAAGGCATAACCACTAACCTCAAATAAGCTGTCAGTACCAGTAGGTGACCCTACTACATTTCCCTAGTTAATTCATTTGTCCTTTCCTTTAAAGATATCTGTTTACATTTTCCTCTTTCTCTTTGATTTTCCACACTCTTTCTTCCATCTCAATGTCAGATGATGACCTTGTTTTATACTCCCCTGAGAAACAGAAACAATTTTGTTCTCCTTATTCCTCAAAGTCTTTGCTCCTGCAATCGCCCTTCTTACATTATTGGCTTTTCCTTCTTACTAGATCGTTGTGGTCATCATCCAAACATGCTGTAGTATCTCCTGTATTTTCTTAAGCTCTTCTTGACCCTACTTTCCCCTAAAACAATTACCCCTATTTTCATTACCATTTTATTACGAGACTCCTCAAGTCTTCCTACGTCTATAACTTGCACTATCATTCTACTATTTCAGGTTAGAAACCCTAGAATCATCTTTGTGTAATTTTCATCCTTCCCTTTCCTGCTAGCAGACACCGTAGGTTCTTCCATCAAAATGGTGCATATATCCATCTCTTCTTTGCTGTTTTCCTGCTGCCACTCTAGTCCAGTTTCTTGTGGTAACACATCTAAACAGCTAAAAAGCTCTCCAATGAGCCTCCTGACTGCCATTATTTCCCTCTGCTAATTCATTTTGCATTCCACCACAACCAAAGTCTGCCTGATGCTGACTTCACCATCTTCTTTCTGATTCTGTCTGTTCATAAACCCACAATAATCTCTGATTGCTCATATTACCTGGCTTAAGCTTGTTGCACAATGTTTAAGACATTTCATAATCTGGTCCTATCCTGCCTCGAACCTTTATTTCCTATTGTCCACCAACATAAAACTCTGCTCTTTCAGACCAGTTTCCCTAGTGTGTTCCATGTAAGTCATGCAGATTCCCACTTCCACATTTTCTTCTTTTGTCCATGTTGACCTCACTCCTGAAATCCATCATCATCACTATTCTAAATTGTTTAGACTGTACCCTCCATGATACCTTATCACGCAATTCAAAATCATACTTTCTTGGCACTGAGGTCCTATAGCATTCCAAGTCTCTGTCACTATTAATGACGTGGATATTTATTAAGTATGATTTTATCACTAATTCTTTCATATACAATATATACCTGAATATAAGTACACTTTTTCCTTCAAAATTCCTTCTCAGAAAAAGGAAATCCCCTAATCCTGATTTCTCACAAGATCTCTCATACTGCCTGGTGCTTTATTTTGAATAACAAAGCACTGTTTGTAGAAGATACATTAACCTTAAATGACCTCAACTAATTCCACATTTGGATTACACAGAAGCCATCTGAAATAATAAGTTGGAAAATAACAGGTAAAGAAATTCAATCAGATACAGTAATTATTCCTGTGGGAATGATCTCAGAATTGGAAATGCTGGATCTCACAAACACCCTTTTTAGAATCACTTTAAAAATCAATCAAGTTAATCTCCACATTGCAAAGATCATAAATACATGCCTAACTAATTGCAAATGCAACTGTCCTAATTTTATGTGAAGAGATATTGGGTTTTGGGACAAAACTTCCTGTGATAGCATCATCCTTAGATTCAAAATCTGCTGCATCTCAAACAACTTAGGTGGCAGTGAAGAGGGCATGTTCAGGAGCAGGGCATTAAATGACCTGGAAGGGGGCCTGAGTAGAGATAATGATAGCAATGGTGAGGCATTCACCATTCAGGACAGTTTCCTGAAAATGTAAGAATGGCAAAAAGTAATAATTCTAAATTGCTGTATGACTTTACATGAGTTTAAATGTGTATGCACAGTTAAATTATTAACTATGTAAACAGACATGTGATCACATCATCTATATCCCTAAATGTTTACATACTGAAGTTGGCAAAATACTCTTTTATGGCAGGCAATGGGTGTGGGGAGCAAAGGGCAACTGAACAACAAAAATGAGTTAGGTAACCAATGGTATTGTTTAAGTCATGAAGTGACAGGAAAAATACTTGGTGTGGTTAGTACTAGCACTGATACTTATCAAATGCGTGGAAGCTCAGTTTCCCAATGTTCAAGTTCAAGGACTGGACTAAATGTTCTCTAGGATCCTCTGCAATTCGCAAATGTTATTTCTATTGTTTTCTACTCTATTCTTTTCTAATGACTCAGGAGCACTGGTAAATACAAAGAGAAATGTTATTTTGTAGGCTACTGCAAATTTCTTCTTCCTTACCATTTAATATAACTTGGAAACTAAGTACATTTCCAAAACTTCAGTCCTGCTTTGCTGACCTTATAAGCTTGATTTTTGGACTTTAAGAATCCTTGGTATTAGATTACCAACCATTCCATCTTACAATGACATCATTTTAGAGATAAGAGGTATATTTAAGAATGTCTCTTTCAGCATCTTTTTCCCTCAAGAAGAAACCAGGGGCTACGAGAGTTTAATGCTGCTCAGCAGCAGAACTGAGACCCAAACCCAGGCTTTACTCCTTCTGAATTCTGGCTATGAGCCATGACACCAAGCTCTGGGTACTCCACAGGAGATTACTGTGGTGATGAGTCATATTTTCAATTTCTTGAAGTGTTTTCTCAGTTGTATGTATGAATATACAAAAGTTATGGGCCATATCAGTATAATTTTCTTGTTACTTGAATGCAATTTCTGACTTTTCTCCAGAGGTGAAGTGCCTAATGATCCCTCCACGCCCTATGTGATTCCTGCCCTCCAGTAAAACCAACCTAAGCCTTCAATCATCACTGTATAACTCTCCCATTTCTGCTAAAGAGATAACTCTTTCATGCCAGATGAGCCGCATTTCTAATTAGCAGACTCTCCTCATGGAGCACCATCCTACGGTAAATCAAACGGAATGGACCTGGAGACAACAGATGCTGATCTCAAGCACACCGCTTGTGAAATCATCCATTATGCACAGGTGGCCTAGGAGGGCTGACACAGAGGGCCCCACTCACACCACTACAGCACCGCCATTCCACAGCGTCTTGGAAACACACACATGACATCAGCACCTGGTAAACTTCATGCATCTTAGTTGGGATTATACAAACTACCACTCTCTGTAAACTTCTCTTTGCCTTTTCAAGCTCAAATAGTATTACCACTCAGAGTTACATAATGGTAAGGCTTACGACTGGATGGTTAACAAAAATTAATGCTTACCTTCAATTCTCTTTAAAGCTGAAAGGCACATATCCTGACTTGGAAATTCAAAGGGATTGCTGCAGGTTCGAATGGTGTTACATTCACATTTCCCATTGATTATATTGCAGCCAGCAATAAGGTTTTCATTGCATGGTTTAAAACCAAGCAGTTGGTCATCAGTCCAGTTCTCATCTGTAAAACAATTAACAACCAGATAATGTGTGTTTGCAGCTTCATTCAAAGGCCTGTTTGAGGGCAAAAATGCACTGGGATGTCAAGATTAACATTCAATTTTGACAAATCAATTTGTGAAAGGCAGTCTGGCTGAAACTTTACAAATGAATGAAACCCAATCTCTTCATAATAACTGAGAAAACTGAAATAATAGCCATACATGTAGGCATTAAATAGCTATATGCAAAAAGGTTTGAAACAAAAACCCACTACTTCTCTTATGTGTTATTACAACAACAATTCAGATGCCTTTAAAAATGTTTAATATCAAATAAAGATTCCTGGGTTTTTTCATGTTCAATACAATTACAAGAGTCACATTTGTCAATCTACAAAATTATTTTTTAAAAAGTTCTGTTTTGGCCAGGCACAGTGGCTCATGCCCGTAATCCCAACATTTTCAGAGACCAAGGCAGGGGGATTACTTGAGCCCAGGAGTTCATGACCAGCCTGGGCAACACAGTGAGATCCAGTCTCTACAAAAATAAAAAAAACCTAGCTAGGCATGGTGGTGCATGCCTGTGGTCCCAGCACTCAGGAGTTTGAGGTAGGAGGATCACTTGCCCAGGAGGTTGATCACCCCACTGCATTCCAGCCAGGGAAACTGAGTGAGACTCTCTTTAAAAAGCTAATTTTTTACTCTATTGGTAGGGACCGACTTTAGATTTAAAACAGCTCTTCAACTTACTACATTAAGGCAGCTAATAATCAACAACAAAAATCAGACACCACCAAAAGAGTCACAGTGGAGGGGATCTCCTCTAATGCATTTGGGGACAGACTGGTAGTATCCATCACTACCAACCCAAAGTCAGAAACGACAACAAAACTAAAGGCCTGCAGCTCAGTGACAGGCTGAGGTAACTGAATACTGAGGCTGAGACCAAATCAGGTTCTGATCAGGGAATGGAGCAGACCACAACAAATAAAGTACATTTTAAAATCAGCTATTTTTTGGCTCAGCTCCAAAAAAATGCAATGAATATGACAGAATCATATGCAGGCTCAATTCTTAATATTCCTCATAGTTGAAACATCTCATAGGAAATTAGACTATCTATGAATCCTTGGGCCATTACATGGGTTTTTCCCACACTTAACATTATCTTTAACAGATACTTTACCCACCTGAAATGGGTACTGCTTGTTGCATAGTAAACATGTTTCTGATAAGCATATCTGAAGAGAATTTTTTAAAGTACTTGAATTTAAGAAACCTTAAACCTCTTGCTCAAACTAAGGCAGGTATAAATGCCATCTTAAGAATCTGTTTTTGGCTGGGAGTGGTGGCTCATGCCTGTAATCCCAGCATTTTGGGAAGCCGAGGCGGGCAGATCACCTGAGAACAGCCTGGCCAACATGGTGAAACCCCATCTCCATTAAAAATACAAAAATTAGCTGGATGTGGTGGTGCGCGCCTGTGGTCCCTGCTACTCAGGAGGCTGAAGCAGGAGAATTGTTTGAAACAGAGAAGCGGAGGTTGTAGCGAGCCAAGATCGCGCCACTGCACTCCAACCTGGGCAACAAAGTGAAACTCCGTCTCAAAAAAAAAAAAAAAAAAAAGTACAAACGAATGACTCTGATTTTTATAGGGTTAGCTTTTATTGCTGGCATCACTGCTCAGCGCATAAGTGAGACAAAAGTCTGCTCTCCCGGACTGAAATAAATAATTTTCTCATCAAGCGGTCTTTACAAGAATGTCATTTACTACATAAAGAGCTTCAGGGCGGTCCTTTGAAAAGGGAGAATAGAAAATCTCTTGTGTTTTGATTTCAGGAGATCAGGCTCACTTATTTGATCAAAGCCTCAGCTTTTAGTAAAATGATTATCTTTCGGATTTGAAGTTTATACCGACACACAATTTATGTTTTAAAATTTGTTCTCCTATTTAGCCTATATTTGGTCCTAGAGAGAGAGAGAGACAGAGAGACAGACAGAGAGAGAGAGACAGAGAGACAGACAGAGAGAGAGGAGGGGAGAGAGAGAGAAGCAATACACACACACATATAACATATACACACAAAGGTACATTCCTATCTTCAAGTCAACAATGAAATTACTAAAGTACTCTGAAAGGAAAATCAGAAAAAGAATACCATATTGAAAAAATTCAACATAGAAAAGAAGGTGATATTTGTCTTCAGTTATAATAAAATGTGCGTCCAAGTGATTTCTTATCTGTTTAACTGTTAACATGCTAGTAGTACTAGCATTTTACTATAGTTGTCAGATTTGCCATGGAGGAATTTTTGTAACTACATATGCAAATTTGTAACTGAAAGACAGTTTAGCCCTAGGAATTAAAAGAACTTGTAAGAAATTCCAGTAACATTTGAGCTACTGAAAAACTCTGTGTATCTGTCCTCCTTTCCTTCATAGTTTTAAGAGGAAACCTTTATTACTGTTCTTATAAATACGTGCAGTTACTGAGTTGATTCTACTGCAGAATTTTTTCCACAATAAACATCCCTTCCCACCATTCTAATTGGAACTCCCTGAAGACACCACTCTCCTGAACTACCACAATGTCTTCTAACCTGGCTCCCTGCCACTATTCTCTTGTCACTCCACCTCACTCCCCACAATGTCCCCAGATCCATCTTCCTCAAAAAACAAACCTGGCCAGTAATTATCTCTTGGCAACAAGAAAATGTCCCAGCTTCTTACTGTAGAATATCAGCTTCTTCATGGCATGGCTTGTAGCTACTTCTGCAGACTCGTCTTTCACCAGTCCCTCTCACATCCTAATGCTCTAGGCACACTGAGGCTCTCACCACAAACCTGCAGGAACTGCTCCCGTGCTTTACTCGGAGTGTCGTCCACCTGGAATACCTCCTTCCCTTCTTCCTCTGATATCTCCTGCTCATCCTTCAAAACCTAGCTCAGATGTTACCTCTTTCGAGAAGCCTTCTCCACCTGCCCCAGGAGAAGAAGGTGCTCCATCCTCCATGCTCCCACAAACATCTGCACAGACCTGTTGGCCCCTACCATAGTGGTTTTATGTAAGCCATAATTCCCCAGCAAAGAAGCCTCACATATGTATATACATACACCTATGTATATACATACACCTATGTATATACATACACCTATGTATATACATACACCTATGTATATACATGTATTATACATATGTGTCTATATACACAGACACATACATGTCACTGGTATGGTCAATGCAGTTGTATCTTTAACAAAAAAGTGCCTAATTAAAAAATGATTAAAAATAGATATATACACACACACACATATACACAAAACATCACAAGGAAAACTATGCTTCAAGATATAATAAAGAACCTGTTTAAACAACACAAATCCTGTTTTAAAAGCTTACTATTACAGCACTGTATGAAGCACACATTTCAAAGAAATGCTTGGAATACTGGGCGCATTTCTCAGTAGGCATCACCTATCATTACTCTCCTCCTCCACCGTTCAGCTCTAAGACTTCAACCTCTTATTACCTGGCTGGCATCAACAGTCCTTCCATGCAGCCCATCTCACAGCCAACTGGTTTTCACTGCCAGATGCTTTTCTCTGCCACCCCACAGGAAGACCATTTCCCCCAAATCTGGAATCAGAACTAAAAGGCCTCTGATGAGGCCGCTGCCCCCTCGCTGTTTTCTGCTGCTTTCTCAGCAGAAGTTTCCAGGCAGCAGCAGCACACTCACCTGAAGATGCTCAGGTGAAGGTGACCATCCCCCTCAGAAACACTGCTGCCACTATGTCCAGACAGGAAGCATCTCTGACTCTAAAGCTAACAACATCTGAGACACTTTTATTTTCTTTTTTTGAGAGTAAACTCCTTCAACTTTCTGCCTGTTCCTAATCAATACTTTGTTTTTCTTCGTGGGAAACAGTTTCCTTAGCAACCACTGCTTCATAGGATCAAGTACAACATGCTACTGAGACAAATGCTTTTCTGGTATTACAGAACACTACATTTTAAAATAATTTAACAAAATCAACAAGGACTGAAAGCAAAAATGTAATGAGCTTTGATTATAGAAATCAAATCTGAGCCCAAGAGTTCTGTTAACAGCATTTGGCAAATTATGTTTTAAAATCTCTCTTTTCCTAAGTAAATCCACATACACACCACAAGAATCAAGGTTCTCATTCTCTAACACAGTTCCTGGTTTCTCCTTGGACTGATCAGGAAAAAAAAAAAGTTAAAAACAGAGGTACTGGTCTTTAACAATATGAAGTAGTTTTTTTCCCGGTACCCTAAACGTGACAAGATGTAGTCTCCTCGCCTGAAAGGTCAAGACAACTGAGGTTACCTCTGCAAACGTATTTTTAAGTTTATAATTTCTGCAAGATACCAAATTAGGATATTAGATAGGGTACTTTCTCTAAGTATAAAATAGAGAAACCTACTAATTTCATAAATTCAAATTCACATATGTTCAAATATGTCTAATACTGAGTACTACAGTGAAGTGCCAGGTGTATTAAACTGCTAAACCAACACTTCCACTTGGATGTTCCAAAGACATCTTGAAATATATTGCTTTTTCTCATGACAAGCTCTGTACTTCAGTATGCAGATGAATTACTTTATGTGTATTTCCCATTTCATCCCACAGAACATTAATCAGATGTGTAATTGAGGGCTGAAATGTAATCAACTTAATAATTTGTATTGCTTTGATCAAGGGCATTCAAGGAAACTAATTTTTATTTTCTTATTTTGTTCAATTACTTATCATTTTGCTTTACTGAAAGTACACGGTGAATACACAATAACTGACTAGCACAATTTGGTGCCACAACCTCTATTCATACTAAAGTATCAGGAGTTTTATGTACCATTTTTTTTTTTGCACCATTAGTACAAAATGGAAAAAGAAAAAAAAGCAAATAAAATGTTAATACTATTACGGAAATAGTTTTGACCTGATGTACCACCCGCAAAGAGCTTGGGGCTCCTCAGGAGTCTGTAGCCCACACGTTGAGAACTGCTGTTCTAAAGAGCACGTCCTGCAGGTACACCTGGGCCAAGGAGTAACAAAGAATGCTGGGTAAGTCTTCTAGCAGTTACCGTGGACCCATAAAAATGAATGTTTCTTTAATGTGATTTAGCTAATATGTAACTGGTAAATAGGAAAATGGTGTCAGTATAATACAGATGTTCTGCTGGTTCTCATGTGATTTTTTCCCAGCACATTAATGTTCCAAAAAAAATCAAAAGTGGGCCAGGCGCGGCGGCTCACACCTGTAATCCCAGCACTTTGGGAGACTAAGAAAGGCAGATGACTTCGCCCCAGGAGTTCGAGACCAGCCTCGGCAACATGATGAAACCCTGTCTCTACAAAAGACACAAAAATTAGCCGGGTGTGGTGGCGCATGCCTGTAATCCCAGCTACTTGGGAGGCTGAGGCATAAGAACTGCTTGAACCTGGGAGGTGGAGGTTGCAGTGAGCCAAGGTCGCACCACTGCACTTGAGCCTGGGTGACAGAGCAAGACTCTGTCAAAAAAATAAATAAATAAAAATAAATATCAGGAGCAAGTTTTCTCACAGTTAAGTCTTACCAGTATATGGAAGACCTGAAGAAAAGGCTGAAAATTTTGCTTAAATTCCTTTCTTTAGTGCAAGAAATGACTGCTCTGGTGGTTAAAATGTCCTCTGTATTAAACTATCTGGGGAAACTGCAAGTAGAAATGAGAAGCCTGGAGACACTTGCCCCCGTAGTTAAAAAAAAAAAAGAAAAAAAAGAAAAACCACAATGATGAAGAAACTACTGCATGTTATGTTTAATTCTGATAACACTGTTCTTCTACAGGCAAAGTAAACATCTTCAACATCCCATGCCCGGAAAGGAGGCAGAATGCACTTCGGAGTATGGAGGACTGCAGAGGATGAGCTACCAGTGAGCCAGGTGCAAATAAATGCCAGGGGCAGCTTACCTGGGCCAGTATTTTCATTTGAGTTCTTATTGTTTGCATTTATCCTCTATGCACACAGTTGCATAGGTCTTAAGTGGCCTTCTCCAACCCTATTTTTTCCCAACAGCTCTCTTATTTTTAGTGTAATGAATGATTTTGCAGAATATGAGTAGGTTTTTTTATTTGCTTTACAAGAGTGAACAACATATGTTGCCAAGGCAGAAAACACCTGTACTTCCAATAGCTACATTCAGTCTTGTCCTGGACTTAAGTCTTTCTCCTCTAAGAGTATCTTTCAATATTCTTGGTGATGCCTGAAATTCTTTCCTTCTACATTTGACATGAAAGATTTTCAACGCAAAGACTAGTTGGAGAGAAGTTTCCATCCTGAGGGCAGGAAAGTGGGCACTGAGAAAGATACGAAGGATGAGGCCTCTTACAAGATGTATGGAGGCATAACCAACACTAGATTTGTGAAGCAGCAGCTCCAGGGGATACAGATCCCCTGTGCTAAGGAGCTACAGGAACCAGCTGTGGCAATACCAGCTTTGAGTGGTCCTGGATTCAACCTCTATGCCCTTCAACATATCTTTCCATCTGCTTGCTGGTGTCTGAAATTCCACTAACATGGAAAAAAACATTTCAGGTATGAGTGCACTTACTGGACAAAGTATTGTGTGTTCATATGAAATTTCTGCCAACCTGAAGGTGGAAAGCATTTGTATACTCAGATTCTTACCATTTCCACCTAGTATCTGTTTAGGTTAATAGAGTTTACTCCAAACCAAGAGCACCCCATTATATGGCAATCCACTCACCAGAAATATGCTATAGCAGATATTAAAAAGCAAGAAACAAATTCACAGTACATACTCAGAAGCTCACAGTAATGGAATTCTGTTGGCAGAAGAGAAGCTTCTGGGAATATATATCAAATTAATTCTCCAGCTGTTCACATATCCCTGTGGCTACAGGAAGATGCAAATAGCTAATACTGGCATCTCTTTTCATGCCAGCCTAGAAACTCCAGTGTAATGTAAAATTGCTGCTCTTAACTCCCCCAGCTCCTGGCTGGCTGTTATCAGGCATTCAGTTCTGCTCGAGGAGGAATCGAATACAGTCTGCTTTCATTCTCTCTGCTTCAAGCTTAAGGCCTATGTACCCAAAGCTGGCACTTCCTTCTCCTTCTCTTCCTTGTGCTGTAATCAGTGCAAAGCAGGAAGGGCAAATTTATGGTTATCAGTAGAAATGACTCGTTACAAAAATGTATTTTACAGACATTTCTACAAAGTGAAACAATTTTAAGCATATGTAACTATAAACCAGAGTGGACAAAGCCTGAATCTTTCAAACAATGGAATACTAAAGTGTGGACACAATTTTTCGTTGAAGACTAACTCTTAAACTGATGCAAACATCTAAATGTATAACAAACAAGAACACTGATTTGTATTATGTCCAAGTGAGGAATTCACTGAAAAACAAGCAGCACTGATCCAATATACTAAATCAACTTACAGCAAAATATTTGTTAATAAGCATATGTCCCTTTGCTACACTTTCCATCATACACCTCAGCAATACAACTAACAAGAGAAGCACCAGTTTCATGTTTCGTGAAACAAGGAATAAGGACGGGAGAAACTGGGGCTACAGGACACAACTCTCCTATTTCACAGTGCTGCCTAACCTAGGAGCCATCTTAAACTGTATACGGAGAAACAACCCAGTGGGGGATGGTGTAATGGAGAGGGCCCTGGCCCAGGAGACCACAAAACTGAGCTCTGTCACTCATTCACAGCAGGACCCTGAATAAGGCATTTAGCTCTCTAAGCTCCAATTTTTTAATTACAAAAAGGACGTGGAATGGATAATTCATGAGGCCCCTTTAGACTTTATCCTGATGTTTGATTCTAGCATCTTTATTGAAATTGTACAATGCTAACAATTTATTGGGAACAGTGCCAGAGAATCACATGCCTATGGCAGTCATAATTTAAATTTATTTATTTATTTATTTATTTATTTTTTGAGACGGAGTCTCGCTCTGTCGCCCAGGCTGGAGTGCAGTGGCGCAATCTCGGCTCACTGCAAGCTCCGCCTCCCGGGTTCATGCCATTCTCCTGCCTCAGCCTCCCGAGTAGCTGGGACTACAGGCACCCGCCCCTGCGCCCGGCTAATTTTTTCTATTTTTAGTAGAGACGGGGTTTCACCATGGTCTCGATCTCCTGACCTTGTGATCCGCCCACCTCGGCCTCCCAAAGTGCTGGGATTACAGGCGTGAGCCACCACGCCCGGCCCATAATTTAAATTTAAAGTAATGTTCCATTACCAGACCAATTTGACTTCGTTTTGAAAACAAAGTCACTATGCAGAGTAAGGCAAGCCAAAGGTCTTTTAATGTAATGAACATCACTTTCCAGGACCTTTCCAGTATCTTCATCTTAGAGGATTCACTAGCTGAGGTCTCAGTAAATCTCCTCATTTAATAAAACAGGATTGGCTATGAACTGACAATTGTTGAAGCACTCTGTCATGACGCAACTGTCTCTACTTCTGTATGTATTTGGAAGTTTCTATAATAAAAAGATTTTTTAATGTGAGGGGTTTATAGGAAACTTACCAAATACTTAAAAATGAAGAACAATGGAAGCACCATATGTCAACATTGATGGGGACACAGTTAAGACAGTGTTTAAAGGGAAATTTCACAGGGCAAAAGGCAGGTGAAAAAAAAAAAGAATGAACTAAGCATCCAACTCCAAAAAAGAGCAACAGAGCAAGTTCAAAGAATCAAGGAGGATGGAAATAATAAATCTACGGAGAAAATAAAAGCAACAAAAACAGTTAACAAAATTAAAAAACTGGTACTTCAGAAAGATTATTAAGACATCTTATAAATGGCTTTTGATGAATAGTCTCACACAGCATGTTAATTCATCCAGATACTTTGATGTATATTATTTCAATCACTTTCTCTTTTGAGGTTTTATCAGGAAGTTACTCAAAGTTAGACACTGAATGGCTCCATTTCTGAAATTTTTTGAATAACCAAGGTAGGTATTTAATGCACATTTACATGTTTTCCTAGCTGCAGTTAGTCTGACTGCACTCTGTGGCACAGAACTTCACTCTCTTACATTCCCTCTGCTTTAAGAGTAAAATCCAATAGTTTCCAAGGAAAATCTCAGGTCTTCTCCCCTGGTTCATGTTTGTGCTGTGCTAGATCAGCCTTCTATTCAGGCACAGGCCATGATTAAGCAACGCAGCTGTCTCTGAACTTGAATGTCCAATAAAAAAATGTAACTCCATGTTTATCCAGCTTCAAAGGATATCAATTTTCAGTTATCACACACACTCTTACTTAAAAAATCAATAAATCTTGTTTGAGGAAAAAAGTAGGAGAAATGTGTAATTATTCCCTATTTGATCTCTTCATCAGGATACTCTAAAAAAGGCATCCTTGGATTAAGCCAGGTCATCAGCTGTCTCTTACATACCTGGTTCAGAGTGTTTTATCCTCCTACGGAGGTGCTTTAAAGTAAATAATACCCAGCAAGGGGTGTTAAGGGAACAGCTCAATCAAACTTCTTAAGGCTATGGAGTTGCAAAGCAATGGTCTACAAAATGAAGTCCAACGTGCAGTCATTTGAGTCCCTGACATGGAACAACGCAAAGCCAGTATAGACTTGATCCCAGCAAACTTCTTCAACCTCATCTCTGCCATGCCTCCCTCTTCCTCCAGTAAGAGTGACTATGAATTGCATGAATGTCCCATGTTGTTTCATGACATTCATGGCTGTTCTCTCTAACTAGAAAGTTACTTCTCTTCATCTGCACTGGAAACTCCTCCTCAGTGGTTAATACTTTCTTTAGATTTCCCCACTCTATAGGGACTGAATTAAATATGATTTCCAATGTAGGACTTCTACTGCATATCTATTAAAATTACTTCACTTACAGCAGCACAATGAAATTGTTCATCTAATCTCCTTTACCAGAAATGGGTTCTTTGAAACTAAGGATCTACTTTTTACTCTTCATCACTGAACTATCATATGGCTTAGCAAATAGTAGCTTAGCAAAAGAAATACCTGCAGAAGGAATAAATAGGGATAGGGAGGACAAGCACATGAATTTAATCAAAGCGATGTGAATCTTTGAGCGGCAAACTTTTTCTGGAAAGTAACTTTGTTGGTAGAGGAAGAAAAGTCAATTATTTAGAAATAACAGAGAAACATCTTTGGATCTCAGCATTCCTACTTGTGAAATATTAGTATTAATTCAAGTTTTCTTTTAACCTCAATACTATATTAAGCAACACTTCCACAAATCAATATTTATGGCATGTCGAATGAGTGAATGGATATGCCTCAACCATGTTAGATAAATAAATAATAACTTAAATAATAAACTTTTAATCTCCCTTTCTGCCACTTCTGTATATTATGACAATAATTAGATAATGTGACACACGTTAATGCTTCTTGCCAGAATGTGACTTGAGGACATGAATAATGCACAGTACCATTTTATAAATATTAATGGATGCTCTAACCTAAAATCTGTTAGTCAAATCACCAAGAGTAAACCAGAAGACTAGGTATGGGAATTGCACACATCCAAAAATGTGAACTACTAGAGTGAAAAGAAATGTGACCAGACCTTCTAACAACTAAATATGGTGCTCTGAAAATAAGCACTTTGAAGGATACACATTTTTCATTATACTAGGTGAAGAGGTAGCACAGATAATAAAGCACATTTCACCCTCTAAGACTAATCTTCTGATAACAGCTAACACTCACAGAGCACTTTCTATGTGCCAGAGACTGGAATAAGCACTCTCCACGGATTAATCAGTTTTACTGAGGAGGGAAGCTGAGTAACCTAGGTCTGAATCCCATATAGGCTGTCACCCAGCAGGGGACATGAGGAGCTGAAGAAACAGGAAAGTGAGGTAGTCAAAGGCTGCGCAAAATTTCAAGTTCATGTCAATCTAGAAGACCTGAGCATCAGGGAAAAGAAAGGCAGGAACACCACTAATTCTCCCATCTCACTCTGGTGAGGTCCATCTCCAGTAATATGGCCTGGAGACCCCTGCTGATGGTCCCTGAACCACAAGGACAAGCAGAGGCCCCTCTATGACACCTTGCAGCCAAGACAAACAGAGTTGCAGAAGCACCTTTGGAGCCATCAGAACAGAAAACCCACCAATAGAAACATGATGTCAACTAATCTATCATCCAGGAAAACAGAGGTTCTTTGCTAAGACCTTCATACACAGCAATACTCCTGAAAAGCAAGTAATAGTTTTTAAAAGGTGTGATGATCTGGAAGTAGCAATAAGGAATCTTTTCAGGATAATAACTTTGTGAAATCAGCAAGCAATCATTTTTGCAAGGGATATTTTTACAAATCAACATCAGCACTGCTGTGTACTTTACCTTAATAATTTACCTGAAGTCTTCAAAATAAACCAAGTGGAAGATAAATGAAAGAGTGACATAAATTCCAACAATTATATTACTGATCCTTGCCATTAACTCTAATACTGATCTACAAAGAAATATCTTCCCTAAATATCTTGCCTAAAAACCCAAACCTTTGATTTTTTTTTTTTTTTTTTTGGTGAAACAAGATTATGTTTGGTCTTATTTATTCCTACTACACAGTCCAAGAATCTGGTTATCCCAGCAACAAAACTAAATTTGCTAGCAATATTCAATGAACTTTGCTTCATACGTACGGCATACCATTTCCTAGTTGCCCAGTTTCATCTTAAGTGAAAGTCTGGCATGTATGTCAAAACCTTTTTTTCTTAAAACATCATTAAGATCCACATGGTTAGTGTATGTTTAGGTGGACAGTAGTGCTATAAATTAGAAATAAGAATCAGAGAGACAACTGCGGCCTATTAAGAAACCTCGCAGGGACTGATCCACTGATTTTAAAGGCATCAAGTCCTTGAAATCCATTTTAAAACTCTTCAGAAAGAAGCAAATATAAATTAGGGGACAATGAAAAGCAGGACTCTTGCCTTAGGCCGTATCAAGAAATGAATATGAACACCTTGGGTGGACTATGATTTACACAGCAGCGATCTGATCTCTAACATTCATGGGAAATAAACCAGACAACTATAACAAGAACACAAACATTAAAAAGTCTTAAGAACATGTTTGAAAAACATATTTACACATTTCTTACAAAACTGGAGTTTCCTTTGTGTAGCATCTTACCTCTATACCTAACAGACACTCAGCTCTAAGTCACTGGGTCCTCACTTTGGAGGTCCCAGAGATGACAGCACAAGCTGTATCTATAAATCTACGATGGCACTCTCCTGACCACAGGGTCAGGTCTGACCCCTCACACTGATAAATTAGGCCTGTGCCTAGCCCTAGCTGACCTTCCAGTTACCTCCCACTGTGCAGACAGCTGCTCTTCCCCTCCCCGGCTACTGCGGCCTCAAGGCTTTGGCACTTGTGTTCCCTCTGTCTGGAACATCCTACTCCAGGTGCGCGCATGGTTCACTCCAGCACACCTTCAGGTCTTCAATCAAACTCAACTTCCGGCAAGACTTTGCCAGACCATTAAAACTGCAAACAAGACACTACTGTGGCCGCCTCTGTCCCCTTTCTCAGCTTTATTGTTCTCCGTAGCACTTCTCTCCTCTTGTATGCTGTATGTTTTCCTTACTAATTTGGCTGATTCTATCAGAAAGCTCCAGTTGGTAGGAATTTTTGTCTTGTTCACTGCTGTATCTTCTACACCTGGAAGAGGGCTCAGCACATAGCAGAGCCTCCATAAATATTTACTCAATCAGCTGATTTCCTGAGTATGCTATGCACGTTCACTCCAATGGGCCTTTACGGATCCCACTGCTCTGCTTAGGAACAGTTTTATTTCCTCCTGTCTACCCTAGAAAGGTGCTACTACCGTACCGTGCCCAGCTTAAATATGTTTTCTTCAAAGAAGTCTGATTTTCAATTTTTTCCCACCCATCCCTCTCTCTTTCTGGCACACCCACCCCCAGCACTTCCCTTATTCTAAGGAATTGCTGAGCTTCTTGGGAGCAGAAACTGCTTCTCTCATTTCTACACTCACTCTGTGCTGAACACACAGCAGGCCTCAATATCCACTTGCCGAAGTAAATGAACGGTAAACCTGAGTAAGTGACTGCTCTATGAGGTAACTAATACTATTCTCTACTAACAACACTGCATGGAAAAAAAGCAGCAGCTTTAAAAATGTTCTGTAGGTATCAAAGTTTCAGGTTTGTTTATTTGCTACTTCTGCATTCACATTTAAAATCTTTTGGGAATGGCTGAGATGCAAATAAATAAACTTTATAATAATTCAGGCCTTCCAAGGACTAGGAAGCAGGTAACTTTCAGGTATTTTAAAACACAGCAGGGGCCGGGCGCGGTGGCTCAAGCCTGTAATCCCAGCACTTTGGGAGGCCGAGACGGGCGGATCACGAGGTCAGGAGATCGAGACCATCCTGGCTAACACGGTGAAACCCCATCTCTACTAAAAAATACAAAAAACTAGCCGGGCGAAGTGGCGGGCGCCTGTGGTCCCAGCTACTCGGGAGGCTGAGGCAGGAGAATGGCGTAAACCCGGGAGGTGGAGCTTGCAGTGAGCTGAGATCCGGCCACTGCACTCCAGCCTGGGCGACAGAGCCAGACTCAGTCTCAAAAAAAAAAAAAAAAAAAAACACAGCAATGTCAAAGTTAACGAAAAATTTTTTACAGATTTCTACATTGCAAATTAGAACACACATAGGTATAAACATACACATGTAGAAAATAACTTGCTTCCAAAAGAAAATGTAAATAAAACAGGTATGCATCACTCAGTCCTTTTTCCATATGCTACAGCAATATGTATTCCCATATGCAGTTAAGTATGTGGATTTTTCAAGACCATGATTCTGTCATGTTATTCTATTTAAAGTTGGCGTTTAGAGTGGAAAAGAAGTCTCAAAAAAAACTACCCAAATGACAAAGCTCACAATTTGTGGAAATACCTCTAATTACTATTTTATTAGCTTCAATACCCATTTCAAGAACTAACAGCTTTTAGGATATAAAAAGAAAATACCAAACGCAGATAATTCCCAAAGGATGCTTTGATCACATCCATATCCTATGTAACGAACAATAATGATCACCAAGTTTCAAAGGATTAGAATATACAGAGATGCACAGCTTTAAACTTATGTGTATGTGCCTGTTCTTTCCATTGTTAATTCCATTGTTTTGAACTTCCAATTTATGGAAGACTGGAGGTTCTCAAGGCAGACCAGAAGATGCACCCCTTAAGCCGGGAGACACAGGCCGACGTAGCTGCAACACTGCCTGCAGCATCACAATGGGCCTCACCTGGTGTCTTTCTCATCAACCGGGTGAAGGAAAGGGGTGCTGCACACCTGGGCTGGTAGGCCCAATAAATTAGTGCCATAACCATGATATTTCTACTTAGCACCAGGGCCACTATTCCTACGACTTCATATAATGTCCTGTGAGAAGAGAGGAAAGGACATTACCACCCTTGCTTCAGACAGGATGTGCGGCATGGCCACGGAGCACTAATTATCATTCAAGACTACCCTGGGCACAGAAGTTAATTTACTCAGCACAGAGAGATTCCAGCTGCGCAGGAAACACAAGCCCTTCAGGTATGGCAGCAGTTAGGATCGCTCTCCACTTAAAACAGGTGTTTCAGAAACAGACTCTGCCTATAGTTTCTATTCCTTTCCCACGAGCATGGAATTTAATTTTAAACATCCCCAACGAAAAGCTAGCTTGCCAACACGCGCAGTTTGGAAACAGCAATGACCTGCTAGTGGTTCCACAAGGGTTTGCTGAGGCGGTTCCAGGCCCTGGTTCTGCATCCTGATTCTGCGAAAGGCTTTAATTGGGAGGAAGCTGAGGATACAAAGTTCCCTAATCCTGGAGAGGAGCAAGGAGCTGCTGGGCATATCATCACCCTGAGGCTCGTCCTCAGGATTTTCTGAAAACCTCTTCGAGGGAGGTAACAGACCCAAGCGTGGTCCAGGTGGGTTCACCAATGACAGAAAACAGAAAGGGACAGGTGAGTAACAGTCGGCCTCACACTTGCATGTGCACCCACCCCTTTCACTAATCCCAGTGACTCTACCTTTGCCAAAGCTGAGCATGTTAAAAAGCACTGGGGTTTCCAAACGGGGTGTGCTTTACTCTAAAATAAAAATGGCACAGAAGGTTTTTTTTGAGACGAAGTCTCACTCTATCATACAGGCTGGAGTGCAGTGGCGCAATCTAGGCTCACTGCAACCTCTGCCTCCTGGGTTCAGGCAATTCTCCCGCCTCAGTCTCCCGAGTAGCTGGGATTACAGGCACGAGCCACTGCACCTGGCTGGAAGTTTCTTTAGGAGGGTCTTTCCTGCTAACATACTTGGTTTCTGAAGTGAGAAGTGCGTCTAGTTCACACAGTCACTGGACATTCCTTCTCTCATCCATCACCTTTGTCCTCTCCTACTACAATTTCCTCTGCATTCTGGCCTGCTCCTCCTCCTTCCCCTCACATCCTTTCCTCCTCACCCCAACTGCTCTGGCAGCTCACCTTCCTGAGCCTGGCTCTGCCAGAGGTCCCCGGCCACAGGCCTGGTCTGAGGAAACCTACAGGCTCCCTGCCCTGCCAGCCCCGCCCCCAGCGTGGGAGTCTAGTGGGAACTGCCTGTGGGGCTGCACTGGGCAGCATTTCCTTTCCCTCCATCCCACCTCAAGGCCATGGGGCACTCCCTCCCCCTCCCCCGAGTCCTTCCTGTTTCCCAGGCCAGGTCCATCCAGGACACTCAACTGCCAGGGGTCAGAATGCCACATTCCAGTGGCTTCACACCACCACTGGGAGGGCTCTAGATTCCTGTGTGGGGGGTAGGGGCAGGGGCAAGAAGGCGGGCAGGGAGGCTGGCAGGGAAAAGTTCAGCAGAGGCTGATCCAGCCCACTGTTATGTATTCTGGGACAAAGTCATGGGGCAAGGAGAGCAGCGGGGGGCCCCAGGAGTTCCCTCCAGAGTGGGCAAGAGAAAGCTCCTTGACCTCTTTGGGTTAGGCAGGAAAGAGAGGCCATAACCACAGACACGGTCAAAATTTTTTTTTTTAAATAAGAGAACATGACAAACTTTTATGGGTCTCAGTTCCTTAATCTGTAAAATCAGGCTGGCTTAAAGGTGCTTTTCTGAAGAAACTTCCAATGCCACAGTTCTGATTCCTGGTGTGGCAACAGTGCTCTGATCTCAGTCATTTTCAAAGTCTGATGTCTTTTTGGCTAACGAATAGAAATACCACCTTCATTCGGAGGGCAAACAAAACTTCAACCTCCCAAAACAAAATCCTCCCCTTGCAATACTGGATTTATTTGCCTTGCAGACTCAGTGTCTCCCAAATGTTCTTTATGTCCTTCTTTTGATTTATTTGTCTTGTAGGTTTTAACTCTGTAGAGTCTGGGCTCAAACCCACAGGACCTGGCCTCTCAAGGGTTTCCAAATCCTCCTGCTTGCAGGCCCCCAAGGCTTATGAAATTAAGCTCCAGGATGCGCGTCCCATCCAGGTCACCCTCTGGAGCTTAGGGCTGCAGCATGATGGGACTGGACAACTCTGGCCCCATCTGAACCCAAGGGGAGCAGCTCAGAGTGCCATGACACAGTGGGCAGTGCTGAATCCCTCTGACACAAGAGTACCACTCCACTGGAACTCAAAAAAGGGAAGCCGGCAAGGAATAAGGAGCTTGAGCTCAAACTGTGTAGCATCAATAGATGAACCGGCAGACTTCAGGTTGGTCTTGTGGAGGAGGATGTGGAGCTGGCCTGGCTGGCCCGGCACTCTGAGGACAGGAGTACCGGACTGATAAGCGCAGACTCTGGAAGGGAAGGAAATGGAAAACAGTGCTGGAGAGATTGGGGAGAAGGAATAAGTGAAGAGGAGCCCACTTAGGGCTGCCATTCATGCATCAGAGTCATAAGCAGCATGTGCGGTTAGGTTCTGCCTCTGTAAGACAGTCCGTGAAGAAAATATCCCTGAGCGGTCAAAGTCTATCAACTGTACTTCAACTAAATGTCTACATTCCTCCCATACACATATGTTTCTTTTTTTTTTTTTTTAACCAAACCATTGCTTTTAATAAATCCTTATGACTAAAGTTTGACCACAGAGTAAGTTTGTGGGTAAGATGATTAATATGATCCTACAAAAAGATACCCTGATATAGATTCATCTCATTCTAAGCAATTGCTTTTCTAAAAAAAGAAAGAAAGAAAGAAAGAAAGAAATAGAATCCCTGACCAATTATGACCTCCTTCCTCTCAAGCAAGGATTCAACACAGAACACTCATTTACTAAGACCCAACATTAGCGAGAGAATATGTTTTCTGGAATTAACTAGAGTTTGAACCCCAAGTACATACTACCCTTCATTAAAAACCAGTTCAGTGCTCTGTTCAGAAGACTGCATATTACCTCTACGTGCTGCTCTTCTTATACTTTGGGAAGGCTGTACTGTTGTCAGGGCTGAAATAAAAGTGCCTGATTTTCATACCCCAGCAGAAGCAGAACTATAGCAGAAGCAAATCAGATGGCTCATAAATCAGATGTCCTCTGACAGCTCTTCCTTTTATGAAGATCACATTTTAAATGGACCACTTCAGTTTGGGTGAGAAAAACATGAGAAAGAAGGAAAGCATTTGTACATTCTCCTAGTCTTTTAATAAAATGATGAATCCTTCAAACCACCTGCATGATTTTGCCACACAAGAACCACAGTGTACTCATTTGCACTGATACATTTATTTCATTTTAAGTTGAATACAAGGCAGGGATTTCACAGTTACAAAAAAAAATCTGGAACACAGAGACCTAAAAAATGGAAAGAAAAGTTATTAAAATTTGTACAATGGACAACAGAAATATTTCTTTAAAACAAGACAAGCTGTTTTGTTTGAATGAGTATGTGTGTATGTTAGCTGAAAGCTCTAAATTTCTCCATAAAAAGGATTTTACTACTGTTGCTATCCTGTTACAGAATTCATTTTTAAAATCAATAAATATTTTCAGAATGAGAAGAAGCACTTATAAAATGCTGATAACAGGACTTCAGGTTCATGTTCTTGTCACCTTTGTAGATATGATCACTTGCACTCCAGCCTGGGCGACAGAGTGAGACTCCATCTCAAAAAAACAACAAAACAAAAAACAAAACTGTCTTCTGCAAATTTTAATCTCTAGCTTGATGTCTTTTGTTAGCCAAAAAGACATTAGACTTTGAAAATGACTGAGGTCAGAGGACTGTTGCCACACCAGGAACAATCCAATCTCTGGATCAAAATCTCTTATTTTTAGGATAGCAGTCCCCACCAAGAGAACACAAAGACATACACCCTTTAGTCTTTGCCATAAGAAATGGCATCAGCATAAACTTTTTAATTAACTTTCTTAACTTAAAAAAAAAAATGACTTACCTCCTTCTGTAAGAGCTGTGAGCTTCATCCAGAGTATGGCCCAGGCACCTCAAAATGAGTGGTGGCACTCCTTCCCCTACTGTCGCATATGGACCATTTGGGGGACCATTTGTTCCTCTTTGAGATGAGCAATAATGCTGAGAGCAGCCTCAAATTCAATACCCCACAGCTAGAGAGAAACATGTTAGGTGACGCCTGCCTAGGAGGAAAATCACGAACAAAACTTCCTCACAAACACCTTCAATGTGATGTAATGTGAAGAAAAATATCCCATCAATTACTCATTGATTTAAAATACATTAACTGAACACCTGCTACTTACACAGTGCTGTGCTAGAATAGACTACACAGAAGCCCAGTAGGCTATTCAATTATAGAGCATCTATCTATCCATCTATCGCCTTAAAAGCAAACATAAGTTGCAATGCAGAGTAAGCCCCTAAGTTTAGAAAGGGTAAATTCTTGTTAATAAGTCCACCGCACATGTTGGAGTCTGAAATATCCCAATAATAACGCTTATTGAAAACAAATCACCTGATGGCTTTGGCCTTTCAAAATTACCTTGGGAGCCAGTAAATATTACTGAAACACCTGAGAGACTGAGTTTGTTAGGTATGACTAACAAATCACAGGCACCGAGTTATCAACATAGGATTTGGAACATTCTACTCCCCTGCCAGCAGCTAGGGAGTAAATGTCTTCAGGCCTATGATGCCTTATTTCAACCAAATATTACTCTTAGTTTATGGTAAGAGAAGAGGAAATCACTTTCCCACCTTCTGAATATTACATTTACTCAACAAAGCATTAATGAGTATGTGCTATGTATAAACCATCATGTTAGATGTTGAGGTACAAAGATACAATGACAATGTACATTAACTGTGTGCTTACTGTATACAAGCCACTATTCAAGTGCTTTACATGAATGAATGAAGTATTCCTCATAACCACCCAAAATAGATGGATACTATTGCTATTCCCATTTTACAGATGGAAATCATGAACAGAGGTTGGGGAGCGGTTGGCCAGGGTAACACACCATGCAAGTCGCCAGGCTAGACTATGCACTGGCTTCTGAGCCTGAACTCCCACTAGTACACAATTTTGTCTCTCATTAATAAAACATGATTTCTCCCTATGGAATTTATCATCTAAATTTCAGAGGAAGTCATTTCTACTGGAAAAGTTTTCTTGAGACTGTATGCCTAACACTCCTTAGCAAGTGGATGCAATGTGTGCCAGCCATACAGGTGGGTAACATGCCCCAAGACTGGGGTGACTTATCCTCCAAGGAGGAAGCAACAGGGCCAACGGGGCAGAGCCAGCACTGGAGTGAGACTAGTGCCACCAGTGAGCTGTCATCAGCTGGCTAGACAGTGCCCCTGAGCTCCACACAGCAGAAAACACCTGTGTGCAGGGCTGGGGGTTGACCAAGGACAGCTGTTGCATGTGGGCCTTCTGGAATCCACATGGCGGGAGGCAAGGGAAAGGGATTCAGACCCTGAAAGGGGAAATCAGTGACCAACCCATGAAGAGACAAAAGACAGGGCTGAGGAACTGCTGCTCTGTCTCTCTACATTAGAGAGAGTGATACGCAGACACACGGGGGTCACAAAGTCCAAAATCCCACAACTCCATCCCCCAAATGCTATACGCTTGTAGTATTTACATACCTGTCTTTTCCCAAGAAGCTTGGTGTTCAGTATTTTAAAAAACCCTCACAGCAGGTCAGGATGTCAGGCATTTGAATACAAACACCGAAAGAAAGGGAAGAGAACTGCTGTGGTTGGTGCAGCAAAGAATTCTGAGATACCCACTAAAGGAGATGCAGACAATGAGCATCATCCCTTGGACACACCAACTCCAGAGGTAAAAGCGTGAAGCAGCTATAATCAAATCCATCCATAAACAAATCCATCCAGCATTTACCCCTGGCAAGAACCTCCAAGTCTACGACCTCCCTCAAACCATATTTACACCTTCTCCCACATTCTCATATCCCTACAGCCAGAAATAAACCCAGGGCTCTCAAAACTGAGCCTCTCCTCCTCCCGCTCATGCGAGTTGGCCCAGCTCCAAGGCTCTGTAAGCAAGGAAACGCAGTCCAGGGACACTGTATGAACGCTCGCCTACTGTTTAAACATTCGCCTCAACCTGCAGCTTACACAGGTCACGGAGGCTTCACTCTCTACTGTCGAGCAAGGAAGATACAAATCCATTTCACTATAAATGAATTTAAACATTTATAATCACATTGGTAAGAAGCTTTTGGCAATAAATAAAAATAAAAACCACCTGAAGCTTTGGTTGATAAGAAAGATCAACTGATTAAAGAGGAACTATATAATACTGGAGACTATCTATTGATTCCCACCTTGAAGTTTTACAAATTGGTTCCAATAGGAGCTGTAGGCCCTATGTTGGGATGAAGCTTAGGAAAGTCCAGGCCCTCTCTCCCTTTCTAAACCTTTTTTCTAATGGATGTCAGCTTGCCTTACACCTCTTTATTTATCCTGGAGACACAATTTCAGCATACATATTTTGGTAGTGGTGGTTATGGTAGGCGCCATATACTTATTATTGTAGAACATAAATAACTATTAAACTTCAAAATGTTTATTTTACATGCTTGCTGACTTTAGCTAATGTCATTATCCTATGATCTAACTAAAATTCTACAAATACACAAGGTTAAACTGTTAAATGTGATGTGATTTCACCTTCGAATTAGTTTTTCAGTACAAAGTATGCTCCCTTAAGTCAATGTTTGTCTGAAAAGTATTTATGAAAGTGTAATAGTGCATATTAATCACTTAGCCACATACTATGGCTTAGAAAGTACTAAGGTACTCTAAATAGGTACTCTTTCCAAGGTTCAGTGTTTTCTGGACTACGTTGATTGGTATGTATCTTACACTAATTATATCTTCAAAGATTTGTGATTCAGAAACAAAAATTGAGTATCAAAGAGGTAATCAAAATGTTTGTCTTCCTTTCGCTAATCCAAAATATGTTATATTAAAATATAAACATATTTTAATGTTTATATAAAATATATTTGAAGCCTGGTGATTTGATTTTGTATACTGTTTATACAATTTGTTTTGAGGATTTGTATTTTTAAACAAAGATTGCAGAAATTAATCTGAAATATTACAACAGATGCTATATACCTTCTGAACATGAAACCAGTATGAGTTGCATTATATGGGTCAATAATAACAATAATATGAGAAAAAGTCTATTTTCCTGATAGAATTTCAACAAACTTAATCCTGATAATGACAGAGTTTTTTTCAAATTTTGTAGGTGCCTTGCTGGATAACGTCTGTGCCTCTGGTTTTAATTTATAAGATGGTGGAAGTGGAAAACTGCTTTTGATCCTTGGAAACAACAGCATATGGCATATGCAAAGTATACAAGTTACAAATTCATTTTGAAGTTAATATCTAGTCCCCATTTAGAACTTAGTTAATTATATCCATTTTTCATACTAAGTAAACATTTGCATTCCAATAATAATGCTATCCAAAAAAAAAAAAAAAGCAACAGAATTAAAATGTCTCTACCTAGAGAGCTGGCTATGTGCACAAAACCTACAAATCGTTAGTTAACTTTACAAAGCTTCCATACTCTTAGAGTCAATGCAGTTCTGGTGACACTAAGTACATCAAACAAAAACATCAAGAGCCACAGCCCTCATGCCATGAGCCTACAGGGATCAGATGCACAGGTAGTGAGTGGTCAGATGCTTAGTAAGAAAGAGGTGACACAATCACAGCCATCTGGAGCACGCCCAGGCACTCAGGAAAATAAATTCCACTACGACTACATAAGAATTTTCTCTTCGACAGAATTTTTTCCTTTCTTACTTTTTAAGTAGTATGGAAAAGAAAAGGGGAAAGGAAATGAGGAGTAACATTGCAGTCAGTACAACCCAATTACTTGACAAATCATAATAATGAAGACAAGGTAGCAACATAGGACAATGTATTTGATAGATGTTAGGTGGGGAAAAAAAAACATGACACAAGATGTGTGGGGGAAAAAGGATGTCTATAGAGTAAGACTACGCAGGGTTATATATAAAAACATGAAGCTAGTTTTTGTGTTTGGAACAAGAGCATTTTAGATAATTGTTTCTTCTATTTCCCAAACTGTCTAGTAAAGTTATGTTCCCTTCAGAGTAGTATTCTTTAAAGGATGGCCATGGGTCCAACAATTGGCTCCAGCACACATGGCTAGTGATGGGGTATACATTCAAGAAATAAAACTACCAAGAGGGAATTTAGATAATACCTTTTTCTGAGTGACCCCTTTAATAAGGGGTTTCTGTCTCTTTTTACAAGGCAAGGCCCCTTTCCTCATGCAACTAAGCTCTGAGAATCTTTGGGCATGAAAACTTCCAAGGAATATCTGTATCGATACTTTTTGATAGTCGACCTTTCTTGACACATAGCATGGGTAGGACATCAGCAATATAAACCTGGTAGGTACCTTAGGAACTGCAGAAGAGAAGACACAGGAAAAGACGCCCACGGCTTTATGTAAGCCACTTAGGAGACCGACTACAAGTATCTAATCTATGTAAATTAACGAATGATGGCCAGAGGCAGATTTTTTTTTTTTTTCCTGTTGGACTTAACAGAACCTAATAGCTTCAGTTAGGAAAACATACTCCTATCATAGAAGAACGGACATAATAGACTATCAGGACATGCACATGACCCTGTGAGCCATCCTTTTTGCAGGTGTGCATGCTGTATACATGGATGCACATGCACCAGTATGTGCACACATCACATACTCTCCAACGTGTGCACAGCTGTCCACTGTAATGACATTTTCTCACTGTGACAAAAGACTGACAGAGAAGGATGCCTGCATTTCCATACATACAGGCTCAGGGATACCTTCCCATATGGCCATTCCGCTGGTCCACCGGCTCCGCTACTGATGACTTCATTTCTACCTCTCAAAATGCCCCATCGGTTTGCTTTCTCTATCACAAACGCGACCTTTTCTCCCCAAGTGCCATCTTTAGGTACAGCTGTAGGCACGACAGGCCAGTCAAAGGCTGATTCAAACAACTGATTTCCCCAAATAGCTCTGAGAGGTTCTTGTCAGGACTCAGGTTAACCCAGCTGTCTGTATCACTGAAAACGGTACTTGCTGGTTGTACTTCACACCCACTTCTCCGGTTCTCTCCTTCCAGGAAGTCTATTTTTCAGTTACAAGAACTGTTTACTTTGGCTTACAGGCTGATGGGCACTCCCTCCTTCAAGAGTGTTCCCCAGTCCTCAGCCTCCATTCATTTACTCTACTAAAGTCTGAGGATAAGTGTGCTATTCCACCAGCAAGAACAGTTCTGGGTCCTTTACCTACACCCTCGATTTAACTGTGAGATCACGAGTTTTGAGAAACACACACGCGTCTCATTTTGGCAGCATTTGCCATCAGCTCAAATACTCCTGCTGCGGATAAAGTCTTAGAGAAGGCAACACTCAAAAGAGAACATACCTGCCTAGAAAGTCTAGGAACAGATTTTTAAGCTTTCAATAGTAATGAAGCCATATACAAGTTTTAAAAATATTTTAAAGAGTTATAGGAAAATCAGTGGACCCTCAAAAAATAACCCTGCTTCAGTCTTCAATGTTCATTGCCACTGTTCATGATGGACAACCAGAGCTCTACGGCTATTAACTGTACTTAGCCATCAGTTCCAGCTTCTCTCCTTCCCTTTCCTGAAACTTTTGTAACTGGTGATGATCAATAAAAGGATCTGAAGTGGGCTACTGGGAAAGCCACCAACCATACACTAACATTATCAACAATTTCCATGGGGTATGAGATGAGCATTGTAAACTCGGGAAAGCTGAAAGGCCATGCTGCAGCAGAAAATTTAACCTGCCCTAAGAAAATGGGCACATTGACTAAAGTGATAAAATGGCACAGGTACCTGAGCTTATATCCAAGAGAATTCTGCATGTGTCTTTGACTCTCTATATATTTTATCTTGGCCAAAACTCTCTATCTTTAGCAGTTGAAAAGTTTAGCACCAAATGTATCAAGGTTTTAATTTGCTCTGTATCCTTACGTTTCTAATGTCTTATTCCATCTTAATTTGTAAACCTCCTTAAAACCTTTAGAAAAACAAACAAAGAACTTATAACTAGTGCTACAGAAAAAACAATTCCACACTGAATGTGGAATTACTAAATAACAAGTTGGGGCTCCAGCCACTAATCATCAAAAATTCCTGTCTCTGAAGTCATAGGGTTTGGAGTAAGTCCAAACGGAATTTTGCTTTCCTAAATGCCTTAAAGTGCATTCCTATGGAATTCCTGCTCGAACCATTGTGAGGCATTTTAATTATTCACAGTCACACACTTCCACCCTCAAGTTGTTGGCTTAGGATTTCCTTCCCCAAAGAAGCTGTACAGTTAAAAATTCCTTAGGATATCTGAAGATCACCTGAAGCAGTAAACAGGTTGCATCATACTGCACTTGGCACTCACATGTTGAACATTCAATATATGTTTCTTAAAGCAAACACCCTCCTGATTAATCAACATAAATGTTTATTAAGACACAATCATGGATTTGCTGAGAATCCAGAAGTCTATTTTGCTATCACCAAGTCATGATGATATGGTCATCTGAAGTGTGTTGATAAAGTAATTTATAACCAATTTATCAGTTATTGTTTACAAGCAGTTGATCACCACAGTATTTCAACTGTTTAGTACATCAGATCCCTGGCAGTCAAGAGAAGGTTACGAGCAACCACCCACAAGGAAAATTCTTACAAGCTGATGAGGGCTTAGTGAATGAAAGATGACACCTTTATGACAAACTGACAAGAAGAAAAGCCCACACAAATAAAAATTATCTTTAAATATTCACAAAAAAATACAGCTGAAACTAACTCATCATGGAAACACTACAAAAAATTCTAAGACTGATGGGCATGAGCAAAGTTAACCAGTTTGAGCTTCCACCTGCAATGCTACGGCTTCTCACTGGGATTCTCTTAATGGGGAGTGCCATTCGTTTCAGTTTCCACAGTGCAGACCAAACGATTCGATGAAACAGTTTTTGTATAATATCTTGGATGACCTTGACTCTAGATTTAGTCAACAAATGCTCATTGAGTTCTTCCTGTGTGCCAAGCGCTAGAATAACACACAATCCTGGCACTCAAATAGATCACAATGAGGCAGAGAGACAGAAATGTGAACTCTAACACAGTATGAAAAGTGCTATAACAGGGGAAGGAGAAAGTGCTATTTACGGTCACTGGGGGATGGGGGATGGCATTACTTTTTCCTGGGCAGGGCAGGAAGGCTTCACAAAGGAAAGAGCATAAAGTGGTAGGGCTTGAGGGATGCAAACACATTTTAAAGGACGTGAAGACAACTACGGGGGAGTCTGAAACCCGACACCACGCCCATTTTCCAGTTGCTGGCCTTACCAAGTCTTTGGTTGCACTAGATATTAAGAAGAATGTGTTGACCACATTTCCTAATTTTCTGAGCTCTCAAAGGGTCTTTGTCCAAGATAAACTGGAAATAAAGTTGGAAAACCTAAAACTTTAGGAGCAAGATGGTCAGGTCTTTAGGGGTCTAATTTTCCCTTACCTGTGGGCTTTTAGTAATAACATGCAGACTACTAAGGCCCTATGGGAAGTTAAATGCTTATTATACTAAGATTGGAGCTTGCAGTGAGCTGAGATCCGGCCACTGCACTCCAGCCTGGGCGACAGAGCGAGACTCCGTCTCAAAAAAAAAAAAAAAAAAAAAAGAAGTAGAGGTGGAATAACTATGCATTTGAAATATGTCCCCTCTAAAGAAAAAAAGTTCACTGTTCCTTCTTAATTAGTGGTCATCCTTTATCCCTTCTCTCTCTTTCTAGCTCCTAATACCATCTACTTTTCCATTCTCTCAAGAAATATTATCGCCCAAGCATTTCTGACTCAAGGGCATTCGCTTACATATTCACACACAATTTAAAAAATATAATACCTGGATTATTTTCAGTGCCAAACACAGCTGTAATTATGTATTTCTTCTGGACATGCTTTATGTTATTAAAGCATGTAAACACTTTATCTCCCTCAAGTTTTCCAGCCCTCAGTTGGCAGAAAGTCTTTTCTTTTCCTTTCTTTTTCCAAAGCATCTAATACAATTTCCTGAATAGATAGTCAATAAACTTGGTTGCTGAGGGCTCACCTTTTCCCAGGGCAGTGTTTCAAAATAATTTCATCTACTGCCAACAAAAAACACCTCTAGCTTCTTTTATTTTACTTATTTCCCTACAGAGGTCTTCCATTTCTCACTCTAAATTTCTGCTGTTTCCTTCTGCTGTCACATCTAAAGTTTCTGCGTAAGGTCAAAACTGTTTAATGATGGCCTACTATTAAAAAAACAACAACAACAAAAAAACAAAAAAATCCAAAAAAACCACTTTTGTCCCAATCACCAAGAAAGAAGTCAGCAATATTCAGAAGCTCTACTTGCCTACTTACAGATATCCCAATTAACAGGCAGTTTAAAACCCAAAGCATCTTAATTAGAACTGTTTTTTCAAATGCAAGAAGTAAAACAATATGCAGCCTTTTATTAAGAAGTCATTTTCAGTTTGCTGATCTACAGAGTAGATACTACAGTCAACTTGCTTCAAGCTGGGGCGTTGTTTCCAGCACATCTATAATACAATGCACAGTATTCTTTGTGTTGTGCCTTCAGCAACTGAAAAAATATACATGCACGCGCACACCCTACATCCAGTGGCACAAAGTTAACTACACATTCAAAGAAGGAATTAGCTTCCTGTCTCTCAAAGAGTATTCCCACTCAGGGGCCCAGTGGCTGATGCTACAGAAACAGTTTACTACCCTGGGTATATCTTTTTAGGTCAGCAAATCTACCACAACCTTGTACAGATCCTCGCTGTATAAACTTTTATCACTTTTCTCACATTTATCATCTTCTCGAATGTTCCTATATGGCAACATTTCCGACTTATATTACATATAACATTTCATAGGTTCTTATATGGCAAAAAGTTCTGAAGAAATGTTTGCAGGTCAAAAGCTCCCCCTGCAAACATTTCTACAGAACTTTTTGTGGTTAGTGCAGACACTGGTTTTTTTTTGTTTTTTTTTTTGAGACGGAGTCTCGCTCTGTCGCCCAGGCTGGAGTGCAGTGGCGCTATCTCGGCTCACTGCAAGCTCCACCTCCCGGGTTTACGCCATTCTCCTGCCTCAGCCTCCCGAGTAGCTGGGACTACAGGCGCCCGCCACCTCGCCCGGCTAATTTTTTTGTATTTTTAGTAGAGACGGGGTTTCATTGTGTTAGCCAGGATGGTCTCGATCTCCTGACCTCGTGATCCGCCCGTCTCGGCCTCCCAAAGTGCTGGGATTACAGGCTTGAGCCACCGCGCCCGGCCCAGACACTGTTATAGGAAGGGATCCTCAAAGAGGAATTGACTCTTGCAGCACCTTCTGCCAATGGCTGGTTGACCAGTAGCTGGAAAGCTGTGTGCACCCATCCTTGCTAGGAAGAACATGGAGGCAAATGTTAAGATTGCTGGAAAGCATCTTTCCAATGGCTTTCAGGACACTTGAGATCCAGCAGGCACTGGGCTGTGGTAGGGATCCACCAGAGGAGGAGGGCCGAACCACAGCACACAGGTGTGGGCAAGTGGGGTCTTGAACTGACCTTCTAACATAGACCCCTCACTACAGCAAACACACATGCATTCACGGGCTGCTTTGTAGAGAAATGCTGGAACCCTGGCATGCAGATTCTCATTACTGCCGCAAAGGTTTAAAAGTTCTTAAGCTAATATGCACCAACCAACCTGGAAGAAAAGCAAATAAAGACCTATTTACATACCAAAAGAAGAGTAAAGGAGACCCTAGCTTGGTCAAAAGCTCAGGTTAGTAAATTAACACCACCCCATCCCAGAAATCTAGCCTGGAAGAGAGACGGGTAAGATCTGGAACGGGATTTAACTTTTGATACTATCTTTTTAAAACGGAAAGAAAGAGTAAGCCATAGTGTAACATAAAATGTTTACTCAGGTATTAGTAAACCTTTAACAATTTCACAGATTGGAGTGAAAAAAAAAAAGCAAAACATTATAGAAAACTAAAAAGTATGTAAGTTTACATAGCTAGGAATTGGTGGTTTAGGTAATTGCACTGAAAGTGGGAATCATGGAAGAGAGCTACGTAATAATTAGCCGCTGAGTTTTCTCGTATCACATACTCCCAAATGGAATATTTCACATTCAGCAGACTTATTAATGAATAAATGCCCAATGGGAATTAACTAGTACCTCATTCTGAAAGGCTGCTCTTGGCAAAAAATGTAATAACCACAAGGCAAGCAAGCTGATTGCTAATATACACTGGAAGCCCTGCTGGGCATCATATTCTTTCGAATAACGCCTATTACTTTAAGTTTTAGAGCCACAGGTTCATACTACCCTAACCTCGCTCAATGCCCTGCTGCTGGACAACATGCAAAGGAAGGGTGAAGTGTCTGGACAACTTTCCAAGCTTCGCAGTTGGCTTGTACTTGAAACATATTTAGTGAATATCTGCTGTCTCACATACAAGCAAAGAGCTTCCTGGTCAGTGGCTCAGGCGTACACAGAAGTGAGGGAACTTGCGCAGTGTGCAGCGTGTCCCTCTGCAGGAATCATCCTTTCATCCTCCCAATGTGAGGCACCAACATGCCACGTTTGGCCAGTGACCCCCCACCCCTTTCATGCACTATTACTGCTATGTTTCTTTAAATTCAGTCTGCTCCTTAAGGAAACTCCCTGGCAAGTGAAAACAGCAGCAAAGGTAAAAGAATGTGGAGAATTTGGCCGCTGCCTGCAGTATTAGGAAGAACAGCAATTACTCAACTCTCTCCTAGTGTCAGAGGCAGAAATGCGCATGTGAATATGGGCAAGTTTTTGCCTGTCTTCCCTCTAGCTTCTCCCTTTGCAGTCTCTGTCACCTACCTACCTCATAGTCTTAATAATTAATGAGGTACATAAGAAAATGGAGAAAGGGAAGGCAGCGAAGGCGTAGGAGAGGTTTGCGTTCTACCCTGAATCCAGACTAGGCCACAGTGAATATGATTTAAAAGACTTCAGGCATTTAAAAGCTGTCACTAACTTCCCAACACTATGCTTTGCTGTCTCCACTGCTGCTTGATAAACATAACCAAGGAGGAACTCTTGATCTTTTCCTCTAAGCCCTTCTGTCTACAGCACCTGGCAGTCATGGAGACACTACCACTTTTTCCTTCCCTGGCTCTGCAAACACAAGGTAATACTTGACTCCTGTCTATCACTTCTAGGTCATAAAAACATAGATCTTATGACCAGTAGGACCTTAAGATATCATCTGATTCAGTTCCCCTGTCTTCAGGTAGGTAACTATTTAATTCCCTTTTGACAAATTACGGCAAAGTGATGCCAAGGGAAGTTGAGGGGTTTTATTTAAGTCACTGGGCTATTAAGGGATGAAGGGGATTCAAAAGTCATGGCTGTTTTTTTCTCCATCATGTTATCACATACAAGAATTCTGTAATATTTACCTTTCTGGGCAGCCTCAAACCCTTTCTGAAATGAGCTAGGATATACACAAATACAGTCACACTCTTGATTAAAATACAGAAATTTATTTGGTCTTTCATTTTTATGTGATAGGTAGTGGTAGCAAATCTTAAAATCTGCCTGAAATATAGGAACTCAGTGGCTCTGAAAAGCACACAGTATACCCATTCTGTCTCCAACTGTTTAAAAATCCTTCTACTTTGACTTTCAGAGATAAAATTGTCTAAAATCCATCCCTTTTTCTCACTCAGACTGTAAAAGCCCGTACTTTTCAAAAAAAGCAAAGCTCCCAACTATGGGAAGTGAGAAAAGGTTTTCAAGATCTGCATTTGATAACACGATGGAATATTCTATCTCTACTCACTTATAAACACACACACACAGAGGGGTCCAAGCCTACGCATCCCACATTCCTCACACCATAAGGCCCGAAGTGGTCCAACTACTTCATAAAGTCTAGTTCAGGTCAAACATCCTCAAGGTAGCTTTGCCTTATTTTGGCAGGTCTTTTGCAGTCTTAAAAAGAAGTATCACAATTCTCCAACAAAAGATGCCTTTTGTTTAATCACAGCTGTGAAACGTTTTGCTGTGGCCTTTGGATAAGAAGCTAAATAAGTTACCTCTTGTAGACTGGGACTCTGCAGTCTCAGGTTTCATTCTGCCCTGCCAGAAATTCCTTTCCGTTTTGAATCTGAGATGTTTGTTTATGGTTTTTGTTTTGAAATGCTAAATAAGACAGGCAAAGTTTCTAGTTACAGCCTATGGACCACCATCTACTCCCTCTCCTTTTTTTTAAACTTTAGTTCCACAGGCAAGGTAGCTGGTTGCTAAAATTTCCAAATAGCAAACTGTTCAAATTCTCTTCTCAGGAACTTGAAGTATAAAATGACAACACCCTACAATATAATTAACATTTAATTTTCTTTTTTAAAATATTCAGAAGATAAATGTTCTCAGGATAGTCTGAATTATGGTGTTATTCTGACGTCTTTCTCATTTTGTTTGTAGGTTACATGTCTGAATACTAGCACTCTTGATAAAAGTGCTACAAATGAGAGGTACTAAAGAAGTTTCTGGAAGAAAATCCAATTTCTACTATGCGATAATAAGGTTCAGTCATCAAAAAGGAAAAAAAAAAGTCATAAACCACTGATTCCAAGGATTTTTCTCTTCATCAAGTTCTCTCTCCTTGTTCTACAAAAGCCAATTTAAAGCATACACCTTACGAATTCTCAGCCAACATTTACTGGATAAAAATGATACTTATTTTCAGTCACAAAGGAAAGAGTCACAGTTAAGGAAATGTAGTTCTGAGCCAGGTGCGGTGGCTCATGCCTGTAATCCCACTTTGGGAGGCCGAGGTGGGCAGATCACAAGGTCAGGAGACCATCCTGGCCAACATGGTGAAACCTCGTCTCTACTAAAAATACATAAAGTAGTTCGGCATGGTGGCACATGCCTGTAATCCCAGCTACTCAGGAGGCTGAGGCAGGAGAATCGCTTGAACCAGGGAGTCAGAGGTTGCAGTCAGCTGAGATCGCGCCACTGCACTCCAGCCTGGCGACAGAGTGAGACTCTGTCTCAAAAAAAAAAAAGGAATACATAGTTCTGTTCTCCTAAAATGGGACCGTACCTACACTAAGAACTAAAGATATAGTAACATTATTTGATTCTAGGTGTTCACCCTACCCCACACTATACTATATCACAAAGACTTCCTAGAGACAGTGCAAATCCACGGCCAACCTGAAGTATTAGCGCACATCAAAGATGGCTAGAACGACTGGGAGAGAGAAAAGATGGCCTCTGGCCCTCACACCCTCTCCTGCTCATTCCCAAGCCCACAGAGGTCTCTGAACCGGCTACGCTTGCTGCTGTTTCCTTCCATAACCTCAGTGAGATATATCAACCTGGCCTGGCTATATCCTTGGGGTCTCCAACGTCTCCAGTAATGTCCAGAAATCCTCAGACAGTTCTAACAATAAAACGAAATTTAATTCACTGTTATAAAACCGTATGCCATTGGACTCGGGAAGGGGAACATCACACACTGGGGCCTATTATGAGGAGGGGAGAGAGGGGAGGGATTGCATTGGGAGTTATACCTGATGTAAATGACGAGTTGATGGGTGCAGCACACCAACATGGCACAAGTATACATATGTAACAAATCTGCACGTTATGCACATGTACCCTAGAACTTAAAGTATATATTTTAAAAAAGGCCATTTTTAGAATAAATATTAATTTCAAATAGCTCTTTGGATGTAGGGGCTCAAAGCACAAAATCAAGCAAGTGTTCACATTCTGCTGAAATGCCAAAGGCGCTGGGAATTGTAGTTGCACGGGATCAAACCAATGCATGCTTCCTTGGTCCGCGGGCCCTGTACTCCCAGCCCCCTGTTCTCAGTACTTCACGGTTCTTTTCTCTTTGACAAACATCTGACATTCGAATTCCCCCTTGAAATCCCCACCCCTTTGAAGAGATGTGTGTCCACAAAGTAAATTTTTAAACATACAGAGAAACCTAACAAAGGAAAATGAGAAAGGACAGCAAATAGAATGGAAATTAAAATTAATATTATTTTTAAAAATCTATCTGGTACCAGAAACTAGTGTATACACACACACTATACATACACACATATATAATCTTATATATACATCTATGTAATCATATATATAAATCTCTAATCCTCACTACAATATTTACCTAACAGAAAGCTATTAATATTCCAGTTTCACAGACAAGGAAACTGAAGCTCAGAGAAACTAAACAAGCTGATCTCACAATCAAAAAAATAACAGTTAAGATTTCAACGCAGGTTTGCCTAGCCCCAAGCCCTATTTTTTTTTTCCTAAAACATCCTGCACGAGAAGTGCAGGAAAAAGGAGGGAGGAGAGGAGACCCTCAGGTCTTTCTTGTTGCTGCATCCTCCACTAAACTTTTCCTGGTAGTCAGATTTGGGTGACAGTTCCTCTTACTTGCTCTTGACATGCTTGACACTTCCGTATCTCATGGCTTACTGAACTGGATTGTAATGAATTGTCTGTTTTTCCAATTTACCATCAGACCATGGCCTGTGTGAAAACAAGGCCCATATCTTATTTTGGCTGAAAAATAATGACTATAATAGCAGGTAACATTTATCAGGTCTTTTAATATGCCATACTCTGTGATACATGCTATATACATAGGTACTAGCTTTTTTCTACTTAAAGTGTGGTCCTGGCACCAGTGACACTGGCATCAGCCAGGAATTTGTTAGAAATGTAGAATCACAGGCATCATCCTAGACTAACTTAATCAGAACTTGCATTTTTAAATACCCAGGTGATTTGTGTGCACACTAAAATTTTAGAAGCACAGTTTTATCTCATTTAACCCCCACAGCAAACCTAGGAGGTCTCGACAACAGGAAAACTGGCTTACACAAGTGGTGTCACTACTGTATAGCACAGCGACAAGACCCATAGCTGATGCTCAGTAAATACTTGCAGGCAGAAGAATGGCAGGAAAACAGGTAGAGCTAGAAAAAGAACAGAGGAATGGATAATCCTCTGACCTCTGGTTTTGCCTCGTTTATACCAACTGCAGCAGCAGGTTGGAACCACAGCCCCCATGGCGTCAAGCTGTGTCAGTACAAGCTGTTTCTTTGCTCAAGCCAGGCCAAATCCTGCAGTGGTCATCAGGGTGCACACTCAGGAGCTAGAAGCAAAATTTCCTCCCAGAATATAATGTGAAGCAAAGTGCACATTGCTGATTTTAGTACATCTAGGTCCTCTACCTCCTCCCCAAAGTAAATATTTTTAATTATTTGCTCCCAGACAAATGGTTACATTTATAATTCCTACAAATCAATGCAAAATAGTATCTGACCTAAAGCATTACTCAAAACATACAAACTTTGTAGAAATTATTTAGACAAGGTATAAAAAAATACTCATGGGGGTGGCGGCTGGGACAGTGACAACTGCTGAATTCAGTAACAATTTGCTCTCTTTCTAAGAGCCCAACCTCCTTAACTGCTTACGATTAATGACTGAGGTAGATGAGGATCAAGTAGAAGAGACTGAACCCACGTAAAATTGTTTCACTTATACTGGTTAGGAACCTTGTTAGGAAGCATGTTCCATGTGTCAGTCATTCTTTTAACTGCTTCTTAGGGATGCACTGAGTCCTAGCAACCCCATTATTAACCTGACTACACAGATGAGAAAACTGAGACACACAGAAGCAGAATGCAGATTTGACCCCAGAAACCAAGTTCTACTTTTTTAAAAAATTATTTATTTTTTTGAGATAGGGTCTCGCTTTGTTGCCCAGGCTGGAGTGCAGTGGTGCGATTTCAGCTCACTGCAGCCTCCGCCTCCTGGGTTCAAGCAATTCTCCCACCTCAGCCTCCCCAGTAGCTGGGATTACAGGGGCCCATCATCACGCCCAGCTAATTTTTTTGTATTCTTAGTAGAGACAGGGTTTCACCATGTTGGCCAGCCTGGTCTTGAACTCCTGACCTCAGGTGATCCACCTGCCTCAGCCCTCCAAAGTGCTGGGATTACAGGCATGAGCCACCACAGCCAGCCAGCCCCAAGTTCCTGAACATTACACTTTTCTGTCAACATATAGGTATTTTCACATGGGGAATTAACTGGGGCTGGAGGAGGGAGGTAAGGAATTGATACCTGTTCACTTTACAACAAAGGAAAATAGGTTCTTTAAAAACATTTATTTTTTTCATGTGGGCCCAAGATAAAACACCTGAGAGTTTAGTGTTTACCTTGAGGGTATTCTCACATAGAGGTATATTCAACCATTCCTGTGTCTTGACTTAGGAGTTCTTGAGTAAACAGGTTTTCAAAGATGTGACCAGGCTACTGCCCAGGGCAAGCAGCAGGGTGGGTGAAGCTGAGAGGTGCTGATAAAGGGACACCTCCCAGTTTACTGCCCACGCTTATCCAACTAGTGAAACAAGCTAGAACAAAGAGAAAAATCACTCTCAAAAGGAAACTTGCTATTTTGAAGCACAGCTACTAAAGCATTAAGAATGCAGCTTCATTCTTAGATGTTGAGAAACACTCTGAGACAAATTGCACAGGCTCTAAGGATAATGGGCAGGATCACCTCCCCCGCCAAAAGAAAGGGCTACTACTCATACTTCTAAACCTAGTTCAAATTCAAATTCCCCTTTTCTGCTTTGCCACCAGAGCCTGAAGAGATCACTTCAGATGCTCTGATTCCTACAACTAATTTTATCCATATATTTCACTAGCCAATTAATCATACACAGACTTGGAAAATCACTTTTACTTGGCTTGAATTTACATTATTATACAGACTTTTTGCAGTCTTGCTGTCTTTCTTATCTTAAGAGTGTACAGAGCAAAGGATACGTCTGAGAGGTCCCTGGGCTCCCCAGTTTCCCCTTCACCCCAGCAGAAGGCCTTGTACAGCACAGAAGACCAATGAATGAGTGGCTGATTTCCATGCAAAGGCAAGTCAGATCTTTGAAAATGCAGCTTTGCAGAATTAGACCTTTGAGAAGGAAAGCTTTCAATGTGTTATTCATGCATGCTCGGCTAGTCTACTGTTTCTCCCTCAAATAATTAAATGAGCTTTACTGGGGCGTCTCCAAAATCCTGATACCAAACGTGCCATACGGAACACAGTGTTACAGGAACCCGCTTCACTAAACATATTTCCCTTCCACTCATTTTACCACCTCCCACCCTCTTGTATTTACAGGCTAAAGCAACACTATCATCTCTGCTTGCACCATAGCCTGGGAGATGTTAAGCACACCCACATTTTTCAGGAATTTCACAATTAATGTCTGGAATGTGTTTTGGATTATTCTTCAAAGGATGATATAGTTGCCCTAAGATGAATTCAATATTTTCCCTTCTCCCATTTGTCATTCTTTAGTCCACCCCCTCATTACCTCCTTAGGGTCATCTGTTTCATCTATAATATATCCCCCAACTTCATAATGCCGTCCCCTGCCTCACCCAGCTGTTCACTCATTCATCCCGGTCATCGCATCTTCAACAAGCCACACAAAACATAGAAACCTGTACCAAGTCACCAAATACATCCTACAAATGCATGTAATGCCCACACAGATTAAGGACTGTTCAGTTTTCTTCACACATTAATCTGACTGCTTACAACCCTACCGCCAACATCTTGGAGATTTTCCTGGTCAATGTTCAATATGTGTGAATGTCAACAACTATCTTCAGACTTGCTATTTTTGCCATTCTGATAATACGCAATCCATGTGCCCTTTGCCAAGTGTTTTATGTGACAGGACTCCTTGGTAACAGTGAAGATTCTATAAGCCTGGCAATCAAAGTGAAGGTCACTGAGTCCTGTCATTTATTTAAGTGCAGTGAATAGCTGGTCTCTCCATGTTTTGTCAATATTTACTTTTGAGAGGAACTAATTATTTCCTTGTTTACTTCGTTGGTTTCTCTTCCCATTCCCTGTTAACATAATGTTATAGGCTCTCTGCTTGTTTCTCTCTGGGATCTAAGGGCTCCCTCCCTACCTAAGGACTTCTGAGAGGAAAAATGAAACCCATTATTCGAAAACAAATCCAAGAGCTTAATTTTTCTAACTATAGAAGCTGATATTTTGCCCCCCTCTCCCGTTACTTAATTTGTAAATTAAAATTTGTGGACTCTTAACTTCAAGCCCTACTACAGAGTGGTGAGAGCGGTTTCCATGTGGCTTGTGCAGAACGAAATGTTTGGGTTCATTATCTGGCCTCCTGCAGCCTGCTCTCTGGAGCAGATCCTGCACACATTTTCTTCCAAGCAGCCATCATCTTCACTGACTGTCGTCAGTGGGGATAAGCAAAGAAACTTTGCATGGCAAGTTTCAGGAAACAAAATTCTGTTCTTTGCTGTAGGTACCCCACTACATATACTTAGTTCTCTACACACTGTCCAATGAAAAATGGATAAAAGGAAACGTTAAAATTCCTGGGGGAAATAAAAGGATTACATTCTGAAAGAGGTCGTTTTTAGACAGCAGTGGCGAAAAACAGGGAATGCTAAGTTCCAAAAGATGAAGCTACTCAGTAAATACTCAACAGGAAAAAAGCTGGTGCTTATCTGATACAGCTATCACCTGAATCTAATACAACAGAGTTCTCGGAACAATGGGACTCAAGCAGTCTCCACTTGGTTCCTAATCACTCTGTCCGTACAAACTGCCAAAACAAATCACCATCTGCCCTTTAACTGCCCAGAAAGGTCGGTCATGCTCTCCACCTTGCATCACTCCTTACAGAAGCATAAAGTGCTACTACACATGGGAGAAGAAATGGCTCTCACCCCCTTAGCTCAAAATATAAATCTCACTGTCCAATCAAAACCTTCTTTCTAGAAAATCTCACTTCGTTAATTTTTCAAAACTCTGCCTTCAATCCTCCAAAGATGTTTTCCATCCAGATTTCCTTCTCCAGGGTTCAGGATCCACACTTGTTTCTCTGGCTTCTAGGTGATTTCCCTGGAGGCAGGCAGTATGGCCAAGAAAACAGGCCAGTTAGGATGCTGCAAAGAGCAACAGGAGGTCTCAGCAGATGAATGGAAAGAAAGAGACCTGCACCCTCCCAAGTCCCAAAAAGCACTTTCTAGACTGAGAGAAAGTAGAGAAAAAACTTTTAGGTATCAGGCTCCACGCTCAATTTTTCAAATGCACTTACCACCCCCAGCCCCCAACACAAAAGGAATAATTAAATCAGAATTTATTTAATAACAATCTAAACAATGCTGAAAAGAAATCCAAGTGTACATCTCACATGGTGCACAGGACACAACTCATCACATTATTTAATTATTCAGAAAATATTTTTTTTCCTTCAGCATTCTTTCTATGGATAGGATTGTTCTTCCATTTATTCAATGTACTTTTACTGAGAGCCAACTGGGCCAGCATGCCTTAAAAACCTAAGGCAGTGAGCCACAAGCTGAAAGGCGCTCATTTCTGCCCATGATTTATCTAACTCATTTTGTGAACTGCAGTTAAAAACGGAATTTCTTTCCCCTACAAAACCAGTATGAGAGTAAACACAGCTAAAAATTACTGCAAGCTGGCTAACAGAGAATATAATTTGTATTTAAATTATGTCATTGAAAGCAGGGAGATTAGTCATGATAATATTTCTATACCATGCAATATGTTTTTACAATGTAGCCAATTAAATAAGTTTTCAAGAGTTTTCATTAACAGATACAACCAGTAGGGGTCATTTTAGTGCAAAAATTGCAGCAAAAGAGACTTTAACATGAATAAAATGTATTGATTCCTATTCATGTTAGTTATGATAACCATGCTTCACCACGTGAATTTCTGAATAAAAATGGAAACTGAGGGAAACATTGGCCATTCAGAAATTTCTTGTAAACTCACAGAAAAACAAGAGATAATCAATACCTTCTAGGTAACTGCTGACATTAAAGACTCCTCTAATTCTTTCTTAAAAAATGAAGGTGGGGGGGAGGTTGGGGTATCACTTATCCCATGCTTTCCATAAATCTTGCCGTTAAGTGAAAACATTGAAATTTTAAACACACGACTGAAAATATCTGTCTAAATCCAACCATTATATCATGCCAGGTAACACTGTCCTTACTTTGGTTTCACAGATTTAGAATGCAAGTTGACTTGCTGTTTTCAGTTTTTTTTTTTTTTTTTTAAATGAAGTGCCCTGGACACACAATACTGATAGTTGAAAACAGGCCTGCAAAATAAAAAGTGTTTCTAGAGAAAGTAATTGAGATATAATCATGTCAACAAACCCTTCCAAGCATTTCAAAGCGAATACCAAGCACACAGGGTGTTACCAGAAAAAAGGAAGCTATGAGGGATCACATCATTTCAGAGGAATGAAAGGCTCACCAAACTGCCAAAATAACTCTATACTGTGACATGGGATATTGCTGCCAAAACACTCGATTACTGTAAATGTTCCCTGAGCATTTCCTTCACCAGAAACAGACTAAGAAGAAACAAAACAAGGGTTAGAATCTTCAGAACCTGCAAAAGTCCTTCTCGGAGCACAGCAGTTTCCACTGCATTTAACTGTGTTTCATGTTGCTTGTTCTTTTCAGATTTACGAGAGGCTGGATTAAGTTATACACTTCAAATGGCAGGGTTCAAAGATGCATCTTTTAGTCTAGGTCATTCAGAATTCCCAAAGTCAAAACACATAAAATGATATCAGAAGTTAATCTCATGGCCATTTTTCCTGAGGTAAGGCATAAAAACAAGTTATAAAAGGGGACAATATCAGGTGAGAGGCTTTTTTGTACTTCAGGCAAATGAACTCTTCTAACCCAATGTCTTATGTGTGCAGCAAAGCAAGTCCCTCCCCTCTGAGAAGAGTTCCCTTCACTCATCACTGCCCACTAGCTTCCAAACCAGAAAGGCCTCCCCTATTTTCCTGAACTGCCCAAACTCTAAAACTAGACAGGTATAAATAAGTACCTATGTGTATGTCTGTGTGTATTGAGAGAGAATCACAGCACTGTAGCCTTTTAATAGATCCATTTTTATCCTTAAGGTTGTCCCCTCCTTTTTCAGTATCCCAGCATAGTAAACACACACACACACAGATGCTTCAGAATAAACCGTTCCCTGGACTGTGCTGACTGTGAGTAGTGAGGAAGGCACGCCGGGCAGAGGGCGCCGGTCCCTCCTCGCCGCCTCCCCAGAAACGAGGCTGCAGCGTGCCCTCTGCTCACTCGCCAGGATGCCCCCGGAACAGCATCGTCAGCCCAACGTCAGCCCGAGCAGGGATCCCACTTTTAACTGATGCTCACCGAACCCTGCCCCCGTTAGCCACATCAAAATAACTCACTGCCTCCCTCTAGACCCCAAACCACACCAGGCACCCTGAAGGCCGAAGCAAGCGGGCAGAGATTAAGGCCAACATGCACTAACATTGGCTTCCCAACGAGAAAGACCACTAATCTAATCTCTTTCTCCCTCTGTCAATCTCAACACCGTGGAGCACAATGCGTGCTGGAGAAGCCAGCAGAACAATCCCCGCTGTCAAACAAACAAAAAGGAGGAACCGGCAACACGATAGGAAACACGCGGATATCTGCTATTAAAAAGCAGCCACTAATAGCAAGAACTTTTCACTCCCAGGTGCAACCCCCACCCCCTTTTCCTTTCAGCAGAGAAAGCCTTTGACCGTTTTCAATGGGCAAATAAATGAGTAACCACCGTGTGTAACTTCCCCTGGGCTGACATATTCCGAGGCTGAAACTGATTTATGTGCGGAGGAGGAGGAAGGGGGTGAAGAAAGAGCTCAAGGAAAAAATAATAAAAGAGTCACTCGGGGAGTGCGAGCTGGAGACACGTCTCCTCCGCCAACAGAAAAAGGACTTTCGCGGCCAGTGTGCAGCTCACGGTGCCACACTGCGCCAGTGCGGGGAGGGCGGTAGGGACGGGCTCCCCGAGGGGCTTGCGCGCGGCAGAATCCGCAGTGCCCCCCGCCCGCGGAGCCCCCACCTCGGGGTGCAAGGCCGGGCCACCCAGTCCCAGCTGGAACGGCCACACGTGTGGGCGTCAGTGCAGGGACAGGAGCGATCCTCCACTCGCTCGCCCCCACCCACCATACCCAACCTCGCCCGCGGCTGCCTAAGCGTCGGGGTGAGCAGGGAGAGGGAACGCAGGGCCGCGGGGGCACTCTCCCGGGGGCGGCGGCCGCCCCTCCTCCCGCGGAGCCCTCTTTCCTCCAGAAAGTCTCGGCCAAACTTTGTTCGGCGCAAGCAGCGCCGAGGGGGCGGCGCGGGCCAGGTGGGAGGGGGCCCGCAGCGGGCGGCCGTACCTTCGCAGACGCCCGCTTCGTACTCGGTAAGGGAGTCGCCATTGAGCGGGGGGCGGATGACACAGCGCAGCCCCCGGTCGCAGGTTCCGTAAATCCCGAAGGTGCCGCCGCAGCTCTCGTTCCTCTGGCTGGCGCACGTGTAGCAGCAGCCGCAGACGCCCTGCACGATGCTCCCCGGGCAGTTCCTGGGCTCCTCGCACTTGGACTCGTCACAGGGCAGGCAGACCAGCGCCCGGGTGCCGGAGCGCGCCAGCAGCAGCAGCAGCCCCAGCAGCGAGACCAGGAGGTGCCCGCAGCCGGCCAACCCCCTGCCCCCCGCCACCAAGTACATCCTCCTGCGCCGCCGCCGCCGCCGCCTCGCAGCCGGGCCGGGAGCGGGGCGGGCGCCCTCCCCTCCGCGGGGCACACGCGCCGCCGCCGCCGCCGCACCGGCAGCCCGCGGTCCTCACCGCCCCTCTCGGGGCCCCCGGGGCGCACCTCCCCTCGCGGGGCGAGGCCCCCGCCCCTTCTGCGGGCCGCGCCGACCCCGAGCCCACGAGCGTTGGCGCCGGCGGCAGCGGCGGCTTCCCCTCCTCCTCCTCCTCCTCCCGGGAGGGAGGGGGGAAAAAAGAAAAGTTTCCTCCCGGCAGCTCCGGTTCAACCCAAACTTCTGGCGCGGCGGCGGCGGTGGCTGCTAAGCTCGGCTCCAGCCCGGGCTGGCGGCGCCTCCTCCCTCTCCTCCTCCGAGTTGGCCGGCCCCGCAGCGGCGCAGCCTCGGGGCCGGTCCCCGCCTCCCGAGCTGCCGAGTGGGCGCGGTGGCGCAGCACTAGATCCGCGCCGTCCGCTCTGCGCGCCCAGCTCGCCTCACTCCTGCGCCGCTCCTCCGGGCGCTTGTTTATGGCTGGAGCCTCCGCCGCTCGGGCTGCGCCCTCCCCCATCCTACCTCCTCCCCCAGACCTCGCCCCCCCCCGCCCCAGCGCCGCGCGCCGCTCATTGGCTGCCCCCCCACCCCCCTCCCCGGCCCGGCCGGCCCCCTCCACCTCCCCCTCCCCCTCTCGGGCGGCCGGGCCCTTCCACCCTCACACGCCTCCTCCTCCTCTCGGTCTCCTCCTCCCCGAGCCCGGCGCACCGAACCGGCCCTGCCACCGAGCCGCGGCTCTGGCCCCGGCACCGCGGGCGCGCTGCGGAAGGGTTGGGGCGCACCCAGCAAGCAGCGAGAGTCGCGGTGTCCCGGGCGCTCGCTGGCACCGTGGCCGCGGCGGCCGGCCTGGGAGCCAGGAGGGCGAGGCGCCTGCACCTTCGGGGCCAGATTGGAGTTCGAAGAGTGGCGGGGACCCCAGAAGCTCCGGGCCGGGGCGATGGCTGCAGCCTCGGGAGGGTATCTGCCGGATCGAACCCCGGGAAAGGGAAGCAAAGGCATGGAACCTCTGCACACTGGATGAGAATCCATCTTCCACTCGAGCTGGGAATAGACTTTGTAAAAGATATTATGTAATGGAGTCTCGGGAACCCTGAGACCTCTCCAGCGAAGCTGAAGTGAATTAATTAAGTGCTTTAAACGGTCTTGGTAAATATTCCGCGGGAGCTGGGGAGGACTGTTGGGATGGCTGTAGCTTGAGTTGAATTTGAACTGTCCTCATTCTGGGTTTTGTCGCTCTGCTGTCTGCGCCAAGGTGCTGTGTTACGGGAGGGAGTGACTGGAAAGTAACAAAGCTGCATCTTTCTCCCTGGAGTAAGGCCGAAGATTGGATGACTCCACGCCTTGACATGACACTATCCCCGCAGAGCTCATGCACCATGAACGCCATATGACATTGCCGTTTTCTTTCTCAGTTCATGGACAAAAGTGGTGGGTGTTCATTGTCTTCATTGTCAATGCATTAATAAAGAAGATGTGTGGTACATAGTCTTTGTGATAAATCAGGTAAATAAGCAACGGAAGTGATGCAAAATGCACCGTGTGGAGATGGTTTCTCTTCAGTGGTTGTCAGAAAAGGTCCTCGTCATGATGGCTCTGTCACTGATGGGATGTGAAGTAGTAATCCGCTCCGTAGTGGCCTGCCATTCACAAGATGGGTACCAAAGTGAATAACATTAATTAATTGACCAAAAAATGACTGTGGTCAATGGGGGAAAAAATCGATCCCGTGGCAGGTGTGAAGTGGGAATGGCTGGCCCACCCTCTGATCCAAGATGGTCTGGCTGCAGGAAGGTGGCAGCCAAGTGGATTCTGAAAATCGTGACTAATGAACCCAAAGTTAATAGCTGGCAGTGCAAGGAAAGAGGAAACAACGCTACCTTTGAAATTTTATGTTTGTGGAACAAATTTATACTTATGATAAATATTTTAGTTTAACCGCTCTCTCTAATCCTGAATCCAAAAGCCAGAGTTACCAGTGGAATATTCCCCCATGATTGGCATCAGAAACTAAACATTTCTCGTGTCATATTTCTTTGTCGAAGGAGAGGAAGAGGCTTATTAATTATCACTGATTATTATAGGGCCACGAGGAAGATGTTCAACAGTGGAAAAGGGAGTGAGCACTGCATTTTCTAGAGGGGTTTAAAGAGTTGTTGCAATGAAATAATTCCTGCAGTTGTGTGGGAGGTCAGATTAGATGATCTCCAAAGGCCCTCATACCCACAGGGTCCATAATAAGTGTTAAGTGGCAAAATCATTTAAAATATGCTAGGTTTTCTATTAGAAAAACCGAAGAGACTGGGCGTGGTGGCTCATGCCTATAATCCCAGCACTTTGGGAGGGCCAAGGTGGGCAGATCACTCGAGGTCAGGAATTTGAGACCAGCCTGGCCAACATGGTGAAACATGGTGAAACCCTGTCTCTATCAAAAATACAAAATTGAGCTGCGCGTGGTAGTGCATGCCTGTAATCCTAGCTACTCAGGAGGCTGAGGCAGGAGAATCGCTTGAACCCAGGAGGTGGAGGTTGCAGTGAGCCGAGATTGTGTCCTTGCACTCCAGCCTGGGCAACAGAGCATGACTGTGTCTCAAAAGAAAAAAGAAAAGAAAAACAAACAAAAAAACTGAAGAGAAATAAAATACACATTGTTAAACATTGTTCTTTCTTGTCACCAAACAAGGCAGCAGCCCTTCACTGTGGGATTTGCCAACGAACTGTCATCATCGCTCTGTGTTAAAAGGTCCCTTCCACTCTTGCAGAGGAGGTTATCTGTATTTCTGTTCAAATGCAAGTATAAAGACATTAAAATGTAGCAGATAACATTGTAGGACCTGACAGGAAAAGCCAAGGTCAGGTGATGAGAAAAAGGCAGAAGTGAGAAAGCTACTGTAGTTAGGAAGAAGGAGGTAATAAACATTGTCAAAGTTTAGCTTCTATTTATTTTTAAGGGGATATATTAAGGATTAAGGAAAGCTACAGATGAGCACAGGCAAAGGATAATACGGAGATGACTATTCGTTGTTCCTGGGACTTCAGAGGTAGAACCATCTGGAAGGTAGATGGACAGATACAAAATGAGAAAGGTTGACTTCTCACAGGAATTCAAGTCAGGTTTAGAAAGGACTGGGGAGATTCTTTACGACGAAGATGATTGTATCAGCTCAAAAAGAAAAAAAAAAAATCAAGTTACATTACACATGCCCTTTGCCATAGAATTAATAGTCATAGAAGCAATAGAGAAAATAGGATTCCTTGAAGCCAGTAACTGGTGGCATATGAGAAACGTGCAAGGTCCTGGCAGCTTTTCTGAAACCAGTGTGTGAATCAGGAGCTCAGTTATAAAACAGCTCTTTCTTCTCTGGGATCCAGGAGAGATGGTAATAAGGTAGTGAGAAGCCGAGGCAATGATATTGAGGCTCAAATACAAAAGTATTTTCTTATCTTCTGAGACCAGACTAAGGTTACAGAAAGAGTTCGGGCGAGCCCAACATGATGACAATCAGGTGTCACGGGTGAAAGTGGCTAGGAAGAATTACCTGAAATTGAATGGACCCTGAAAGTCATGAACGAATGTTAAGAATTAGAGCCACACATGAAATATGGTTTAATGCCTCTCTTTCTGGGAAGCCTTCTTGAGCTTCTTTATCTGTTCTACAGCATTTGTAAGTACCTCTGCTTGCAGCATTTGTCGTGTTGCATTATAAATAGCTATTTAAATAACTCTGAACCCAATTAGCTTGTCAGCTCATTGGAGAGGGCAGGACTTATAAAAATGCATGCATGAATGAGTTCAAAAACGGAGAGAGTGAAGAATTACAGACAAAAAGATATTTGAATATTGTCTGCAGCCCTTCTCTTGGTTTTAGTAAATACCTCAAAATCAGTACTTGAAAGGGATGGTAGGGGCAGGAGGGAGTCATCGAAGCTGGGGTGAGGGAGGGGTCGGGGAGTCAGGGAACAGGTCTGGAAGGAACCAGGAATTATGAAGTATTTCTGATGGAGGTCTAGAAGAAGAGATCGTCTGCCCTCTATTGGCCACCCCGGGAATTAATACATTGTTGAAAATGTCTGAAAATCACAGTGCCCATTTTTTGGCCTAAGCAGAAAGTAGAAATGAGAGGGCAATAAACAGAATGTTAGTATGAGACCCCACCTTACCGATACAGTGTCTAGTCCAGCCTCCCACCTATAGTCACACTCTCTGGGATTTGCCTGCTGTTTGTATTTTTTCTCCCTGAAATGAAAAGAAAAATGTAGAAGTTGCCTTTGAGTTTGATTCACATACTGTTGGAATTGAGTTGCACAAGAGAAGAAACCTCATTGTGTTACGAAAATGTTGCATACGTATTAGAAAGTGCTACAAATAAAACAAGGTAACAGGTCTGGCCGGTTTCACCCTCTTATGCCACCTCTCTGGTCTCCTCAGCTGGTATCACTTATATATGGGTTCTCACTTAATCTAGGCTTGGCCACTGCAGTGATACAGACAGACCCTAGTTTGGAGACTCAACCGTCTGCATCTTGGGCTCTGAATCTGAACTTGAACTCTATTACCACCCCATAATACTTTATTTTTGCTAAGTGGGTTCTTATTTACTCTGCCTGTGAATGATAGCTACTGCAGGACTACCAGAAGGGTTACAAGACATCGGCACAGAACACAGGTTTTCTTTGAGGTTTGGCTTAGGATCCTGAAACAACACACACACACACACACACACACACACACACACACACACACACACACACACGGTCTCTCTCTGTAGAAGTTTAAACAAGGTATTTATCCTTTCTGAATCTGTCTTCTCTGTAAAACAGGGACAAGAATACCAACCATACAGAGTATCCTGTGGATAAAATGATTATTTGCCTTTTCTATTGTTATCTTTGGAGTCCTTCTAATTGAGTGTCTCCTCAAGTTTTATGCTTGAGCTGGAATCCCTGCTCTCTGATATCTCAGCATTCATTGCTGTGCAACATCTGTTGGATCAGATATTGCATTTTTTTTTTCCTTCTTAGGATCTTCTGTTGACCCTGTTTTGACAGTGTGTCTCATCTTGGGGTTTTAGCCTCTGTGATATTTTCTCAAACCCATTTCGGTTTCTGACTTATTTTAAAGAGCAGTAATTGGTAATGATAATAGTAATAGCTAACACTAATAAAGATCTTATTAATTGCTAGTCAACATGCTAGATGCTTCATATAGTTTATTTTAAGTAATCTATGGCAGAGTCCTGTAAGACCACTAGTTTCTATTATGTCTAGTGCCTTATGTTGTCTTCATTTTTTACAGGCGAGGAATCTGAGGTATAGGAGATTATGAGGTATAGGAGGTTGCCAAGGTCTCAGAGCTGTGTGTACAGATATTAAGCTTAGAACCCAGTCCTATTCTGCCTTAAGGGCCTGTGTATTTAACTACCTCAATTCAGTAAGTTGGGTAACGGTGAGCTGCTCTTCTTTTCAGTTTTGTTGTTTTGTATGGGCCTCATTTAAAATTGCTAACATCTATGACAATATCTTGTCTTCTTTGCTAATTTGCATATAAAAAGTTTAAATACTGATGAACGTTTTCTCAAAATGGAAATAAGACCATTGTTTTTCTAACTACTGAATAACAAATATTTATATAATGTTTGCCATGTGCATATTTTAAAATTACCTTAAAATATTACCACATTTAATCCTCCATATAACCTGATGAGGTAGGTAATGCATTTTACAGGTACATTTACACCTATTTAAAAGGAAAAATTGGGCTGGGTGTGGTGGCTCATGCCTGTAATCTCAGCAGTTTGGGAGACCAAACTGGGTGGATCACTGGAGCCCAGGAGTTTGAGACCAGCCTAGGCAACATAAGGAGACCCCGTATCTACAAAATAATAATAATAATGAATTAGCCAGGCATGGTGGGGTGTGCCTGTACTCAGGAGGCTAAGGTGGGAGGATTGCATGAGCTCGTGAAGTTGAGGCTGAGGTGAGCCGAAATTATACCACTGCATTCCAGGCTGGGTGACAGAGAGAGACACTGTCTCTTACTTTTCCAATAAAGGAAAAATTGGAATTCAAACTCAGGCAGTATGGGGACAGAATCCACTCTATGCAATATTACTTCTAATATATATATATATTTTTACAAATACATGCTTACTGGGGGAAAAATGAGAAAAGACAGACAAGAAAAAAAGAAGAAAGAAAAAACTTCACCTATAATGGTTTTATCTCAGGTGAGATAAAACCGCTGATAACATTTGTGACACATCCTTGAAGGTTTATTTTCCCCATATAGTATAAAATATAAAATGGGATATGTATCTAGCTCATAATTGGCTTTAACTTTCACATATATGTGCATGTTGATCTTTAGAATCAATAACTGCATCCTTTTTACCATTGATGATTATTCCACTGAATGTACATATTGCGTTATATTTAACTGATTCCATATTAACATAAATTTAGGGGTTTTGTGTGCTTTACATTTTCACTATTATAAACAAAGCTGCAATACATTTCCTTTTAGCCAAATCTTCCAACACTGGTCCATTTATTTTCCTTGGCAAATTCCTAAAGTGAAATTGTTGTTTGGGGATCAAAAGTTATGCACATTTTGACATGCATTGCCAGATTGCCTTCTAGAAACTTATTCACACAAATTTCCTCAAACACTTAATGAAAGTTCCCATCTCTCCAGTGTAGAGGCCCTTCAGGTTAAAAACCATTTCTTGTTGCTTTAAAAGCACCTTATATTGTAAAGCTTTAAAAATTTTTTAACATAAAAAATTGCTTTCACATTTATTATTTCATTCGATCCTTCAACATTAGGAGAGTTTAGCTGTGGATCACCAAATGTTTTAACCTTACAAATTGCCAAATCATGTAACCTGGCAAATTATTTGCTGTGTGGTTTTTAAATAAAGTGTTATGTACTCAATTAAAATTTTCTCCTAAGAAGGAGTGCTTTTTATAAAACTGAACTAATAAAAGGGAATAAATTATTGAGATCATCCAAAGGTTAAGGAAATTTATCCTGTGCTTATAGACATTTTTTCTGGAAAGTTGGAAAAAACAAGTGTAAGCAAATTGAGAAGAGAGGACCCAGTCATGCATTATAGTGAAGAGGAGGAATTTCCATCTGTTGCAGCGCTACCCACCTCTCTGTCTTTTCTTTCGACCCCACTGCTTGTTCTACTATGTGCTTTCAATAACCTGAAGAGTCAAACATCCAAATTGTAGAAATTCTTCCCCAAATCTATGTGGCATCTGTGTTAAGAAATACAGCTCAATTTATTTCAACAATGACATCATTGACATACACATTTGTGTAATGTTTTGGAATTGCCTTGTGTAGTCCCTTGAGAAATCAGACACATCGTTTGTCCTATCTGACCCAACATATAATAAGCATATTATGAAGAACATGTAGTGAAGCAGATTATCTTCATTCACCGAACTGGCTCTAATTTACTTCTTACAATCTTTATCAAACTCACCCTCAAAAGAAGATTTACCACTGTTGAGAGTATTATAAGGAACCAAAGCATGTTCTAGAGAAAGTATCAAAAGAAGAGTTTTTAAATAAAAGTAGGCATTGATGGTATCCATGGAACAAGTAGACAGCTTTTCCAAGTAACTGCTGGCAAATGGACACCATGCATTTGAATGTAAATTCTGGTATTATGATGTTCTTCAGAATACTGATATTTTGTGCTGATATCCTATATATCATGCAACTGCTTCGTCATTCAAATGAGAATTCATTACCTATTTTCAGGTGGGAAATGGTGGTGCTCACCAGTGTCTCTGTTCCTTCTCTTCATTTCTGACACACAGCTAGACGACACTTACCAGCTTTCTTGCGGTGAACTGGAGTCATGAAATGTGGATGGAAGTGATAGGGATCTTTTTCAGGGCTGGCCTCAGAGCCCTCTCCACAGTCCTGCATATTGTCTTATTCTCTTTCTGCTGGCTGGCGGCAGGACTTTGCAGAGAGAACTCTGAAGCACTGGAAGAGTCTGGAACCACTAGATGGATGGATCCTGGGTCCTTGAATGACTGCATGAAGCGGACCTCTCACGTACATACACACACTTCATTCAATTTCAGTGGTCTCTGATTTGAGTGACAAATGAATATTTACTGTGATAAGTAACTGAGATTTCAGGCTTGTTATAGCAATTAGCCTCCCCTCACACAATTTTGGCTTAAATAGAAATAACATTGGCCAGGTGCAGTGGTTCACGCCTGTAATCCCAACACTTTGGGAGGTCCAGGTGGGCGGATCACTTGAGGTCAGGAGTTCAAGACCAGCCCTGGCCAACATGGTGAAACCCCATCTCTACTAAAAGTACAAAAATTAGCCAGGCATGGTGGTGCACACCTGTAATCCCAGCTACTTGGGAGGCTGAGGTAGGAGAATCTCTTGAACCCAGGAAGTGGAGGTTGCAGTGAAGAGTGGAGATCGTGCCATTGTACTCCAGTGACAGAGTGAGACTCTGTCACAAAAAAAAAAAAAAGAAATAACATTAAACATTTATTCATGTTCTCAAAAAAAATGCAATTTGACATGTACTTACAACTCACCTGCATTTGTTTGTTGACTATGTAATGAATGTGCGAAGATTAGGTTACCAGTCCTGGCATTTAAATTATTTTCCGTATCAATATTCCAAGTAGGTCTTAGCATTTTATTACTACTGATTAATATAAATTAAATAATATAAAAACCTTTCACTTTACTCAAATGGGAGAATGGCCATCTCTATTATGCTACCCAGTGGGTTTTAGTTCCTGAACTTTCACACTCTCAGACCATCTCTGCTCATGACTTTATTGTAGGTAACCAAGATCCTATAAACTCAAAAGAGAATGAGACTCTTCAAAACCCCATTTTCTCCCTTTCACAAGTCCTTCAGATCCACAGGGTTATTATGAACTATAAAATTAGTACCACTTCCTATTTATCGTTTAAAGAATATTTTGAAATTTTGATATCAGGTTCTAAGGTTATCATATCCATATTCCTTATCATTATTTTTGATAGCTTAATGTGTCTTGATCATCTTATTGGCTATATTTGTTATATTTCACCAACTTTTTCAACCTCAAACTAAAGTTCATACAACAAATCCAGTTCATTGCCTAAAAGCTAGTTGCCAATGAATTACGACTGGGTAAATGACTACTGGTTTGAGATTAGCCAGAAAAAATGGAACATTGAGCTCATAAGGCATGAAACCATGCAGAAAAAAATTATAAGAAATAGATTCCGAGAGTGTTTCCATCATCAACTGATTATTGCCAAAGACCATGTCATGTTTCCCATTTAGATTTTGCCAGGAAGAAAAGCTAACCAGCAATGCCAATCACAGGTGTTTGAAGAAGAGGATTTTTCAATTTTTCCTTGACAAGCAATTGATTAAATTAGGAATGTCCTCAATGATGATGAGGCGTTGTGCTACAAGGTGCTGTAATAGAACAAACTCTTGGAAATCAAGTTGACCTGGGGTCAAATTCTGACTGTGTTTGTCACTGTCGCTGTTAGTTTGAGTAGGTTGTTTGAATTTCCTTTCTCTCACCAGTCACTTAGGAAATTAGTATCTACAGGATTCTGAGCATATAATAGATGCTCAATGATTCTCCTAGCATTTCTTGTAATTTGCTTTTTAAAAATTGTAATAGGGTTAGCTATTCACTGAATGTTTGCTACTTTCAAAAACTTTGTGAGATGGGCCCTAGTCTGGTTCTAAAATATAGGGGTACTTTTAGTCTGTGTGAGACTCAAAGCCAAGGACTTCACTTCATAATCACTATGCTCCCTTGGCAGTCTGCAGTTATCCTGTCATGTCACTTACCTGTCTCCCCACTTAGGGTGCATGATTTCTTATTGGGCAGGATAGGAACTCTGAAGCCAGGAAACTGAATCCTGCTTTCCTAATCTGTAGACTGATTGCAAAAATAAATGTCACTTCTCTTGCACTCAAAGGACCTACTATCTAGTGTGGGCAATTGGTAAATCAACATTTTCAACATAGTGCAGTAGACGTTTACCAAATCAGGTCTACATGAGGAAACTGGGGAAAGTTTCACAAAATTCTCTTTTACAAAAGAAAAGATAGTTGGATTGGATCTTGAAGGAAAAATAGATATTTACCAGGTTTATAGGGTAAGGGAGGAAGAGGAAGAGATTCCAAGCCGAAAAACAAAACCAAAAATAAACAAAACAAAAACAGTGAAGTAGCCTAAAATAGAGTTTGGAACATAGTAGGTATTCAATAAATGTTGAAAGAAGGAAGAGAACGTAGACCTTTGCAATGGAAGGAAAAATTAACTTTGAGGCAACTGGTTGCTCAGTGGTAAATGTTAGGAGAGAGGATGGTAATTTTGGGCTGGATGATAAAGTTCCAAAATCTGCAGCAGAGTTTAGACTTCATCCTGTAGGGTTTCAGAGACAAGTGGAACTTTGAGAGGCAAGTGACCTCATCAGATTCCCATTTGTAAAGATACCATATTGCACTGATTTTAAGACATACTTTTAAAATATTTTAACAATTCTAAAAGTAAGATGCATCCTACATTTGATGGCATATTATAGTTTGACAGTGTGAATTTTCTTTCTCGGTAGTGTATAAAGTAACATCATTGCTTACAAATGATGGCATTTTTAATAGAAGATTAAAATTATGGCAGTAGAGTAACAGAAGAACAATGAGTGGAAACAAGGAAATCCATTGGGAGATTTATCAAATAGCATAGCTGTGGGATAATGAGCAGTAGTGTAAAACAAAATATGCATTGATAGATTTTAAAATTCCAAAATAGATTAGGAGTTTCTGAATTTGATGGATTAAATCTACCTTTTGGTTTTCCATTTTGTTATTTACTTTGCTTTGCTGCACAGCTAGAACCTGAAGAAAGCTCCTAGCTTTTCACTAAAACCATGATTCTCAGGTGAATAACTTAAGTATAAATAGTATTATTTAATATCTGTTAGGCACTGAAAATTTTCAAGGAAAGTACAAGCCCTGTGTACTAAGAAGGACTACTTTTAGTACTGTATCCAAGGGTGTCTGCTCTTTTCTCTGAGATTTCTTTTAAGAAACACAAAAAGTTTAAAAGCATTGGAAAAGGCTTCAGATATCCCCAGATCCAACTCTTTCATTTTGTAGATGAGGAAAATGAAATCATGGGGTGCTGATGACTTTACATTTGCTGACTCTTAGCAGCGGGAGTAGTTTGGAATAGTTTGGAACCCTCCTCCACCATCCTGTGTATCAGCAGGTTACCTGTTTATTTACCTCTGGATTGGCTCAGACTCCAGTTCTAGTCTTGAGCGGACAGTACAAAAGTATCTTCTACCCCAATTGCCACTATTTAAAGTTAATAAATTTGTTACCAGTTCCCTCTCTTTTTACTGTCTCGTTATTACTTTTGCCTGGACACCGGGTTGTGTGCATTCTAACCTCTGCTGATTAGATGATGGTGTCTGGGATAGGGCTCTATGGCCTGGGCATTTGCTGCCTACCTCACCTTTTCCTTCTTCTCTCCCCTCCCCTCCCCTCTCCTCCCCTCCCTCCCCTCTGCTCCCCTCTCCTTTCCTTTCCTTTTTTCCTTCCTTCCTTCCTTCCTTCCTTCCTTCCTTCCTTCCTTCCTTCCTTCCTTCCTTCCTTCCTTCCTTCCTTCCTTCCTTCTTTCCTTCCTCTTTCCTTTCTTTCTCTCAACAGGGCTCAGGTGATCCTTCCACCTCAGCCTCCTGAGTAGCTGGGACTACAAGCATGCGCCAACATGCCTGGCTAATTTTTCTATTTTTTTGTAGAGGTGGGGTTTCACCGTGTTGACCAGCCTGGTCTCTAACGCCTGAGCTCAAGCAATCGGACTACCTCAGCCTCCCGAGGTGCTGGGATTATAGGTGTGAGCCATTGCGCCCTGCCTAGTGCTTTGAGTTTCTGATGGGCACCACCTGTCTTTCTGTGCACCAGACACTATCATACTACCCTGAGGCACTTTGCCTGGTACCAGAGTAGCAGTCTCTAGCATACAGAACTCTGCCAAAGTACTATTTTTTACCTTCATCTGATTTTGTATGTGGCATGCCAGGGGTAGCCCTATTGGATATTTACTTTTTTCTCCATGCCCCAAATTCTGGCATCCTTATTCAACATGAAACCCCCTTCTTATCTCTAAGAAATAGTATGTGCCAGTAGGGTATGCAGTGCTGTGGTCCTTCTTATTGGTTGGGCCAACTTTTTTATTCACCAGGAATCCTTTCTAATTGACCTCATTGGTCAGGCATCCGTTCTGATTAATCAGTGCTCATGCATTTTAGTTCTTAAATATTTTTACTGTCTCCTCTGCTTCCTAGCAACCATTAATTGAGCACATGAAACTGACTGTATGCGAAATGCTTTGGATATCTCATCTCTTTTAACCCTCATAGTAATCTCATCATAAGGTGTGATCAGATAGATTTTACAGATGGGGAACTGAGGTTCAGAGAAATTACATAAATATTCTGAGGACATAATCCATGTGCCTGGGTTAGCATTCAGATCTGGGACTCGGTGACTTCGTGCCTCACTGTGGCACTGTAGTGCTCTCAATCTGGAACCAACTCATTGTACACTGAATCTGGTCTGTTTATCTTATTCCACATTAGAACATCCTGCTAGGTTGTAAGGTACCTCCATGTCCTTACTTGCTGCTTTGGGTGGTGGCCATTTACCTTATTCAGAACCATGAGTTCACCTAAGGCCTACTGACCAGTAGAGCTTCTAGGTCTTTCCCATCTCCCTGTCTTCTTAAATGCTGAAATGGCCAGGGAAATGAGACAAACTGGCCTAAAGTGATAAATTGATTTCATCATTGTCCTGTTCCTCAGCTATCTAAAGCCTGTCTAGGTGATGCAGGTACTGCATATGTCAATGTCAGAACTGTGCAAATGCAATATATCCTTGTAACAAACCTGCACATGTACCCCCAAATCTAAAATAAAAGTTGAAATTATATTAAAAAAAATTTAAAAAAAGAACTGTGCAAAGATTTAAACATCTTTCTTCTTGTTACATTCTGAAAGCCACCAAAGGAGTAAAGGGAGAATTCCCTTTGGTCTGTTTCTCATTCTAAACTTTTTTTTTTTGTTTAAGTTCCTAAAATAAAATTGTGGGAGTCTAAGTATATCATCAGGGAAGCTTATCTGCAAGTAGAGCAGTAAAATACTCATTTAAAACTCATTTAAAAAGTGCCTTAGACTGGGTACAGCGATTCACAGCTGTAATCCCAGCACTTTGGGAGGCCGAAGGGGGTGGATCACCTGAGGTCAGGAGTTCAAAACCAGCCTGGCCAACATGGTGAAACCCCGTCTCCACTAAAAGTACAAAACTAGCTGGGTGTGGTGGCACATGTCTGTAATCCCAGCTACTCAGGAGGCTGAGGCAGGAGAATCGCTTGAACCTGGGAGGTAGTAGTTGCAGTGAGATGAGACAGCACCATTGCACTGCAGCCTGGGCAACAAGAGCAAAACTCTGCCTCAAAAAATAATAAATACATAAATTAATTAATTAGAAAGAAAGAAAGAAAGAGCCTTAAAGTACACTTGGTGTTCTAAATGTGAACAGATCATGAATCTAAAATATTCCAATTTAATATTTACTGAGCACTTGAATTGCTCCCAACTCTTTTCTACATACTTTATGTGCATCCTCTCATTTAATTCCCCAACAATCTATGTAAGAGGGACTATTATTATCTTCATTTTAAAGATGAGGAAACTTAGGCACAGATTAGTTAAATAATGTCTTAGATAACCTAGGTTATATGTGGGAGGCTCAGGATTTGAAGATAGGCAATTTGATTCCAAAGCACAAGCTCTTGATATAACCTAAAGAATGATAATGTTTTATTTAAACAGATATACAAGAATCAGATAAACAGATGAATGTTGCTTTTCAAAGCACTAGCACTGTCACCTTGGAAAAATAAAGCCTTTCTAAGAATGTTGACGTTTCTCAAAATGTTTTTGCAACTGATATCTTATCTACTTACAAATCTACAAACAAACTAGACTTGTTAGGTTTATATCTTTGATTTGATGAGAAACACTATTACCTTAGTATAAAGATAGTTTCTTTATAAAAATTGGTGAATATTGCTCAACCCATGGAAATATACAAGAATAGGTAACTTCCCAAAAAAGAAATATAACTCACCCATGAACTTATAAAACAATGAGAAAATGCTTTTTATCTATCAAATGACAACTAGTTCTAAAGACTAGCAATATCCAGGATTGGCAAGAATGGGGGCAATAAAGACTTTCATGAATTATTGGTGGTAGTATAACTTGGTACATTTTTTCTGGAAAGCAGTTTGGAAACATGTATCAAAATATTAGCTGGACATATCCTGATTTAGATATCACAATTCCAAGAAAAAAATTCTTATTCCCAGAATACTCATTCTAAGACAATTTCTTATTCTAAGAACTCTTTTACAAAGAAGGTAATAAGGGCCCGGCACAGTGGCTCACACCGGTAATTCCAGCACTTTTGGGAAGCAGGCCTTCCTGGCGTGAAGCCAGGAGCTCAAGAACAGCCTAGGCAACATAGCAGGAACCCGTCTCTACAGAAAATTAAAAAATTATCCCGGTGTGGTGGTGTGTGCTTGTATTCCCAGCTACTCAGAAAGCCGAGGTGGGAAGATTGCTTGAGACCGGGAGGTTGAGGCTGCAGTGAGTCATGATTGTGCCACTGCACTCTAGGTCAAGGGCACAAATATCTAGGAGCCAGGATGTTCATCATAGTGTTGTTTATAGTTGAAAATTTGAAAATAACTAAATGTTGAGTAATGGAGTGTTGACTAAATAAGTCTATGTAATGGAAAATTATAGTTATTTTCTGATGATGTGGTTCCATATTTATTGTTTTGCAAAGATATCTGTGATATATTGTTGATGTTAAAAATGCAGATAATAATATAATAATTATGGTAGAATCTCAACTTATATCATTTTATTTATATCTGTATTCATCTCCATAGCTATCTACACAAAATCAGACAGATATTGACACAGTTCTGGAAAAGATATTCACCAATATATGAAGTATTATTATCTTTGTGTGTTAGGATTTTATACAATTTTTATTGTCTTCAATATATTTTTATATTGTTAAATCTTTATTTTATAGTATATTTTCTCTTTATAGTTAGGAAAAACAATAACTCTGCATTTTAAATAATTACTGTTATCCAGGCGAATCATTCACAGTCTTTACTGGACACAGGTCACAATAATTTTACATTGTTTTCAAGAAATGAAATACACTCACAAATGAAGTGAACTTGCCATATCTGAAGACATTCTTTTGTCATGTGAAAGATTAGTCTCAAAAGAGAATTTGCAAAATTGTTTCATAGCATTATGGAAATAAGAGTCTCCAAATGATGATGGCACTTCAATTCTCAACATTTATTTGGAGGTATATTTCTGGACTATTTGTTAACAAGATCATCTCGCTGCTTTTATTATTGTACCTCATTTGCTCTGTTTATTCACATCAGCTTTCATAAAAAATTTGAGAGCTGAGGCCTAAAGAAATTCTCTCACCCGGTAGATGAACAAGCTGTAATTTTTTTTAGCTTTGGCATGCATTGGTAAATGAATGCATATTTTCACTTGCTTGACCAAGCTCAGGAATCTGCAAGTCTGCTAACATTGCATTATGTGGATGATGCCCTGAATAATACCATGTGCCCTGTTGCAAAAGCTGAAGATGCGCTTGTGGAATTTATTTTATTCCGATTTATGAGGACTGCTGCACACAAATAGATTATTGTAGTGTCTGTGATTAATGGGACACCACACGGCTGCGTGGACTTCATAAATCATTTGATGCAATGTCTGAGTGAATTTTACTTGCAAAATCAGTTTCAATCAGCTTGACTTGAAAACTAGGTAAAGCAGAAGGAGGCATCTGATGGTGGGAGGTGTCTTGGTGGTGCAGCAGTCAGCACTGTGTCCAGTTTTATGTCTCTTGTTATCAGTGATGTGGAAGAGTGAATAAACAGCACGTTAATTAAATCTGCAGATGGAATTAGAAATGTCACAAATGCTGAGAAGGCCAGGGAAATGATACAAATTGGCCTAAAGTGATGTGAGACTTGAAATAAAGGCCAAAAATACAACAGACTTGAGTGTGTGTGCACACACACATATACACACATGAATCAATAAGTGATTCGAGAAGTCAGCTAATTTCATAACTCTCTCAAGATTCCAAATATCATATGAAAACAATTTGGGAATAATGAATATTAAAAAATGCCTGTAGGGTTTTATTCTAAGATCAACATTTAGCATTTGTTTTGTTTTTAAAATAATGATTTCATTGCTGTTTTGATACATAAGTAATACATATTCATTATAGAAGAATAAGAAGATACAGATCAACAACAAATAAAAAATATCATCTATGATCCCACTGTTAGTGGGATATATAATCATACATGTATATAAACAAAAATGAGAAAATGAGATCATACTGCATATTTAATTTGGTATCCAACGCTATTCATGTAAAAATATTTCCTTTTTAAAAGGCCAGGTTTCTGAGAATCTTGCTTGATACTCACCTTTCTCTGGCTCATTGAATTTATTACCTTTAATCTTAGTAATTGGAAGCTCTGAGAAAATTACAAAAGGCTAATATTTGTAAAGGCAAACACTGAAGAGAAAAAAAAGAAAAGGAATTTTCTTTGAATTCTCTACCTACTACTCAGAAATTCCTGACATTGCTAGCTAACCATCTATTTATCTTAACCCTAATGAGTCAGTCTTTCACCAAAAGCACAGTCACAGAACCTCCTCTGTCTTTCTTGACACTGTGGGGAGGATGGCCCCTGATCCTGAGAATTATTGGCAATTCAGTAGAATTGTTATGAACCAAGGAACATTACCACTTCCACAAAGGATTTAAAAGGAGAAGGCAATTCTCTACACGATTATTCACAATGGTCAAAGAAGATAGTAATCTAAGATAAATGCCTTTCATAGGGTTAGGTCAGAGGAAGGATGAAGGAGGGAAAAGGAAGAGAGAGAAGGGGAGGGTGGAAGGAAAGAAGGGAGGAAGAGAGGAAGAAAGGAAGGAAGGGAAGAAAGAAGGGAAGAAGAAGTCTGCTTTTTTCCCTTTGAAATGTAGCTTTGAGCATGCATGAATGTGTATATAAGATGGACTTTTATCTCTAAGGAAAACTGAATAAATGAAATAAAAGCCTAATTTAAAGTAACATAGGCAGAATCTGAATCCACTATGAATCAAACCTGAAAGTATAGGGGAAAGATTAAGAATCAAGAGACCGAAATGATTCTTCGAGGTAATTTAGGAACATTGAATTTGGCATCAGATAGGCTTAACAGGAGTTCAGCTTCCTCCTTCCTGGCTATCAGTTCTCGGTGAGGAGGATCACAGCCAGGCTGACCTGGGCTAACCTGTTCTCGCCGTGGCCAGATGAAAGGGACAGAGCTATGAGCAGGTGTCAGGGTACCCAGATTTGGTTTTTCTGTCCACCACCCGGCTGTCACTAAGTGATTCCTATCACCTCTTTGAGCCTCAATTTTCTCACTTATGAAATGATGAGTTTGCCCTGGATCATCTCTAATGTCCTGTTCAGCAAGACCTGTAGTTTCGAATTTTGGCTGCGCATTAGAATTGCCTTGAGAGCTCTTAAAATCCACCGGGCAAGGGCCTCGCTCCAGACCATTCATTTATATCAGAATCTCTGGAGTGGGTCGAAGAGACAAATATCAGTATTTGTATGCTCCCCCAGTAATTCCAATGCGCTACCAAGGTTGGACATCTCTGAACAACACCAGACTATTTTTTATTCTTAAAAAATTAAAAAAATATAGCTAACACTCATTGGATGCTTGCTATACACCAGCAACACTTCATACACTATACTTCATTTAATCCTCCCAAGGACCCCAGGAGTTACAGTTTACCATTTCTCCAATACCATAGCTACACAAATTGAAGCGCAGAGTTGTTAGGTAATTAGTCTGAGGTTACCCAGCTAGTAAATAGCAAGCTAGAATTCTAACTTAGAATTCCGGAAGCCATGACCTAGTACCCTAGACCTTCCTGCACACTAAGTCATGCTGAAAATACAGAATCTGAACAGCCTCTTGTAAGCGGAGTGCAGCTTTGCATGTTTGGTAGTACTAGCATTTTTTCTGTAATATAAAACTGTGTGAGGATATTTCATTCTGATTCTACTTCCTGTCTCTACTTCCAATTTTACAACTTACTTTAATTTTTGCTTAGAGTGAGTGTGATATGGGCTGGGTTGTAAAGCATCTGCACAAGTATAGCCTCATGTAATGTTAACTACTGCTTATTATATAATGCATACTATGTGCTAGCCACCATCCTAGGTGCTTGTGTTGTAGTATATATTTTGCATGTATATATTTGTATATATTTATATTTATATATGTATTTTAAATGACCGCAATATATTGAATCTCCTATCAAGAAGTAGTGTCTATTACTTTACCTCTTCACTCTGGACTTGGTCATAGGCTTGCTTAAACCAGTGAGATATTAGCACCTGTGACATAAGGCTTGAAAAGTGCTTGGGCACGGGTGTGTCACCTTGCGTTTTCAGCCTTTAGAACCCAGTCACTCTGTGAAAAAGCCCAGTGAGGCTACTACGTGCGAGCGACACATGGCTCAGTCACTCCAGCCAAGTATAAGACATGTGAGTGAGACCATGTGGGACCAGCCAGCCCAAGCAGACCTGTGAACTGACTCCCAGCACATAAATGAATCCAGGAGAGACCAGCAGAAGAACTGCTTGGTTGCACCCCATGCAAACTGTCAACACAAAAGAGTTATGAGCTGATAATTACAATTGTTGTCTCAAATTATTAAGTTGTTGGGAAGTTTTCTATGTATCAAAAGCTAACTGATACACATAGATTAACTTCATAATTTCTCATACAATACTATGAGGTCAATTTTGTCATCATATCCATTTTATAAATGGGGAAACTGGGTACAAAGAGGTTAAGTAATTTGTCCAAAGTCATTTAGCCAGGAAGTAGTTGCATGAGGATGTGAACTTAGGCTGGCTTTAAAACTCATGTTTTTAACATCTATGTAAGTGTATATCTTGTAAGAGCATGCTTTATTGCATTCATGCTCAATGATTTGGATGAGGAACAGCATCAAAAAAACCAAAACAAACAAACAAACAAAAAGAGCCAAACCTAAATAAATAAACAAATAAATAAATAAATAAATAAATAAAAGTCATGACAGTGATGGTGTGACAAGCTTTGACTTCTCTGATCCCTCTTAAGGAAAGCTATTCGTTTTCCCACCAGCACCATGACGGTGCTTTCTTAAAGCATGTGTACTGGCATTTCTCATCCTGTATTGTCTCATATTGATATAGTTGTTTCTTTTGATAACCTGGGATCTCTGTGTCTGATTTATACAGCCCTAGTGCCTGGCACAGAACCTGGGAAATAGTATAAGTTTAATAAATCCTGATAGAACAAATGGGTGAAGAAAAAAGAAGAAGTAAACAAATGAGTAGCTTTCCTTAAGGGGGATCAGGGAAGTCAAAGCTTGTCACATCACCATTGTCATGACTTTTATTATTTTTTTCGTGTGTTTACTTTAAAAATGTGGGGGAATGCTCCTTTATTAACATTATTTTACATAGTTCCTTCATTGCTCTCTCTCCCCTCCCTTCCTTCCTCCCTCCCTCCCTCCCTTCCTTCCTTCCCATATCCTTCTATTCTTACAGCTTACCTACTGTGGAATATTCATCACAGCAGCAATTCATTGAGACTTCCAATCCATTGACTTTCCCTTTCCTCACCATCTCTGACCCACCCCTATCCTTTCCCATCCCTCCACCTCCCACCATGTTCTCTTGTCTCTAAGCTTGTTCTCTTCTCAGCTTAGGGCCTGGTGCACGCTGTTCCCCCTGCCTGGCATACAGTTCTGCCTCATACCTGAATGACTCACTTCTAGTAATTTGTATTTCAGCCTAAAGATTACCCAGTCAAAGAAATCTCCTCTAACTACCCCATCTAAAACAGCCATTTGGTCTATCAAGCACAGCCATTACATAATCCTTTGCAATTCTCTGTAAAGCGTTTCTTATCAATAAGAGTTTTTCTTCTTGCTGATTTGTGGTCTGTCTTCATTAATTTCAGTATAAGCTCCATAAAAGCAGAGACCTTGTCTCTCTTGTTCCTTGAGAAACTGTGCCTGACAACAAAGTAGTTACTCAGTATATATCTTAAAAAGAGAGGAAAGAAAGGAAGGAAGGCATGAGAATTGCTTGAACTAGGGAGGCAGAGTCTACAGTGAGCCGAGATCATGCCACTGCACTCCAACCTGGGCCACGGAGGGAGACCCTGCTTCAACAAATAAAACAAAAAAACTGTACATATTAATTATTACATGTCAGCTAAAGCTAAAGGGAAGAAAGATGCCCCTAGTTTCTATTCAAATAAAAGTCAACACCCATTCATTTGTGTATATATAGTAGTCCTCCTTTAGCTGTGAGTTCATTTCTTCGGTTTTAGTTACCTGCAGGCAACTGACATCTGAAAGTATTAAGTGAAAAACTCCAAAAATAAATAATTCCTAAGTTTTTAAAAGAAAACAAAACAAAAAATCTGTACATATTTTCTTCAGGAAACTTGTAGTTTAACCTCAAATAAGAATTGGGAATAACGTCTTGAGTTTAATTTTAATTCAAAAATTGAAATGGTTATGAGTTGGAACTGGTGCAAATGGGGCTTAAAGTTTTTGTTTTTGTTTTTTCCATAAGGCAAAACAATTGAAGAGAGAATGTACAACCTACGGCTGATGTTCTCAACCATTTAAGACCACATTGTCCCTTTAATAACAAATATTTTGTAAGGTCCTTTATACTTTCTTTAGATGTAATTTATAGCTAACCCATATATATAAAGCTATATATATATATTTCTCTCTCTATATAGCTTTATATGTAGCTTTATATAGAGAGAGCTATATATATGGGTTAGCTATAAATTACACCTATATAACTATTATATGGATATATATTTATATATACATACTTTTATATACAAATTTATATATACATATAGCTCTCTATATAGCTCTCTATATAGGTATAGCTATAAATTTATATTTATATGTTTAGATATACTATACAGTCTTAAAAATTAATATAATTCTCTAAAATAAGGATGAATTAAAAGAAAACAATTTATAGTAAAATACTCTGTATTTCAACATGGAAGTGTTTAGACACAATTCCATCAGAAGACACAGAACAGTAGGCATGTGCTTGCACCCCTGCACAGCATCTCCTGTGACTTTAACAGCTATGAATGCAGACTGGTATAGGTGCTATGTTGGTGACCTAAATTCCAGGAACAGCATTTCTTTGAGTGATATGTTTTATTTTTTTAGAACGGCAAAGAGTCATTTACCAAGAGCTCTTGGTAAAGTTTTAAAGTTAAAAAAGAACAACCTTTTATTTACTGATTGTTGCATTCCTGAAAAACTCAGTTTATATTAGGACTGTAAAACCACTTTGTGTTTATATGTAAAAAGCATTAGATTCTAGGCCGAGATAATTATAAACAACTTTTTGCTTTCATAAAAAAAGTCAGTAGTACATTAAAAAAAAAGGTACAGGACATAGACAATTCTTTGTTTAAAGGACTGGTCCATAAAGTGTTGGAAGCATATTGTTCCGGTGGCCTGCCTACTGTGTGTCAGGAACACCACTCTCCTACAAACATTGTATCCGTAAAGCACTACCCCATAAAAAATCATTGGTATAGGTCATGTCCCACTAAGAGCGAGGAGAGAACTGTTTGTGATGAAGGAATGACCTTTTATTTTACATTGAAGTCATCAAGCATCGTTGTGTAGGTAGGGCACTGCATAGCCCTAGAGGGCACTAGTTACAAAGACTGTGAGGCACCCTTCACCTATCGAATAGAAATCGTAAACTTGCTGGTGGCTCCGGTGATACTACCTGTGAGAACACAGTAGTTTCCTTTATCCATGGTTTCACTTGCTGCAGTGTCAGTTACCCCCAGTCAACCGCAGTCCAAAAATACTAAATGGAAAATCTCAGAAATAAACAATTCGTGTTTTACATCGCATGCTGTTTTAAGTAGCATGATGAAATCTCACACCTTCCAGCTCTGTTCCACCCAGGATGTGAACCATCCCTTTGTTTAGGTACCTATGCTGAATACACTACCCACCCGTTAGTCACTTAGTGGCCATCTGGGTTATCAGATTGGCTATTGTGGTGTCACAGTGCTTGTGTTCAAGGAACTCTTATTTTACTTCATAATGGCCCCAAAGCACAAGAGTAGTGATGCTAGCAATTCAGATATGGCAATGAGAAGCTGTAAAGTGCTTTAAGTGAAAAGGTAGAGTCTGGGCACGGTGACTCACACCTGTAATCCCAGCACTTTGAGAGGTCGGGGTGAGGGGATCACTTGAGGTCAGGAGTTCGAGACTAGCCTGGCCAACATAGCAAAACCCAGTCTCTACTAAAAAGACAAAAATTAGCTGGCTGTGGTGGCAGGTGCCTGTAATCCCGGCTACTCAAGAGGATGAGGCAGGAGAATCACTTGAACCTGGGAGATGGGTGTTGCAGTGAGCCAAGCTTGCACCACTGCCCTCCAACCTGGACGACAAGAGAGAAACTCCATCCAAAAAAAAAAAAAGAAAAGAAAAGGTGAAAGTAATTGACTCAATAAGGAAAGGGAAAAAATCAGTTGCTGAGGCTGCTAAGATCTACAGTAAGAACAAATCTATCCATGACATTGTGAACAAGGAAAAAGTAATTTCTTCTAGTTTTGCTGCTGCACTTCAAACTACAAAAGTTATAGCCACACTGTGTGATAAGTGCTTAGTTAAGATGGAAACAGTATTAAATTATATCAGGTATGTATGTATGGGAAAAATAGTCTATATAGGACTTGGTACTATCTTCCATTTCAGATATCCGGTGGGGGTTTGGGAATGTATCCCACAAAGATAAAGGGTGACTATTGTATCATACACATATTATAGATGACATGGAATTTTCTTTAAATAACTTGAATTTAGTAGTACTTAAAGTGATTTAGATTTTTTCATAAAAACCTACACAGTTTCATAAAAACCTACAAGATTAATTTCATATATTAAAAATGAAACTTTTAGAAATTTTTTAAAATTTAAAATTCCACGCACTCACAAGTCACAAGTCACATACATTCCTTGTCTTTTTCTAGGAAACCCTAGTCTATCAGAAGTTGGAATAAAACAAACCTTCAGGTACCCAGAATAAGCAAGGAACTTTCCGAATTAGAAAGCCAGTATAAATTGCAGATATGCTTGAAAAAATAATAGGTATGCTATTTTATTAGGATACTAACAGATATGGAAACACTATACACACAAATCAGAGATTGACTATCGTATATCACAAAGCAATTTATTTCTTTACAAAATGGATCTCTGATTTACAAAGGGGTTTACCTCATGCACATTTATAAAGCAAGCTTCCTTCTTACGGCATTTCCTTGGGGCACACTTCTTAAGAATCTGAATATTCATTTGACAGTATTTATTGAGTGTCTACAATGTGCCCCTCACTATGTTAGGCTGTTAATTTCAATTAAGACAAGACACTCTTTCTGTGCATGAACAGTTTCCAGTTTGTGAAGAAGGTACATAAACTGACAATTCAAGCACAATGTCACAAGTGATGAAATAAAAATTGTGAACCAAGTGCCAAGGGGAGAGTGCATGTAACTCGGCCTGGAGGAGATGGTGAGAGCCTTATTGAAGGGATGGCAGTTGAATTGAGTGTGAAAAACCTAGTCATTGGCGAATTAAGAAGAAGAGCAATCCAGGCAGAGGAAATAGCAGGTGCAAAGGCACTGAGCCCTGACAAGTAGATTGTCAGACAAGCAAGGCTGACAGGAGAATTGGCAGAAATGTAGTGCTGGGGGTGAGAGGAACAATAGCAACGAAATCCAGGATATAAATTAGTTATAGGCTGTGGAGGGTTTTGGATATCACGCTAAGGAGTTTGAACTTTATCCTGCAGAAAATTGCGCCTGTAATTGCAAGTCTGTAAGACTTTTTCAGGGGACGATAATATCAGTTTTGTTCGTTAGGAAAATAACTGGCAGCTGTGTGGAAGATGGGCAGCGAGGGGGAAAGACAGATGGCACAGAGAACTTTTTGGATACCTGTGTTAATGGACATCATGCCCTGGTAGCTTTAATGTGTAGATTTCACCCTCCACAGTAAGGTCAGAAGAGGAGAGTTGTAGGCAGGAAGAAAGGTTGGAAATGAAGCATGAAGGTAGCTCGCGTAAGCAGACAGGTGAGAGACTGAGCTCAGAAAAGTGCAGGAGTGAGCCTGCAGGTACAGAGTTCAGTCCACAGAGGTCAATGGAGGCTGGAATCAGGATCTCTCATCTAGGAGAAACAGTGACAGGGGCAAGATACAATGGAACAGGCATTCAGGCCATACGGTCTGAGAAAGGTGAACAGGCTTTAGGGAAGAGGTCACAGTGTGAAGAATGGCACTGAATAACAAACATGCCAGGGCCTCTCAAACTTTAGTGAGTATCAGAATCGCTTTTAGGGCTTTGAAACATTCAGATCTCTGTGCCCCACCCTCAGAGATTCTAAGTCAGTAAAAGTCTGGAATAAGTCTAATAATTGGCATTTCTGCATTACCCAAGTGATGCTGATGCTGCCGGTCTCTGGACTAAACCAGATTCTAAGCAGCCTTCCAGATCTACAGTCCTCTGAATTGGTTTCAGGATTTAAAAACATTTCAATGTTCAGATGTACACATTTACTTACCAGACTAGAGAGAATTCTGAGTTGGTGGAGGAAGGCCAGTTCTGACAGATCAAACATGCAATCTGAGAGGCCCAACAGCAAATTAGGCAGCTTTCCATGAAGACCAAAGTGAGAGTTGATTAAAAAAAAATTGTTTTTGGTTCCTCTACAGGCAGCTGCTGGAAAACGGGACTAATGGTTGTTTGAGGAGTGAGAGAAAGGGGCAGGCCCAAGCAAGCACTGTGCTCTGATACTGTCTCTCCTGAAACTGGGTCTGCCAGTCTGGAAGCTGGGGGCTCTGCCCACCTAATTCATTGCTCAGGTAGTCACACAGGGAACACCTGGGCCTCTCTGGGTTGACTGAACTCAGCTCAGCATGAAGCCTAACAGTTTCTGGGGCTTTCTCAAAATGGGACTGAAGGATTTTGTTACACTATTAAAAAGAAAAATATATAGGTACAGATAATAAAATTCTTGAATTGATTACATTATTGTGCATCTTTTAATATGGCGGACTAAACAGGCCTCCAGAAACTAGGCCACATCTTCTGGAGAGCTGCCGGTAATTATATGGCAGGAATGCCTATATAAGCAAGATGTTAATGCTCAACAATTATTCCTTCTTCTTTTTTCTTTTTGACTTAAGCTGCAAAGGTGACAGTAACACTGAAGCTATCACCTTGCAACCTGAGCAACAGATGGCAATTTGCAAGAAGGATTTGAAATGTGAATTGATTAAAATACTGGTACCTATAGTAGATGAAAAGGAGTTGATTCATATTTCAAGATCCTTCAGATATGGAAATTATTAATCAATGAGTCTGCTAGTTTATCACTAGGTATTAGCACATACAAACACCAAATTCCTCTAACATTCTTAGAGGATTTGTGACATAAATTCCTTTGGCTGCATAAGCAAACACACACTCTATTTCCATGTCAATGAGTAAAAACAAACTATTCAGAGCAACAGAACAACTAGAACAGTGTGGGGGTATATATTAGCTGTTTATAGGTATTGATTGAATAAATGAATGGATGAATAAATGAATGGAATAAAGCACAGAGTGGAGGTGACTATCAACCTACCACCAGACCAGGACAATAAAAACAAAAAATTCTGTAGCATTGTTTGGCTACAGAATTCCAAATTTAGGAAGCAGAAGATGTAGAAGGACAGGAGAGATTGGAGAAGAAGAGGGGGCTGGGACATAGTAAGGGATGGATTATTGGTTAGGAAGGGTCTGGAAGATGAGGAAGATGAGTATAACAGAGAATTGAATCACTTAACTCCTAATGAAAAACACTTTAGCAAAATAGCTCTTCAGACAAGGAATGGAATAAAATCAGCATTGACATAAACAAGCTCTTGGTTCTAATTATCTGGCAAGCAACTGTGACAGATCTCAAAGAAGCTGAGTGGGTGAGGCTGGATCTGTGGTTTTGGAGCCTACTCAAGCATATTGAAGGCTCTTAGGGAAACATAAGTGTCAGAAAGCTTGGAGTGTTGGGGATATCAATTTATTCAACAAGGATTTATTGATCTCCTACCAGGTACAAATATTTTTCTTGATACAAAAGTAAATGACGTGTGATTCTTTTCCTTAAGCAGCATACAATCTATATAGGGAGGCCATACATGTTCAGAAATAATCATATAATAGGGCAAACTTTGATAAATGCCTAGAAGTGTGAGGATGATTTGGAATAGTCATTCATTCATTCGTTTTTAACAAAGTGTGCAATCCAGTGGTTTTAATATGTTCATAAAGTTGTGCAACCATCACTATTATGCAATTCCACAAAACTTTCATCATCCCCCCAAAATCCTGTAAGTGCTAGCAGTCACTCTCCATTCCTTCCTCCCTCTAGCCCCTGACAACCCCATTAATCAATTTTCTGTCTTTATGGATGTCACTATTCCCAATTGATTCCCCCAAAATAAGCTGACCATAAATGTAGAGTTTATTTCTAGACTCCCAAATCTATTCCAATGATGTTTATACCTACCCTTATGCCAGTATCACACTCTTTATTTCTGCAGTTTTATAATAAGTTTGAAGTCAGGAGATTTGAGTCCTCCAACTATGTTCTTTTTCAAATTCTTTTGACTATTCTGAGTCTTGCATTTCCATGCAAATTTCAGGATCAGCTTGTCAACTTCTGCAAAAAAAGTCAGTAGAAATTTTGACAGAGATTCCATTTAATCTATAGATCAATTTTTGGAGTATTGCTGTTTTAACAGTATTAAGCTTTTAAATTCATGATCATGGGATATCTTTGCCTTAATCTAGATATGCTTTGATTTCTTTCAACAATATTCTGTAGTTTTCAGAGTACAAGTGTTACTCATTTTATTAAACTTTTTCCTAGGTATTTTATTCTTTTTGATATTATAAATGGTTTTCTTAATTTCATTTTCAGATTATTTATTGATAGTGTATAAGAACACACTGTTGACTTTTGCATATTGATCTGTATTCTGCAACCTTACTGAACTTATTAGTTCTAACAGTTTTTAAAGGGTTATTCAGAATTTTCTATGTATAAATTCAAGACATTTGCAAATAGAGATGATCTTACTTCTTTCCCAATATGGATACCTGTTATTTCCTTTTCTTGTCTAGTTGCCCTGACTAGAACCTCCAGCAGAATGTTGAGTAGAAGTATAAAGAGTGGACATATTTGTCTTATTTTTGGTTTAGAGGGAAAGCTTTCAGGCTTTTTCATTAAGTATAATGTTACTCATGAGTTTTTCATGATGCTTTTTATCAGGTTAAGGAAGTTCCTTTCTATTTCTAAGTGATGCCGTATTTTTATTAATGAAATGGTGATGGATTTTTGCAAATGCTTTTTTGTGTCTATTGAGATGATCATGTGTCTTTTGTTCTATATTCTATTAATATGGTATATGACATGGTTGATTTTTATATACTGAACCAACCTTACCTTCTTCAGATAAATCTCACTTGGTTATGGTGTACTTTTTATATGTTGCTGGGTTTAGTTTTCTAGAATATTTTTGAGGAATTCTGAATCTGTATTCATAAGGGATATTGGTTTGTAGCTTTTGTTTCTTGTGATGCCTTTGTGTTTTTTAGAATCAGGGTAATACTAGCCTCATAGAATACGTTGAGAAATATTCCCTCTGCTGATTCGTCTTTAAACAATTGGTAGAATTCACCAGTGAAGTCCTCTCATGGCGGGAAGATTAAAAAACCTTTTTAAAATTGCTGATTCAACCTCTTTACTTGTATTGGTGTATTCAGATATTCTGCTTCTTCTTGAATCAGTTTTGATAGTTCCAGTTTTTCTGTGAATTTGTCCATTTTATCTAGATTATCTACTTTATTGGAATACAATTGTTTTTTCTTCCCTTATAATCCTTCTTATTTTTGAAAGGTTGGTAGTAATTTTCCTTCTTTCATTTCTGATTTTAGTAATTTTACTCTTTTTCTTGTTTCTTGGCCCAGTCTAGCTAAACTATTTGTCAATTGTATTAATCTTTTCAAAGAGCCAAATTTTAGTTTTGCTGATGTTCTCTATTGGTTTCTTGTTATTTATTTATTTACACTTCAATATTTATCCTTTTCTTCCTTCTGCTTGCTTTTGTTTGTTCTTTTTCTAGTTTCTTAAGACAAAAGGTTAAGATATTAATGTAAGATTTTTATTCTTTTTAAATGTAGGTATTTACCGCTATAAATATCTCTCTAAGTACTGCTTTCATTGTGCTCCATAATTATGATATGCTGTATTTTTATTTGGATTCATCTCGATTCATTTTCTAATTTTTCTTTTGATTTATTTTCTTACCCATTGGTTATTTAGGAGCGTGTTGTTTAATTTTTACATATTAGTAAATTTCTCAAATTTCCTTCTGTTATTGACTTCTAATTTCATTTTATTGTGGTTTGAGAACATACTTTGTACTATTTCTCTTCTTAAAAATTTATTGAAGTTTATTTTATGGCCTAACATATGGTCTGTCCTGTAAAATGTTCCTTGTGAGCTTGAGAAGAAAGTGTGTTCTGCCGTTGCTGGATTCTGCTGTGTTCTATAGATGTCTGCTAAATTAAGTTAGTGTACTGTGTTGCTCAGGTCCTTTATTTTCTTGCTGATCTTCAGTTGTGTTGTTCTTTCCATCATTGCAAGTGAGGTTTAATATCTCCAGTTATTCTTATTGAATTGTCTTATTTTCTATTCAATTCTGTAAGTTTTGTTTTATGTATGTTTGGATCCTGTTATTTGGGAATTTTATGGGGGGAATACCCACCAGGAAATGCGTGTTTCCTCAGACACACACCGTGTGTGTGTACACTCACGCACCCTCCACACAGATGTCTTTAAACAGCCTGTTCTTCTGCCTTCTGTGTCTCCTCAAGAAACACGTAGGAAACAGTTAGGCAGCAATCAAACAAGCTGCCAGCTAAGCACCAGGCGATTCTCTGTTTGAATTAGGCAGGTTGGAGCAGAGAATCAGGGAGGTGAGAGGAATGGAAGACAGAATCACATTATCTTTCAGCTGCATGGAAAATTGTATTGCAGCATCTATGGATAAGGAACGGAAGTATTACCTCAAGGGCCAATAAAGCTAGAAGGCTGTTTGAACTTGTTGTATATATTCAAAGTCACATTGGGACCTTGAATATAATATTCCTAAAGAGAATAGTTCATGTCAATGGAGGAAGAAAGAACATTTGTCTTCCAGGATCTGATATCCTCCAGGCACACCAGGATTCTTTGCCTGTCAATGACAGATAAATCTGATACACACACACACACACACACTCTCACAGTTGCCTCTTTATATATTTATTTTTCTTCCATGATTTTAAATTAATGCCTCTTCTTAGAAATCAAGTTTTCTAAATGTGTTGTTTCATTTTTCTTAACTTATCTTCTTGATGCAAGAAGAGGCTCATAGGTTTTTTCTGAAGAATTTCTGTGTTACCTTTAGCTCAACTTTTGATAAATATTGAATGACTTTGAGTTCAAATTGCTCATTTCTGGTGTGAAAAGCACTAGGTAGAAGATTTTGTGCATATTTTAAAAGAAGTGAGCTGAGTGTTCTTCCAGTCAGCGGAGCTGGGGATAGGGATTAAACTCTCTGAGGAAAGCTGAAGAACCTAAGAAGGAAGGACAAATGCCCACAAAGAAAGGCCACTCTTCCCCTGACACCTTTCCTGGAAACATGCACAAAAAGGTGAGGAATGGGACCCCTGGTTTGGGCCAAAACTCCCCTCAAGAAGCAGTTTTGTTTTTACTCCAGTTCATTGAAGAATAATATTCAAGACCCCAGAACTTGGGTACTTAATCATGTCCACAATGTTATTAGTCTAAAAATATTTTATAAGAGATATAACCAAATGCCCATATTGGGTATAAAATAATGTGGTAAAACACCAGTAGAATGTATTACCTTGGGCAATCTAAGAATTCCTTACAAATTGTCCACCTAATTTCTTGAATGAACTACTTTTCTATAGGTTTTTTTTTTTCTAATTTTTTTCCTAATGTTTGACTGTAACTCTTTGGTGTAGAAAGTAGGGCTGACTGTCTATTAAGACCACTAAATGCATGACAGTAGAATGAAGCCATCTGTATGTATGAGAATGCTTATCTTTATTATTTTATTTTATTTTTTGAGAATGGGGAGTACATGCATCCAGGTTTTTGGAAACAAAAATAAAAAACCAACCACCTTATGATGACATTGATTAAAAGGACTGTCAAACCTATACTCATTTTACCCCATTTGAAATTATTTCTTCGGAAAGGTCTTTAAAATAACATTAAAAATGTTGCTAACAACCATATACCTAACCATATGGTAAGACACAGGTTCTGTATTCATTTTATCTTATTTTACTTATTGTTACTTTTAATATTAGATTCAGGGGGTACATGTGCAGGTTTGTTACAATGTATTCACTTAAAAATGGTGAATCTTTATTGAGCTAATGCAATGTAGGGCAGAACTGATTGGTCATAGAGTCAACAGTGCTCTAAAGGGCAAAATTAAAGGTGACAAAAACATGGAACTATAAAAAGCAGAGAAAAAATGTATGTAAAGTTTTGGGTTGAACAGATCTGATGCTCATTTGAAAAACTGTAATGCATTTTGGAGTTGAAAAACTTACAAAGTAATGGGTTGGGAGAGGTCTTCTAAGTCCAACTAGATAGGGTCATGCCTGCAGAGATGACAAAGAGAAACACATGTGCCAATCATCAGAGTCCACCTTTCAGTTTTGTGGACAGAAGGTATTCTCTGGATCCTGTTTGTCATGAGCTTTTAAAATCAATTATAAAACATAATGAATTGATACCAGGTCTCAGGTAAAAATTGGCCTGCGACTTGCAAAGTTTAGGGCCAGTTAACCTTTAGTTTATAAAGCTGGGAAAACCAATTCTTCCAGGTTTCTACTAGGATGTGAGCTAATTTATTTTAGCTTCTCCCACCAAATTCTTTCCTCCAGTATTATTTTCCAGCATCTACTCTTATTACCTGTTTTGGTGACCAAACTCAGTCATATTTATTATATATTTTTTTGATCCCCCAAATGGAATGTATAAGATATAAGTCTGATACCTTCTAGCTGGCTTCCCTCCATTTTCATTTTGTGTGTTACCTAAAAAGAAGTTCTTGTCAACGTAGCCCCTTGGAAGCCAAATTCAAAATTTTCTGGAGCCTTCTTTAGAAGATAATCTATTGGTAGGAGGAAGTACAAACACCTCTCTTAATGTACCACGGAGGAGTTTTCCAGTGGTTCCTGGAGAGCAATAGATTACCAGGATAAGTTCAAATTTCCCAAGTACATTATACACTTCTCAGCCGCTTAACTTCTCTGGTCCAACCAGGAGTACAGATGGGCTAGTGGAAAGGTTCACCAGGAGAAGTGTTAAAGGCAGAGTGGGATCTTGTAGAGATGAACTGTAGCGTAAACTCAGAAGAATCCAACTACAGAAGCCACTGATTCTTTGAATTCTGATGGGTTGGATACTTTGCTTTGTTGCTGCCTTTGCTATTCCATATTTGGACAAAATTATTTCTCTCACAAGTCAGAATCATTGTTTCTTTCTAGTTGGTGACATCTATGGGCTGCTCAGATATTGAATATTAATGGCCAGAAAGCTGTGGTATTGGAATCAAGACGAATTAACAACTCAGTTTTTTCATAGTTTAGGAATCTGTAGGTCTGTAGGAAGAAGAAAGGATGCTTTGCGAAGGCTGAAAACACACACACATACACATTGTTCTTTACTCTTGCTACTAAAGGAGTTCTGGAGACCACTAGGTGTCAGTCTGCACAGATCCCTACATTTGTGGATGCAAAGGCAAGAAAGAACTCGATTCCTTGGAAAAGCTGTTCTTTAGGAGACAAAGGCACAATACTACACAAAATGAGTTTGATTTCCTCTTCCTTGCCAGAAAAAGTCTTTCATTTAGATCAGAAAGAAAACCCTCTTGGGTCCCTCTCCTCACATCAATCTTCTTCTTCTTCTTCTTTTTTTTTTTTTTTGAGTTTAGAGCAAGGAAGAGACACATGTTGAAAGCTGAAGAGTCACGTGTGGGGTCTTCCTCCAGGAATCACACCCAGTCAGGTGCAACATTTTCTTAGATTCCTGAGCTCTTCTCAGCAGAGCAAACTTTTAGGGAAGAAGGCCACTTTCATGGTGTAATTTGAAGCTATGACTGCAAGTATTTCCCCTGCCTCAAATATCCACTCATTAGTGGGCTCTTCCTACCTGCAGTCATGTTTGCACCGATGAACTCTTACCCCTGGGTTAGGTACATTATGTAAGTAAAAACATTCTTGCTTAGATGTATATGTTACATGCTGCTCCTCAAGAGCACACTAACGTTAAATCCAGTTATGTAACCATATTGTGTTAAAGTTATATTATCTATATATCCCCTTGAAAGACACAGAGAGTATAGAATTGAGGGTGTATGTTTCAATTAATAAAGATAATGGGAAGAGGGACAGGTCTTGATCAAGACAATCAAATTGGACAGGATTAGGCTATAGGAAACAGAGAGGCCAATTTGATCAGGGAGCAAAGAGGGACACTATTCTCTATCCTTGTTCAAAGTTACTTATTTCTCTATTACTCTTCTGTGGGTACCCCTTTCCTTTCAACTAATTTAGAAGATCCAGAATGATCCCTATTTGGGATTATTTAATTCATGAAATAGTTGAGAAAGTGCACAAAAAAGGAAGGGTAATATGTGTTTTCCACTGGGCACTCTATTTTGTTATGCAGCAATAGAAAACGAACGTGTCTGGTGTATCAGAAGCTTATGGAAAGTGATTCGTTTGTACCCTTATGAGTTTAAACATTTTTATGGTATGTATGTATTACTTTTGTTTTATTGTATATTTTTAAAATTTATTAAACTTCAAGTGTTCATAATTGAGTTGTGGTTCTCAGTTCACAGTTAATGTTACTGTTAATTGTGAAATGTCCCTATTTTATTTTTTTATTTCCTCTTCATTCTGTATCTACTTCTCCTACCTGATAGACATCAATTTATATATAATATATATACAAATATATATTTTATGCACATATAAGTATATATAATATATATACAAATATATATTTGCATATATTATTTTTATATAAAGGAAATCTATTATATATTTGTTTACATATATATAAAGTTACACATGAATCTTTATAAAATATATAGTGGTATTGGTGGATGTGTGTGTTTTTAATATACATAAGCAAAGTTTGGCTGTAAGTTTCATTCTGTTTCTGATTTTTCTGTATTAACTAGGCTTATAATATCTATTAATGTTGTCTATCAGTCAACATATGCTCAGGAATAGGACTGCTGGACTGTATGTGTTATGTTACTTAATTTCACTAGGTACTACCAGATTGTTTCCCGAATGGCTATAACACATGCCATGCCCACAGCAGTGCACAATGATCCTCCCAACACTTGTGTGATCTGACTATATGAATGTTATCTTACATTAAAATCCAAGTTTATCATCTCCAAAATTCATGCTCTTATTATATTTAATAGTCAGGCAAGTTCTGCAGATATTCAAAGACACATTTTTAAAGATGAAAAGTATAAATCCTCAAAAGTACCAGACATTACTATATCTAAAGTTAAAAGACAGGTCATTATCTGAATATTTTTTGGTCTATTACTGTTTGTTGTTTTCCTTCAACTTCCTCTGACTTGATTGTGAGAGAAAAATAGGGGTGTGGAAAGAGATACGCTTGGCATATTGCACTGAAATATCAGGGAAACAGGCATATGTGTGTATAGACATAGATACATACATGCAACAGGGGGAAAGGAAGAGCAGCTAAGAGTTTAAAGTAAAAAGGAAGCAAGAGTGACATGTAAACAAAAGAGGATGTTTTCTCTTAAACATTGAGAGTGAAGGTGGTGAGAGTAGGATATATGGAAGGGATGTGAAAAATCAAAATATAAGAGATGCACATATTTTCAGGGTACTTGTGATAGTTTGATACATTCATATAATATGTAAAGATTTTCAAATCAGGGTAATTGAGATGTTCATCCTCTTAAATTTATCTTTTTCTTGATTTAGGAACTTTTGGATTATTCTTTTCTAGCTATTTTGATGGAAAGGGTTTTTAATATGAGTTTTTATGTATGTATGGTGTGAGGGGGAGGCAGAACTTCTGCTTCACCAGGTTGTTTAAGCCATCTCCATATACACAGCTTAACATTGGAAATTTAATACATCTGCAGAGAAATAATTAGCACTGTTGTTCTTGTGTGTTTGGGGAGATGAGGAAAAGGTAGAACACAATGACCGAATGGAGCTTTAGGGTCATGTCAGCATGACCAATTTCTTCTTTGCTTTTTTCCTTGTGGGCTAAATTGTCCAGGTGTTGGAAAAGAAACTTGTAACCAGAATCTACTCATTACCAAATATTATGTTGTAATTACTAGGCATGCCAAGTTTAAATGAATATCACCAAATCTGCTTATCTGAAGCACATCAAATGTGGGCTTTTAAAAGAAATTAAGGTCTATATAGGTTTTTCTTTCATGAAAAATCTTGCTTAAAAATGTATTTAAAAATAGCAATTTGTCTTTTACCAATTTGATGACTGATTTAAGTGTAACTGTCTTATGTAAATCAGCAGCAAGAAGTATGCATTATGTATTGTAGTTAAATGATAATCCATGCTAATGGAAGGGACTGAAATTTAGATAATTGCAACCAATGACTAACTAAAGGAAAAAAAAAGAGTAGACACCTTTTCGAAATGCAGTTACCTAAACACACACTCACACCTTACAAGCACCAGCCTGACTCTCTCAGGGATGTGGTCTCTTCTAAGTTACCTGGGGCCTAAAAATAAGGCCTATGTCCACTGTCCCCTGCATTAGTGTTGCTGATGGAACAATAGAGGCACTAGAGGGGAAGGTTCAAGGCAGACCTGGAAGGTCACCCAGTTTCAGCTCCATCTGGTGCTTGATTCTCCTCAACTTCTTGTCATGTGACTGTCCAGATTCTATTTAAATATCTCCAAGGATTGAAAGTTCACTGCATCTCAAAATAGCCTATTCCACTTTCAGACAATAAATAGAAAGATCTAAGGGTGCTATATTTAAGCATACATTTGTACACATTTGATATCCTACAATTAGTCCTATTTTTGACCATTTGGGTGACTCAGGAAAAAAAATTGCTACTTATTTCTAGTGATAGCATTTGGAAGGCATCTGCCATTTCAATCCCAAAAGTTTCCCTTTGTTAAGCAAAACATTGACAGTCTTCACGAATCTCCTGTGTTTGAGGTTTATTCACTATCTCGGTTATAATTCTCTGAACACCTTGTTTTTTAATCGTCCTCAAAGTGTAGCACTTAAAACGAAGGATAACACCCAAAGAATAATAAGAAACTGAGAAGAGGGGAAATCTCTCAGAATAAGACAGGGTCAGGGATGTGGGTAAGTATAAGTCTGGGATGTTAAATTGTTTTAGTGTATATTTCAAAATCCAAGATGGTTCTTATAAATATAATGAGGTTTTTTAAAAAAGGAAAGTGATATAGGGCAGAATTAAAATGTTAAGGTCCTAAAACAAACAATGACAACAACAATAAGAAAACTAACTATAGAAAGTGGGAATGAGGTCATTCACAATGTCAAGGACTTTTGAGGTCTAAAGTCATATGAAAGACCAGAAACAAGTTGGGAAGAGCAGAAGAAATCCGTTAGTCTTTGTCTATTATCTCTCTTTCTCTCTCTCTCTCTTTTTTTTTTTAAGACAGAGTCTTGCTCTGTCACCAGACTGGAGTGCAGTGGTGTGATCTCGGCTCACTGCAACCTCTGCCTCCTGGGTTCAAGTGATTCTCCTGCCTCAGCCTCCTGAGTAGCTGGGATTACAGTCATGCGCCACCACACCCAGCTAATTTTTGTAGTTTTAGTAGAGACAGGGGTTCACCATGTTGGCCAGGATGGTCTTGATCTCTTGACCTTGTGATCCACCCACCTTGGCCTCTGAAAGTGCTGGGATTACAGGCATGAGCCACCGCACCTGGCTGCCTGTTATCTATTGATTGGATTCCTGGAATAACCTCCTTGCTTTCACTCTGGTGTCTCTTCATCTATTTTCCACACTACAATCAGAGGGATCTTTTCACAACTTAAATTCCTTCCTTGGCTTCCCATCTTTCCTGGGCTAACTACCAGTGTTCTTAATCTGACTTACTAGCCCTTGCATGATCTGCATTTTCCTCCCAGCCTTACCTTGAACCACTTTCTCTTCTGCAGCCCACACTGACTCTTGTCCAGCTCTTAGAACACACCATGGTCCTCGCATTGCCATGGTCTTCTTCCCTTTGTCTAGTTAACTCCCACTTGTCATTGAAAATTCAGTTCAAATGCCATTTTCTCAGGAAAACCATCCCTGACCCTCCATTCTAGGTCAGATCCTTTTCTTAGGTGCTCTTAAAGTTTTTTTCCTTTGGAGCACTCACCTCAGTTTGTAATTGCATATTAACATGACAATTAAGTTATTGTCCATGTAACAGGGGTGGGTTTAATCACTGCCCCAGCTTGAGAAAAACCTCTTACCAAGATTGGCCATGGATTCTCTTTCCTTCCACACCTCAACCACTCCCTATATTATCAGGATCTCACCTTGCATCTGGGGTGTGTGTGGACGAGGAAGGGATTGTTCTTGCAAGATGGTTGGAAACAGACTGATCAGTTTTTCTTTAGATGGTTACAAGCTCAGATGGAAGGCTACTCTTTCTACTATTCACTCTTCTTCCAAAGATCAGAAGTAAAGCTAACAAGGTAACTTAGCAGACAGAGGGTGGTCTAAATAGAACAAAGACAAATGGTATTTGTCTTACAACTTATTGATGCTTTAAAACCTGAGCTACCATTGGTCAGGGTGATGGGGTGGTAGTTAAAGGTAGGAAAAACTGTAACTTGATTTGATTGATTCTGAAATTACTTGATTTCCTATATTTTAGACTCTCAAATATATTACTTTGTGCAAACCTGTATTCCATGTAGGTATACCTGATTATCTCTGCAGTCCACATGGCTTCTGACAACTGCCTGTCCATCCACAGGGGCCATTCTAATTCCCATGTGTACAGCTTGGGATGCTCTCCTATTTCTTTTCCACTGGTGCTGATGAGAACAGGGTACAAACTCAATTCAGTTAATTTCTGTATGTGTCTGGAACTGATGGCCATGTGAAAACTGAGCATTGGTGGGGCAGGGAGAGGTGGAATTGCAGGGGGTTGATGGCTACGAACTGACAAATTGAGAAAACAGGTCACAGAGAATGAAGAACAAATGAATCAGGCAGGTAAAGAGAAGCAGAGATAAGAAATGAAGAAAACGCCTCTTCTGGATTCCTAATGGAGTTCTAGCTTCCAATTTCACTTCTATCTGGAAGCCTAACTGCTTTTTTGGTGAACTAGCTGGAGTTAGGTTTGGTTATTTACATTCCAAAGTGCCTTAAGTGAAGCTCCTGTTCAGTTCTGTGTTGGCCTCATTTCTGACCTTTGGAGGGTCCGAATGTTTGTGTTTCCCCAAAAGTCACATGGTGATACCTAATCCTCAATGTGATTGTATTAAGAAGTGGGGGTCTTTGGGAGGTTATTAGTCATGAGGCCTCATGAATGGGATTAATGTCTTTAAAAGAGACTCCAGAGATTCTGTTCCAAGATGGCTGAAAAGGAACAGCTCTGGTCTGTAGCTCCCAATGTGATCAATGCAGAAGACGGTGATTTCTGCATTTCCAACTGAGGTACCTGGTTCATCTCACTGGGACTGGTTGGACAGTGGGTGCAGCCCACGGAGGGTGAGCCGAAGCAAGGCAGAGCATCATCTCACCTGGGAAGCACAAGGGGTTGGGGCATTTCCCTTTCCTAGTCAAAGGAAGCTGTAACAGACTGTACCTGGAAAATCAGGACATTCCTGCCCAAGTACTGCACTTTTCCAATAGTCTTAGCAAATGGTACACCAGGAGATTATATCCCACTCTTGACTTGGTGGGTCCCACGCCCACAGAGCCTTGCTCACTGCTAGTGCAGCAGTCTGAGATCAACCCACGAGGTAGCAGCCTGGCATGGAGAGGGTCATCCACCATTGCTGAGGCTTGAGTAGGTAAACAAAGCGGCCGGGGGAGTTCAAACTGGGCAGAGCCCATGGCAACTCTGCAAGGCCTGCTGCCTCTGTAGACCCCACCTCTAGGGGCAGGGCATAGCTGAACAAAAGGCAGCAGAAACTTCTGCAGACTTAAATGACCCTGTCTGACAACTCTGAAGAGAGCAGTAGTTCTCCCAGCATGGTGTTTGAGCTCTGAGAACTGACAGACTGCCTCCTCAAGTGGGTCCCTGATCCCTGTGTAGCCTAACTGGGAGACATCTCCCAGTAGGGTCTGACTGACATCTCATACAGGTGGGTGGCCTCTGGGATGAAGCTTCCAGAGAAAGGATCAGGCAGCAATATTTGCTGTTCTGCAATATTTGCTGTTCTGCAGCCTCCACTGGTGATACCCAGGCAAACAGGGTCTAGAGTGGACCTCCAGCAAACTCCAACAGACCTGCAGCTGAGAGACCTGACTGTTAGAAGGAAAACAAACAAACAGAAAGGAATAGCATTGACATCAGCAAAAAGGGCATCCACACCAAAACCCCATCTGTAGGTCACCAGCTTCAAAGACCAAAGGTAGATAAAACCACAAAGATGGGGAGAAACCAGAGCAGAAAAGCTGAAAATTCTAAAAACCAGGTCAATCCATGAGGTAGCAGCCTGGCAGGGGGAAGGTTGTCCACCATTGCTGAGGCTTGAGTAGGTAAACAAAGCGGCCGGGGGAGTTCAAACAGGGCAGAGTCCACGGCAGTTCTGCAAAGGATCACAGCTCCTTGCCAGCAACGGAACAGAGCTAGACTGAGAATGACTTTCACAAGCTGACAGAAGTAGGCTTCAGAAGGTTGGTAATAACAAATTTCTCTGAGCTAAAGGAGGATGTTTGAACATGTCACAAGGAAGCTAAAAACCTTGAAAAAACAGACAAATGGCTAACTAGAATAAACAGTGTAGAGAATACCTTAAATGACCTGATGGAGCTGAAAACCATGGCATGAGAACTATGTGACACATGCACAAGCTTCAATAGCTGATTTGATCAAGATAAAGAAAAGGTATCAGTGATTGAAGAGCAAATTAATGAAATAAAGCAAGAAGAGAAGTTTAGAGAAAAAAGAGTAAAAGGAAACAAAGCCTCCAAGAAACATGGGTCTATGTGAAAAGACCAAATCTACATTTGATTGGTGTACCTGAAAGTGACGGGGAGAATGAAACCAGGTTGGAAAACACTCTTCAGGGTATTATCCAGGAGAATTTCCTCAACATGGCAAGGCAGGCCAACATTCAAATTCAGGAAATACAGAGAATACCACAAAGATACTCCTTGAGAAGAGCAACCCCAAGACACAAAATTGTCAGATTCACCAAGGTTGAAATGAAGGAAAAAATACTAAGGGTAGCCAGAGAGAAAGGTCAGGTTACCCACAAAGGGAAGCCCATCAGATTAACAGCAGATCTCTCAGGAGAAACTCTACAAGCCAAAAGAGAGTGGGGGCCAATATTCAACATACTTAAAGAAAAGAATTTTCAACCCAGAATTTCATATCCAGCCAAACTAAGCTTCATAAGTGAAGAATAAATAAAATCCTTTACAGACAAGCAAATGCTGAGAGATTTTGCCACCACCAGGCCTGCCTTACAAGAGCTCCTGAAGGAAGCACTAAGCATGGAAAGGAACAACCAGTACCAGCCACTGCAAAAACATGCCAAATTGTAAAGACCACCGATGGTAGGAAGAAACTGCATCAACTAACTGGCAAAATAACCAGCTAACATCATAATGACAGGATCAAATTCACACATAACAATATTAACCTTACATGTAAATAGGCTGAATGCCCCATTTAAAAGATACAGACTGGCAAATTGGATAAAGAGTCAAGACCCATCAGTATGCTGTATTCAGGAGACCCATCTCACATGCAGAGACATACACAGGCTCAAAATAAAGGGATGGAGGAAGATCTACCAAGCAAATGGAAAGCCAAAAAACAAACAAACAAACAAACAAAAACAAAAAAAACCAAACAAACAAGCAAACAAAAAAGCAGGGGTTGCAATCCTAGTCTCTAATAAAACAGACTTTAAACCAACAAAGATCAAAAGAGACAAAGAAGGCCATTACATAATGGTAAAGGGATCAATTCAACAAGAAGAGGTAACTATCCAAAATATATATGCACCCAATACAGGAGCACCCAGATTCATAAAGCAAGTCCTTAGAGACCTACAAAGAGACTTAGACTCCCACACAATAATAATGGGAGACTTTAACACCCCACTGTCAATATTAGACAGATCAACGAGGTAGAAGGTTAACAAGGATATCCAGGATGTGAACTCAGCTCTGCAGCAAGCAGACCTAATAGACATCTACAGAACTCTCCACCCCAAATCAACAGAACATACATTCTTCTCAGCACCACATCACACTTATTCCAAAATTGACCACTATCATAGTTGGAAGTAAAGCACTCCTCAGCAAATGCAAAAGAACAGAAATCACAACAAACTGTCTCTCAGACCACAGTGCAATCAAATTAGAACTCAGGATTAAGAAACTCACTCAAAACCACTCAACTACATGGAAACTAAACAACTTCCTCCTGAATGACTACTGGGTAAATAATGAAATGAAGGCAGAAATAAAGATGTTCTTTGAAACCAATGAGAACAACGTACCAGAATCTGTGGGACACATTTAAAGCAATGTGTAGAGGGAAATTTATAGCACTAAATCCCCGTATTGGGAAAGCAGGAAAGATCTAAAATTGACACCCTAACATCACAATTAAAAGAACTAGAGCAGCAAGAGCAAACACATTCAAAAGCTAGCAGAAGGCAAGAAATAACAAAGATCAGAGCAGAACTGAAGGAGATAGAGACACACACACACAAAAAAACTCTTCAAAAGTCAGTGAATTCAGGAGCTGGTTTTTTGAAAAGATCAACAAAATTGATAGACTGCTAGCAAGAGCAGTAAAGAAGAAAAGAGAGAAGAATCAAATAGATGCAATCAAAAATGATAAAGGGGATGTCACCACCGATCCCACAGAAATACAAACTACCATCAGAAAATACTATAAACACCTCTATGCAAATAAACTAGAAAATTTAGAAGAAATGGATAAATTCCTGGACACACACACCCTCCCAAGACTAAACCAGGAAGAAGCTGAATCCCTGAATAGACCGGTAACAGGCTCTGATGTGTAGGCCATAATTAATAGCCTACCACCCAAAATAGTCCAGGATCAGACAAATTCACAGCCGAATTCTACCAGAGGTACAAAGAGGAGCTGGTACCATTCCTTCTGAAACTATTCCAATCAATAGAAAAAGAGGGAATCCTGCCTAATTCATTTTATGAGGCCAGCATCTTCCTGATACCAAAGTCTGGTAGAGACACAACAAAAAGGAGAATTAGACCACTATCCCTGATGAACATTGATGCAAAAAATAAAATACTGGCAAACTGAATCCAGCAGCACATCAAAAAGCTTATCCACCATGATCAAGTCCGTTTCATCCCTGGGATGCAAGGCTGGTTCATCATACACAAATAAAAAAATGTAATCCATTACATAAACAGAAACAAAGACAAAAACCACATGATTATATCAATAGATGCAGAAAAGACCTTCGACAAAATTTAACAGCCCTTCATGCTAAAAACTCTCAATAAACTAGGTATTGATGGAATGTAACTCAAAATAATAAGAGCTATTTATGACAAACCCACAGCCAATATCATACTGAATGGGCAAAAACTGGAATCATTCCCTTTGAAAACTGGCACAAGACAGGGATGCGCTCTCTTACCACTCCTATTCAACATAGTGTTGGAAGTTCTGGCCAGGGCAATCAGGCAAGAGAAGGAAATAAAGGGTATTCAATTAGGAAAAGAGGAAGTCAAATTGTCCCTGTTTGCAGATGACATTATTGTATATTTAGAAAACCCTAAAATCTCCTTAAGCTGATAAGCAACTTCAGCAAAGTCTCAGGATACAAAATCAATGTGCAAAAATCACAAGCATTTCTATACACCAGTAAAAGACAAACAGAGAGCCAAATCATGAGTGAACTCCCATTCACAACTGCTTCAAAGAGAATAAAATACCTAGGAATCCAACTTACAAGGGATGTGAAGGACCTCTTCAAGGAGAACTACAAACCACTGCTCAATGAAATAAAAGAGGACACACACAAATGGAAGAACATTCCATGCTCATGGATAGGAAGAATCAATATCGTGAAAATGGCCATACTGCCCAAGGTAATTTGTAGATTCAATGCCATCCCCATGAGCTACCAATGACTTTCTTCACAGAATTGGAAAAAATGACTTTAAAGTTCATATGGAACCAAAAAAGATCCCACATTACCAAGACAATCATAAGTCAAAAGAACAAAGCTGGAGGCATCACGTGACCTGACTTCAACCTATGCTACAAGGCTACAGTAACCAAAACAGCATGATACCAGTACCAAAACAGAGAGATAGATCAGTGGAACAGAAAAGAGGCCTCAGAAATAACACCACACATATACAACCATCTGATCTTTGACAAACCTGACAAAAACAAGAAATGGGGAAAGGATTCTCTATTTAAAAAATGGTGCTGGGAAAACTGGCTAGACATATGCAGAAAGCTGAAATTGGATCCCTTCCTTACACCTTATACAAAAATTAATTCAAGATGGATTAAAGACTTAAATGTTAGACCTGAAACTGAAAAACCCCAGAAGAAAACATAGGTAATACCATTCAGGACAAAGGCATGGGCAAGGACTTCAGGTCTAAAACACCAAAAGCAATGGCAACAAAAGCCAAAACAGACAAATGGGATCTAATTAAACTAAAGAGCTTCTGCACAGCAAAAGAAACTACCATCAGAGTGAACAGGCAACCTACAGAATGGGAGAAAGGTTTTGCAATCTACCCATCTGACAAAGGGCTAATATCCAGAATCTCCAAACAAACAATTTAAAAGAAAAAAACAAACAACCCCATCAAAAAATGTCTCAAAAGAAGACATTTATGCAGCCAAAAGACACAGGAAAAAACCTCATCATCACTGGGCATCAGAGAAATGCAAATCAAAACCACAATGAGATACTATCTCACACCAATTAGAATGATGATCATTTAAAAGTCAGGAAACAACAGGTGCTGGAGAGGATGTGGAGAAATAGGAATGCTTTTACACTGTTGGTGGGACTGTAAACTAGTTCAACCATTGTGGAAGACAGTATGGCCATTCCTCAAGGATCTAGAGCTAGAAATACCATTTGACCCAGCCATCCCATTACTGGGTATACACCCAAAGGATTACAAATCGTGCTACTATAAAGACACATGCACACATACGTTTATTGTGGCACTATTCACAATAGCAAAAACTTGGAACCAACCCAAATGGCCATCAATGATAGACTGGATTAAGAAAATGTGGCACATGTATACCATGGAATACTATGCAGCCATAGAAAAGGATGAGTTCATGTCCTTTGCAGGGACCGGGATGAAGCTGGAAACGATCATTCTGAGCAAACTATCACAAGGACAGAAAACCAAACGCATGATCTCACTTATAGGTGAGAACTGAACAATGAGAACACCTGGACATAGGGTGGTGAATATCACACATGGGGGCCTGTCATAGGGGGAGGGGGAGGGATAGCATTAGGAGAAATACCTAATGTAAATGAGTTAATGGATACAGAAAACCAACATGGCACATATATACCTATGTAACAAACCTGCACATTATGCACATGTACCCTAGAACTTAAAGTATAATAAAAAGAAAGAAAGAAAAGAAAAGAAAAGAAAAGAAAAGAAAAGAAAAGAAAAGAAAAGACTCCAGAGAGCTAGCTAGTCCCTTTCACCATGTGAGGACACGGAGAGAAAGCGCTATCTATAGGAAAGCAGCCGACACTGAATGGGCTGGTTCCTTGGTCTTTGAGTTCTCAGCCTTTAGGACTGTCAGATATAAATCTTTGCCATTTGTAAGCTACTGAGTCCGTGGTATTTTGTTATAGCAACCCAAATGAACTAAGAGGAATGGGATGAGCAGACCCAGAGTTGCAGAGGCCACAGTGGAAGTTATGGCTTTGGAAGTGATAGTCATTGTATAAATAGAATAAGGCAATTATCTGGGACTTCTAAGGGCATAAAAATGTTTGAAATCATCACAGGACTCATTTAGGGGGTAAAGGGAAGGAAACTTTTTTCATTTACAAAGAACAAAAATATAACAAAAAGCAATCAGGTGGACACTGTACTCCTTTTGTTCCTTCTTTACCTATTATGACAGTGCTATCAGGCTTTACTATGGCTTCTTCCTGGACACTTTTCTATATATTACAATTATGATAAGTTTAGATATGAAGGAATAAGATTGGGGGTAATGCTATAACTAATATTTGTACAGTGCTCTAAAGCTTAGAAAGTGCTTTCACAGCCGGCCGCGGTGGCTCATGCCTATAATCCCAGCACTTTGGGAGGCTGAGGTGGGCAGATCATGAGGTCAGGAGATCGAGACCATCCTGCCTAACACGGTGAAATCCCGTCTCTACAAAAAATACAAAAAAAATTAGCCAGGCATGGTGGCAGGTTCCTGTAGTTCCAGCTACTCAGAAGGCTGAGGCAGGAGAATGGCATGAACCCGCAAGGCAGAGCTTGCAGTGAGCCGAGATCACACCACTGCACTCTAGCCTGGGCGACAGAGTGAGACTCCATCTAAAAAAAAAAAAAAGGAAGTGCTTTCACATATATTGTACTGCTATGCTTTATGGGGCACCTACTGGGCATCAGATGCTCTGTCAGGGTTTGCTGCATAATAGTTGATTCCTACCACCATAATCACAAGAAGACATTTACAATTTTTTAAATTTTATGTTCCAGGATACACGTGCAGGATGTACACATTTGTTACATAGGTAAACGTATGCCATGGTGGTTTGCTGCACCTATCAAGCCATCACCTAGGTATTAAGCTGAGTATGCATTAGCTATTTTTCCTGATGTTCTCCCTCCCACTTCCATCACCACCCATCCCCTGACAGGCCCCCGTGTGTGTTGTCCCCCTCCCTGTGTTCATGTGTTCTCATTGTTCAGTTCCCACTTCTAACTGAGAACATGTGGTGTCTGGTTTTCTGTTCTGGCATTAGTTTGCTGAGGATAATGACTCCAGCTTCATCCATGTCCCTGCAAAGGACATGATCTTGTTCCCTTTTATGTCTGCATAGTATTCTATGGTGTATATGTACCACATTTTCTTTATCCAGTCCATCATTGACGGGCATTTGGGTTGATTCCATGTCTTCGTTATTGTGAATAGTGCTGCAGTGAACATATGTGTGCATATATCTTTATAATAGAATTATTTATATTCCTTTGGGTATATACCTAGTAATGGGATTTCTGGGTCAAATGGTATTTCTGGTTCTAGATCTTTGAGGAGTTGCCACACTGTCTTCCACAATGGTTGAACTAATTTAAATTCCCAGCAACAGTGTAAAAGTGTTCCTATTTCTCTGCAACCTCGGCAGCATCTGTTGTTTCTTGACTTTTTAATAATCGCCATTCTGACTGACGTAAGATGGTATCTCATTGTGGTTTTGATTTGCATTTCTCTGATGATCAGTCATGTTGACTTTTTATTCATATGTTTTTTGGCTGCAAAAGTGTCTTCTTTTGAGAAGTGTCTGTTCATGTCCTTTGCCCACTTTTTAATGTTTTTTTTTTCCCTGTAAATTTGTCTAAGTTCCTTGTAGACTCTGAATATTAGACCTTTATCAGATAGATGGATAGATTGCAAAAATTTTCTCCCACTCTGTAGGTTGCCTATTCACTCTGATGATAGTTTCTTTTGCTGTGCAGAGGCTGTTTAATCAGATTCCATTTGTCAATTTTTGCTTTTGTTGCAATTGCTTTTGATGTTTTTGTCATGAAATCTTCACCCTTGCCTATGTCCTGGATGGTATTGCCTACATTTTCTTCTAGGGTTTTTATAGTTTTTGGTTTTACATTTACTCGAATCCATCTTGAGTTACATTTTATATAAGGTATAAGGAAGGAATTCAGTTTCAATTTTCTGCCTATGGCTACCCAGTTCTCCAAACACCATTTATTAAATAGGGAATCCTTTCCACATTGCTTATTTTCATCAGGTTTGTTGAAGATTAGGTGGTTGTAGATGTATGGTCTTATTTCTGAGTTCTCTATTCTGTTCCATTGGTCTCAGTGTCTGTTTTTATTCCAGTACCATGCTGTTTTGGTTACTGTAGCCTTGTAGTATAGTTTGAAGTCAGGTAGCGTGATGCCTCCAGCTTTGTTCTTTTTGCTTAGGATTGTCTTGACTATACGAGCTCTTTTTGGTTCCCTATGAATTTTAAAGTAGTTTTTCTTTTTCTAATTCTGTGAAGAATGTTAATGGTAGTTTGGTGGGAGTAGCATTGAATCTATAAATTACTTCAGGCAGTATGACCATTTTCACAATATTGATTCTTCCTGTTCATGAGGATGGAATGTTTTTCCATTTGTTTGTGTCCTTCCTTATTTCCTTGGGCAGGGGTTTGTAGTTCTCTTTGAAGGGGGCTTTCACTTCCATTGTTAGCCATATTCCTAGTTCTTTTATCATCTTTGTAGCAATTACAAATGGGGGTTCATTCATCATTTGGCTCTCTGCTTGGAATGCTTGTGATTTTTGCACATTGATTTTGTATCCTGAGACTTTGCTGAAGTTGCTTATCAGCATAAGAAGCTTTGGTGCTGAGATGATGGGGTTTTCTGATGATAGTACCATGTAATCTGCAAACAGAGACAGTTTGACTTCCTCTCTTATAATTTGAATATGCTTTATTTATTTCTCTTGCCTGATTGCCCTGATCAGAACTTCCAATTCTATGTTGAATAGGAGTGGTGAGAGAGGGCATCCTTGTCTTGTGCCAGTTTTCAAGGGGAATGCTTTCAGCTTTTGCCAATTCAGTATGATATTAGCTGTGGGGTTTTCATAAATGGCTCTTATTATTTGAGCCAGTTTATTGAGAGTTTTTAACACGAAGGGATGTTGAATTTTATTGAAGGCCTTTTCTGTGTCTATTGAGATTATCATGTGATTTTTGTCTTTAGTTCTGTTTATATGATGAATTACATTTACTGAATTGCAAATGTCAAACCAGCCTTGCATCCCAGGGATGAAGCCGACTTGATCTTGGTGGATAGCTTTTTGATGAGCTGCTGGATTCAGTTTGCCAGTACTGAGGATTTTTACATAAATGTTCATCAGGGATATTTGCCTGAAGTTTCCTTTTTTGTTGTTGTATCTCTGCCAGATTTTGGTATCAGGATGATACAGGCCCCATAGAATGAGTTAGGGAGGAGTCCCTGCTTTTCTTTGGTTTGGAATAGTTTCAGAAGAAATGGTACCAGCTCCTCTTTGTATCTCTAGTAGAATTCAGATGTAAATCTCTTTGGTTCTGGGCTTCTTTTGGTTGGTAGGCTATTTATTATTGCCTCAATTTCAGAGCTTATAATTGGTCTATCAGGGATTCAACTTCTTTCTTGTCCAGTCTTGAGAGTGTGTATGTGTCCAGGAATTTATCCACTTCTTCTAGATTTTCTAATTTATTAGTATAGAGGTGTTTATGGTATTCTCTGATGATTGTTTGTATGTCTGTGGGGTCAGTGGTGATATCCCCCTTATCATTTCTGATTGTATCTATTTGATTTTTCTCTCTTTTCTTCTTTTTCAGTCTAGCTAGTTGTCTATCTATTTTATTATTTTTTTCAAAATCTACCTCCTGGATTTGTTGATTTTTTAAAGGGTTTTTTGTGTCTTTATCTCCTTCAGTTCTGCTTGATCTTGTTTATTTCTCATCTGCTAGCTTTGGGGTTTTCTTGCTCTTGGTTCTCTGGTTCTTCTAGTTATGATGTTAGGAGGTTGATTTGAGATCTTTCTAGCTTTTTTTTTTTCTTTTTTTTTTTTTTTCTTTTTTTTTTTTTTGAGACGGAGTCTGGCTCTGTCTCCTGGGCTGGAGTGCAGTGGCCGGATCTCAGCTCACTGCAAGCTCCACCCCCCGGGTTTACGCCATTCTCCTGCCTCAGCCTCCCGAGTAGCTAGGACTACAGGCGCCCGCTGCCTCGCCCAGCTAGTTTTTTGTATTTTTTTAGTAGAGACGGGGTTTCACCGTGTTCGCCAGGATGGTCTCGATCTCCTGACCTAGTGATCCGCCCGTCTCGGCCTCCCAAAGTGCTGGGATTACAGGCTTGAGCCACCGCGCCCGGCCCTTTCTAGCTTTTTGATGTGGGCAATTAGTGCTATAAAATTCCCTCTTAACACTGTTTTAGCTGCATCCCAGAGATTCTGGTACATTGTCTCTTTGTTCTCCTTGGTTTCAAAGAACTTGATTTCTGCTGTAAGTTCATCATTTACCCAGGAGTCATTTCAGGAGCATATTGTTCAATTTTCATGTAGTCATGTAGTTTTGAGTGAGTTTCTTAATCTAATTTCTAATTTCATTGCACTGTGGTTTGAGAGACTGTTTATTATGATTTCAGTTCTTTTGCATTTGCTGAGGAGTGTTTTACTTTCAATTATGTGATCAGTTTTAGAGTAAGTGCCATATGGAGCTGAAAAGAATATATATTCTGTTGTTTTTGGGTGGAGAATTCCATAGATATCTATCAGGTCCACTTGATCCAGAGCTGAGTTCAAGTCCTGAATGTCTTTGCTAATTTTCTGTCTCGATAATCTGTCTAAGATTGACAGCTGGGCGTTAAATTCTCCCATTATTATTGTGTCAGAGTCTAAGTTGCTTTGTAGGTCTCTAGGAGCTTGTTTTATGAATCTGGGTGCTCCTGTATTGGGTACATATATATTTGGGATAGTTAGCTTTTCTCATTGAATTGAATCCTTTATGATATGTGCTGCCCTTCTTTGTCTTTTTTGATCTTTGTTGGTTTAAAGTCTGTTTTGTCAGAAACTGGGACTGTAACCCCTACTTTTTTTCTGCTTTCCATTTGGTTGGTAAATTTTCTTCCATCCCTTTATTTTGAGCCTATGTGTGTCTATGCATGTGAGACGGGTCTCTTGAATACAGCACACTAATGGGTCTTGACCCTTTATCCAGATAGCCATTCTGTGTCTTTTAATTGGGGCATTTGGCCTATTTACTTTTAAGGTTAATGTTGTTATGTGTGAATTTGATCCTGTTATCATGATGCTACCTGGTTATTTAGTAGACTTGTTGATGTAGTTGCTTCATAGTGATGTTGGTTTTTGTAGTAGGTGGCAATGGATTTTCCATTCCATATTTAGTGCTTTCCTCTGGAGCTCTTGCAAGGCAGGCCTGGTGATAATAAATTCCCTCAGAATTTGCTCGTCTGAAAATGATTTTATTTCTCCTTCACTTATGAAGCTTCATTTCACCAGATAAGAAATTCTGGATTGGCAATTCTTTTTAAGAATGTTGAATATTGGCCCCCAATCTCCTCTGGCTGGTAGGGTCTCTACGGAGAGGTCTGCTGTTCATCTAATGCGATTTCCTTTGTGGGTGGTCTGGCCTTTCTCTGTAGCTGCCCTTAACATTTTTTCCTTCATATCAGCCTTGGGGAGTCTGATGATTATGTGTCTTGGGGTTGATCTTCTCATGGAGTATCTTACTGAGGTTCTTTGGGTTTCCTGGATTTGAATGTTGGCCTGACTTGGTAGGTTTGGTAAGTTCTCCTGGATGATATCCTGAAGTATGTTTTCCAACTTGGTTCCATTCTCCCCATCTCTTTTGGGTACCCCAATCAGTCGTAGATTCAGTCTTTTTACACAATCCCATATAGAGGTTTTTTTTTTTTTTGGAGATGGGGTCTTGCCCTGTCGCCCAGGCTGGAGTGCAGTGGTGCAATCTCAGCTCACTGTAACCTTGCCTCTTGGGTTCAAATGATTCTCCTGTCTCAGCTTCCCAAGTAGCTGGGATTACAGGTGCCTGCCACCATGCCCAGCTAATTTTTGTATTTTTTGTAGAGACAGGGTTTCGGCATGGTGACCAGGCTGGTCTCGAACTCCTGACCTCGTGATCTGCCCACCTTGGCCTCCCAAAGTGCTGGGATTACAGGTGTGAGGCACTGCACCTGGTCATTCTTGGAGGTTTTGTTCATTCCTTTTCATTATTTTTTTCTCTAATCTTGTCTTCCTGTCTTTTTTCAGCAAGATAGTCTTCAGGCTCTGAAATTCCTTCCTCTGCTTGGTCTATTCCGCTGTTGATACTTGTGATTACATTGTGAAGTTCTTGTGTTGTGTTTTTCAGCTCCATCGTTATTCTCTATCAACTTATTATTCTGGTCAATAGCTCCTGTAATGTTTTATCATGGTTCTTAGCTTCTTTGCATTGCATTAAGACATGCTCCTTTAGCTTAGCAAAGTTTGTTATTACCCACCTTCTGAAGCCTACTTCTGTCAGTTCATCCATCTCAGCCTCTGCCCAGTTGTGCAGCCTTGCTGGAGAGATGTTTCAATCATTTGGAGGAGAAGAGGCACTTTTTGGCTTTTTGAGTTTTCAGCATTTTTTCTTTGATTCTTTCTCATCTTCAGGAGTTTAGCTAGCTTCCATCTTTGAGGCTGCTGATCTTTGGATAGAGCTTTTGTGGGTACTTTTTGTTGATGTTGTTCTTGTTGTTGCTTTCTGTTTGTTTTTCTTTTAACAGTCAGGCTTTTCTTCTGTAGGGCTGCTGTGTTTTGCTGGAGGTTCATTCCAGACTCTATTCACCTGAGTCTCTCCTGCACCTGGAGGTGTCACCAGTGGAGGCTGCAGAACAGCAAAGATATCTGCCTGCAAGGAAGACATTTTTATTCATTCTTTACAAATGAGAAAATGGAGGCTTGGAGAGCTTAAATGACCCGCCTATGAAAATTCAGGTGCCAGGGATTGAACCATGACTTTGGGCTATAGTTTTCACTCTTTTTGCCATGTAATGATACATTCTTCCTATAATATACAGAAAAGTGCCCAGGAAGAAGCCACAGATGAGAGGTAATACACTTTCATAAAAATATGCATGATTAGGTCAAAGTAATGGCAAGTAAAGTATCCAAAAATAATTGAGAACTATAAAACAGAAGTATAGTTTGACCCAATGAAGTCAAAAGTGAAAGTATCAGATTAATTCCATCCAACATCTCTGGCAGAAACAAGAAATGAGGCTCTCATCATTTTTAATTTAATTTAATTAACAAATTCAACTAATACTTACTGAATCCTTGTCCACCCCATGCCATGTTTTGTGCTCTACATTGGAGATACAAGCTGAAAACACATGGATGCAATTCATAGTTCTAAAGGGCTCATGAACCACAGGGGAGACATATTTATAAACAATCCCAGTACAGTCACTTAAGGGCACTGCGGAGGGTATGATATGTGCAGGGTGCAACAGGAACTTAAGTGTCAATCTTGCCTATGTAATGAAGCCTCCACAAAAATCCAAAAGGCCAGGGAGCTTTCAGATAGCGAAACACGTGGAGGCTTACACATCCACATGTTGCTAAGTCCTTAGGGACAGGAGCTCCCACACTCGGGACCCTTCCAGATCTCATCCTGTGAATCTCTTCATCTGGCCATTTGTTTGGATTCATTAAAATATCCTTTGTAGTGAACTGATAAATGTAAAAAAAATTTGTTTTTGCTGTGGCGGGTGGGTGTGGCAGGGTGGAATACACTGAAGATATCAATAAAAAAGTAGTGATTGGGCTGAGATGTTAATGATGGGTAGAATTTGTTAGGTGGGCAAGGAAGTATTGTTAGCATGAGAAAAAGAAAACACTGCCGATTCTTCGTATTTTAATTTTTTTATAGAGATGGGATCTCCATATGTTGCCTAGGCTGTTCTCGAACTTTTGGCCTCAAGAGAGGCTCCCAGCTCAACCTCCCAAAGTGCTGAGATTATAAGTGTGAGCCACCATGCCTGCCCCTGATCACTGCCTGTGCTAATTGCTTCAAGAATCCATGTGAAGGGGCAGAGTTTGGAATTTTCAGAGCCAGTTCCTCCACCAATATGGGAGTCCATGTTTAAATTTTTGAATGAACATGGACTAGAAGAGGGAGTTGAACAGCACTGGGAAGTAGTTAGTTCTAACCATGCTACTATAAAATTTCCTTTCCTGAACTTACCATGTATAGCTCTTCTACATGCAGGGATGTGTGTGTGTGTGTGTGTGTGTGTGTATCTAGACTTATATTTTTCTTCCTTTTGCTATTGGTAGATGGAGTACAGTGCTTGCTGTGACAATATGTAATTTGATAAAGCACCAATCGTATTTCTGATTCTATTTATTATTTTCTTACCATAATTAATCAGTATTTCATTAGTATCACATTACGTATGTGATATATATAATCATTGTTTACATGTTTAACTGCTGTACCAGCTGTGTGCTTCTTGAAAATGTATGTTTAGTTTTTTGTTAAACAGTTGTTGGTTCCAGACAGAAACACATCATCAATATACTTTATTTAGAAATTTTCATCTGGCTGTGGCATTCACTAATCAGTACACAAATAATTAATATTTAACAATTTAAAAATAATTGCATAATTGCACTGAAATGCTCAGTAGTATCTTGCTGCATACTCTGAGCATTGCTTCAAGGAACACTTATTCAGACAAGAAGATGTGGGGTCATATAAAATGTCTGGAACAATTGCATGAAATTTGTGATTTTTAGAAATTCAGGTTTTCAAGACCAGGTAAGAGTATCTGATGCAATACTGATTTAATATGACATAATTTAATAAACGCATTAATAATTGATCACTGAAGAGCATGTTAATTGATTTGTACATTTGCCCAACACAATATAAGGCAGGCAACTACATGTATGTTGATCATGCATTGACAAAGACAGGATGTCCTCTACATGTGTCTCTATGTGTTATGGCCAACATAGTCCCAGTGGGAGCTATTCTTTGATGTTATAATTGAAGTCACTGGGACGTGTTATTAGCTTTTAAAGTAATTGATTTACATAAAACCTCAGAAAAACACTGAATACCTAATGCAAACCCATAGCCATAGTGATGTTAAATGTAAACAGCCTCTGGGAACTCAGTTCATACAGAGTTTGACACAAAAAGTCACCAGGAAACTTATGCATCTCTGATGTGGGATCACAAAAGAATAAAAACTTTAGCTGATAAATACACAGAAGACCTGAGGATACTCCATGGCCATCCCAGCCATTCTGTGAAGAGCCGATCATGTGAGAAGACTAGTTTCCTTTGGGCAATGTGTGGAAGAAGAAAGTAATACAGACAGCATATTTGGATTCTGGTGGATTTTATTTCATTCCACATGGCATTAACATTAGCAGGAAGTACTGATGTTGTATAGAAGCACTGATGTTCATATAGTAGTACTGACTTAATGTCTATCCACCTGGGTTAACATTGTCAGTGGATGACACTGGCTTAACATTGTATTTTTTAAGCACTAATCTGGATAATATAATTATGAGCATTATTGTGTATGGACAGCACCAAGATGGAAGGACTTAACACCTCACAGCTCACACACAAAGAGCAGAGCATAATCTTTTGTGTCCAAAAACTTGAGAGCAGTTGCAAATCCTCTTCAGTGACCTAACAGTAGTCTGTGGCTCATCGCTAAACTGAGAAAGTACAAGGTGCTACCTTCTGTAGGACCCAATGAGTTGTAAGAATGACCTGCATGACATTTTGTTCCAACTCAACGATTTGTACTTAGTCAACATAAAGAGACAATAAAACATTGTTCAAAACTGTTGAACTGGCCCCCAAATTTTGGCTGTGTTTCGGTAAGCCTATGAACATCTTTTTTTCATCACTCTTTGTTTCTTTCACAATGCTTTGTCTTCACTAGTAATTATGTATTTGTGTTTTGGATTTACTAGTTTAAAAAGCAGCAGGACTATGTCTTTTTAAGAAAAATTATCAAGGTATTCCCAGTATCCAACACTTAGTTTGTGTTCTGAGTTTTTTGAAGAATAAATGAGCTGCATGTTTACTGGCTCTTTCGCAGAAGCCTAGGATTCAGCAAGTTCTTCTTCAAGGACTCCAGTTTGAACTTGAGCCATGCTGACCACTGGGTTCAGACATGTCAGGCATGACTCATTTTTAGGGGGGTGGAGGAAGGCAGGTGTGACACCAACAAGAGTCTGTGTCTATTTTGTTGGGATAACTTACATGGGAGAAAGAGGGAGGGAGACATGGTCCCTAAGCCCTGTTTCCATGAGGGCCCTGTGGGACATAGGACATATATGATGTGTAACATAAATAGGCAAGAGACAATCACCCCTTCTTTCTAAAGCTGTTTTGGCACCTCAAGGGTTGGCATCTTTTGGGAGGGTACAGGTATCACAGGCATGGATTTCTCAATAGAAGAACGGTACCAGTGATGAAAGAGACGCATTCAATGAAATGGACATCAAGCAGAGGGTGAAGGAAAAGCATGTGGCAGAAAGTGTGCATCTTAGACTGTCTCCCGATCCTGACACACTTTTAGACTTTCCCAGATATAAGTAGGGCTTTGACTTTTTAAAGTAGGCTTTGACTTTTTAAAGTAGATGGGAATAAAAGCCAATGTGCTGTGCATTATTTCGGTGTCTGTGACATTATCTGTACCCACCACTTCATGAAGCCTGGGGAAATGTAGGCTGCATTTCTGCCAGAACATTTTTTTAATGCCTCTCTAGCTCATTGGTTGGCAACCTTTTACTTAATAAGGCCAACTGACATCTTTAATTGTAACTAATTGTCTTTCAGACTTTTGGTCAAAAAGAAGTTTTGGGTTGGAGATTCCATGAATTATAGCAAGTTTATTCCTAATTTTCCATGTTTGTTTCTTGAAGGAAGAAACAATAGCCTTGATTTTGTACTCAAGAAGAATGTAGATTCTGAGTGTGAACTCCTATCCTAGCTGGGAAACTCCAGGAGGGCAAGATTTGTGTCTTACTCACTTCTGTATCCTGAGTGCCTACCAAGTTCCATGTCTGGTATGGAGGAGATGTTCAGGAAATCTTTTTTGAACAATGTTTTATTCTACTTCGTAACCATCACAGGACAGAGTACATGTAATCATTATTTTCATGGAAAAAGAGAAATGAAAACACAAATAAGGGACTCAACAGATTCCACAATGGTAGATGTCTGAATTTCTAAAAAATCTTTTTCCCACATCTCTGCTTTCCACTTTAACAGCTGATGCTCTGACTTGCTCCCATCTGTACTCTTGAAGATTCCACGCTACCTGTCAGTGGGGTTCCTGTCAGCAGGCAATGTAGCCCATGCAGGGAACATTCTGGAACTTGCTTAGTGCCTTTTCCCTCTATACGTCATTCCTCGTACTAAGGATTTTAGGTTTAAATTGACTTGTATGGGACACTTACTGAGATTTGTAGAGAGAAATCACTGGCTAGGAGGCAGGGATGATACTTGAACCCTGGGCCCTGCCCCTCCACACTCTACTTCCTCTCCCTCCCTTCACATCATCTCAGCCTGCATCTCCTGGTAATTCGATTCTTTCTGGAGGAACACCAACTATTTGGAATATCACGAACTGCCTTTTTAATGGATGTTGTGATGTCCATCTATAATTGCGATGATAATTTCTGGACTGAAATAATGACACAAAATGCCTTAGGTTTCATTGGCCTAGTTAAGCCTGTAGTATCAGAATAAGGAATGTGTCGATCTCCTGCCAAAATTGTAATGGTGTCATGCTGTCAACACATTTTGTCAATGGGAATGACCATCTGGGCTGTATGCTCCATGGGAATGCAGCACACACGGGCAGGCCTCCCAGAAGGAAAACACCATTAGGGTTGCCTGAGATTCATTGATTAACTGGAGGGAAGCTTTATCCTCTTCCTAGATGTTAGTATCCAGGCAGTGGTGCCACCTGAGTTATAGGTATTATACACTTACGCACTCTGAGCCAGGGCTGGGGCAAAGACTGTTTTTTGTCCTCAATGTCATAGATAAATTGAAAGCTCCCTGTTATTTTTTAGTTCTATTGATGTAAAATGTTTCAAATAAGAATACCATATGTAATACTTTCCTTGACCAAGATGTGTAAATTAATCCAATGAATTGATGTATTCAGTTGATGCATATTTATTGAGTACCTACTATGTACCAGACTCTTTTCTCAGCCCTGGGAATACATGAGTGAACAAGTCTTTAAATAGCTCAGAGTTTGCCAATTCAGTTTTATTCAATTTAAGTCTCCATTGTTTTAAAGGGGTATGTGCTCTAAGATAGCAGGGTCTTATTTTTAGATGGAGTCTCACTCTGTCGCCCAGGCTGGGAGTACAGTGGTGTGATGGTGTGATCTTGGCTCACTGCAGCCTCTGCTTCCTGGGTTCAAGCGATTCTCATGTCTCAGCTTCCTGAGTAGCTGGGATTACAGGCATGTGCCACCATGCCCGGCTAAATTTTTTTTTTTTTTTTTTTTTCAGTAGAGATGGGTTTTGGCCTCACCATGTTGACCAGGCTAGTCTTGAATTCCTGACCTCAGGTAATCTGCCTGCCTCGGTCTCCCAAAGTGCTGGGATTACAGGTGTGAGCCACTGTGCCCGGCCTTGTTTTCTATTCTCATTGTTTACTGTTTCTGTAGAAACATGACTCAATTATATCCTAGGTTTTTTTTGTTTTCTTTCCTTTCCTTTGCTTTCATTTTCTCCTCCCTCCATCTCTACCTCCCCAGTCCCTACCACCCTGCCACCATCACACAGTGTTAGTCTAAGTGTCACAAGTACATAAAAGCAGTGACTAGCAATTTAATAACAGAAAATTAAGGTCTTGAGATGTCACTAGAAGTGGAGAAACAGGAAGCTAGAGGCGCAAATATACTGCCATGTAAGAAACAGAGCTCTATCTGCACTTGTTGATTTTTTTAAAAGCAGTTTGGTGACCTGTACATTCAGAAAGTATTAGGAATACACTGACTGTATTAGCTAAGTGATAAATGGTCTTAGTGATGCAGTAGCTGTTAAGTGGAAGTTCCATCAGATTCCTCTTTTCTGAGAGTCTCCTATCTTAAATCTACCTGTCAATTAACATCTACAGATGCATGCATCTTTCTTGACAGGGAGCATGTTATAAAAGAGCAGGTTGACAGGGACCAAGCCTGACTTTATTTGTAGGAGATGTCGCTTTTGTGTAGGCTTCTCCTCAGATCAGGGAGGGGCATAGCCACAATGTGCAGAATCTGAGAAACCTCCAAACAATCCCTGACTCCCACAGGTGGTATGTGAAAGCAGGCCTTCCTGATTTTTATTCTAATATATGATCCATTTCTATTTGGGATACATGCTCCTCCTTCTCTTGGTCTCTTTATTACCTCTGAAGGACATCATCGAGGCTGGGCAGTTGCTCTGGAGGAAACCAGCATCAGAATGCTAGGTGGTTGAAATGGTTTGGCTCTGTACCCCACCCAAATCTCATCTTGAATTGCAATTCCCTGGTGTTGAGGGAGGGACCTGGTGGGAGGTGACTGGATCATGGTTGCAGTTTCCCCCATGCTGTTCTCATGATAGTGAGTGAGTTCTCATGAGATCTGATCGTTTTAGGATGGGCTCTTCTCCTTACACTTCTGTCACATCCTGTCTGGCCGGCTGCCATGTAAGACGTGCCTGCTTCCCTTTCTGCCATGATTGTAAGCTTCCTGAGGCCTCCCTAGCCATGTGGAACTTTGAGGCAATTAAACCTTTCTTTATAAATTAGCCAGTTGGCCGGGCGTGGTGGCTTACACCTGTAATCCCAGCACTTTGGAAGGCTGAGGCGGGTGGATCACGAGGTCAGGAGATTGAGACCATCCTGGCTAACATGGTGAAACCTGTCTCTACTAAAAATACAACAAATTGGCTGGGCATGGTGACGAAACCCTGTCTCTACTAAAAATACAAAAAATTAGCCGGGTGTGGTGGCGGGCGCCTGTAGTCCCAGCTACTCGGGAGGCTGAGGCAAGAGAATGGTGTGAACCCAGGAGGTGGAGCTTGCAGTGAGCTGAGATTGCGCCACTGCACTCCAGTCTGGGAGACACGGTGACACCCCATCTCAAAAAAAAAAAGAAAAAAAAAAAAAGGCCAGTCTCTGGTATGTCTTTATCACAGTGTGAAAATGGACTAATACAGTGGTGGTGTTTGCCTTCTGAGGACATGTGGTCTGTGGAGGAAAGTAGTCCCCTGGGCAAGGAATTAGACTGTTCTGGATGCTCAGAGGGGCGAGAGGCTCTGCCTCCTTCTTGACCAGTGAGATCATTGCCCAAGTCCAACCTCTCAGAGTGATTCAGTCGCTGACTTGAGTTCTACAGTCACTGCAACACCCCCTGGCTTGGCAGAAGTGAAACAGGTTTTGCATATACTATTTGTGATTTTTAGTTAAGTTCATGTTTCTTTAAGATCACATAGTTTCTTTTGTTACTGTCTTTTTCTGTCCCCATTCAGTTGGAATACCACATCAGGGTTGGGACTATATTAGTGTTTTCACATTTCAACAGCCACAAACTAAGTATTTTTCCAGTGTCAGTCACAAGAGGAAAAAAATTCGTCTTGCCAGTTTTGTTTATTTACTTGTTCATTTGTCATTCATTCAGTCAAAAATATCTTTTGAGCACCGACTTTATTCCATGCATTGTTGGAGGCATAGGAATATAATAGTGAACAAAAATAGACAACTTTTCCTGCAGTAATATTCTGGAAAGCAGAGAGAAACAATAAACAAAGACATGATATGTCATGTAGTGAGGAATGCAATGCAGAAAAATACTGTAGGAATAGGAGGGTGAGGTTTTTGTTTCGTGTGTGTATTTTTTTTTTTTTTTTTTTTTTTTGTGAGATGGAGTCTCACTCTGTCACCTAGGCTGGAGTGTGGTGGCAGGATCTTGGCTCACCACAACCTCCACTTCCCGGGTTCAAGCGATTCTCCTGCCTCAGCCTACCGAGTAGCTGGGATTACAGGCATGCACCACAATGCCTGGCTTTTTTTTTTTTTTTTTTTTTTTTGGTATTTTTAGTAGAGATGGGGTTTTGCCGTGTTGGCCAGGCTGGTCTCAAACTCCTAACCTCAAGTGATCCACCTCAGCCTCCCAAACTGCTGGGATTACAGGCGTGAGTCACCATGCCCGGCCAGGAGGTTGAGATTTTAAACAAGTAGATCAGAGAAGGCTCTTATGGGAAGGTGATATTTAACTCAAAAATGGAAAAACTAACTGTATTTCCTATTTTCCTGGAATGCATTGCCCCCAGTCTCCATGAGAATTCATATCCTACCTGCTGTCTAAACCATGCCACAATGGTTTTCAAGGTTTTACTGAAAAAATATTTGTTGTTTATCTGAAATTAAAATTTAACTGGGCCTTTTGGCTGGAACTATCATCTTTCAGTAATTTGCCAAAGTGATGAACATAGAGGGAAAGAGGAGAGATGTTCTCCAGGCCTTTCAGAAAATATTGAGTTGCTCCTATAAGAAAGGTAATATTGTAGACATCGAGGGAATGGGTACTGTTCAAAAAGGAAGGCCCCACAAGTGTTACCATGGCAAAACTGGAAGAGTCTACGATGACACCCAGCATGCTGTTGGCATTTTTGTAAATAAACAAGGTAGGGGCAAGATTCTTGCCAAGAGAATTAATGTGTAGATTGTGCACATTAAGCACTCAGAGTCAAGATAGCTTCCTGAAACGTGTGAAGGAAAATGATCAGAAAAACAAGGAAGCCGAAGAGAAAGGTACCTGGGTTTGCCTGAAGCCCCAGACTGCTCCATTAGAGAAGTACGCCGTGTAAGAACCAATGGGAAGGAGCCTGAGCTGCTGGAACCTTTTCCCTCTGGATTCATTGCATAATAGACATAAAAAAATAAAAGATCTCTGGAGGTTTCTCTTCATTGAGTAGAAGTGTGATGTCCCCTCCCCTAAAGAAATCTTTAAAGCCAAAAAACAGATTTACATGTGTGTCCTGTGTTTTGTCTGGCAACCCTAGCACCCCAATGCCCCCCACTCCCAGCTGGAAATATTCCGTCTTCCTTAGGAACTGCCCTGCCACCCTCTTCCTCTCTCATGGCACTGTTGGCTCCTGTGTCCTCAAAGTTATATGGAGACAAATTTTATTGCTCCTGCTCTATGAAAGCAAATTAAAGTCAAACCTTACCTGATTCTTTTTCTAAATTTTTCATTTTTAAGTTTTATTTTTTAGAGACAGTGTCTCACACCATCACCCAAGCTGGAGTGTAGTGGCACCATTCTAGCTCACTGCAAACTCTAATTCCTGGGCTCAAGTTATCTTCTACCTCAGCCTCCCAAGTAGGGGACCACAGGCACATGCCACCACTCTTAGTTAATTTTTAAATATTTTTTTGTAAAGTTCGTGTCTTACTTTGTTGCCCAGGCTGTTCTGGAACTTCTGGCCTCAAGCAGTCCTCTCTCCTCAGCCTCCCAATGTGCTGGGATTACAGATATGAGCCACTGCGCCCAGCCTGATTGATCTCTTTATCTCCTCAACACGTAGCAGAGAACTGGCACTTAGTAGGTGCACCTATATTTGTTTAATGGATGGACAGGGTGCTTATATAGACTTTGAGATGAGAACATTTGAGAAATAAGCAAGTTCTTCAGGGCCACAGCCTTTTACCTGAGAGCAGAATCATCTGTCACCTGAAGTTTGTGTTTCTCAAAATACTAAGTACGCTAAAGATCTCAATTGTCTGCTCCCATATTCTTTTCTGTTGAAATATCAGGTGACACTTTGCTCAGTACAAAGTATTTAGGCTGCTCTTGCAGTAAGCACACACTAACACAGTTGCTCATTGACTGATATATATATATATATATATATATATATATATATATATATATATATATATATGCATTTGAGAGGCCTCCCAAGGCTGGATAGAACTAGATATTCCAGCACTTGGTGATTGATCTGAATTGCCAGGGTGGAGTCTCTGAGGACGTTCATCTGGTTGGAATTCCAGGGAACCTGAAGAGTTATGTAGTTCAAATCTCCCCAGATTTGCAGGGTTTCCCTCTAGATGTTTTCATCCCATTATTTGTCATCCAGCAGGTACCAAGCATTTCCGATAGCATGAACCTTGTGACTTCCCAACACTCCTTGTGACTTTTAGTTCCTTTTCTCACCCATTCCACAGTTTTTGTCTTCCCTGAGTGTAGAGCTCTGGGCAAGCCAGATCATGTTTCCACCGGTGTCCTTTCTGCAAGTGTTTCTGGGGCAGCTGCCTCTGCCCTGTGTTATCTGTCACTGCTCCATCTGCTTTCTGTCTCACAGAAATTTGCCAAAATCTATCATCCTCTGATGGCTTTCATCCCCTTGTTTCTTGCTGTAGGTTCATGCATTTTTTATCATTTAGTATTTTTTTTTTTTTAAAAAAAGCCTATCTGGAAGGAGAGGAATTAAGCCTGTTAGTCTATTTTGCCATCTTGCAGAAGTCCGCAATGCAATCTTAAGTATTCCGTGTGACTCCTTTTGCCTTAAAATGTTTCTTAAATCAACCATGTCTAGTCATAATATTCCCACTTCCTGGGAATCATGACACGTAGGAAATCGTTGTGAATCCTGCAGTAGCCAGGGGTGTGCTGGAGTGCACTCAGACCTGTATGTGAGAGCCGATCCTATGGATCTCTTCCTAGCTCTGCCATGTTGGTAGCTTGGCGTTGGCCGTGGTGGGAGAATTTACAGCATGGAAATTGTCAAATGCTACAAATCTTGCTTCCTCCAGCCCCTACACAGAGCCAGGCATCTGAGTATATTTTGTGGGAGCAGAGGTAATGTGGAATAAAATCTTTTTCCTGCAATACTTGGGCACTCATCATCCCTTAGCAAAATTCTTTATTAGCCTGGCTAAGCAATCCCTTGACAGTCAGGGAGTAGAGCTGGAGAGAATGTGGTACAATTCAGGACAGAGGAATTTTAATTGCAGAAAATCAGGTCATAAAGGCCCAGAGCACAGCAAATTTCAAGAGGGCCATTTGGAGCGAGCCATCCTAAAGAGGTATTGCTAAATGAAAGCAGGAGCGAATGTCAATTCTAACTTCACAATTAGCTGAGGATTTTAGAGGATGAACAAGAAGAGTGCTTGATGCAGAGACAAAAAGTTTGTTTTTTCTTTCTGGAAGGAGCTGACCTTGCTGAAGCTAAGGTGAATCATTTATTTCCCCTTTTTTTCTCCCCCCAACAGGGACCTGACACATATGCTCAGCTACCAGGAACAGCAGCAAGTGCAAACACCTGCTGGCACTGCTAATTACCAAACACCCCCCAGGATGAGGGCATAGGCTTAACACCTGGGCAGAGGTAGCTGACTCTGTTAGAACTAGAGAATGTTCGCTTTGCAGTTACTGCAGATATCTGGATCATTAATCAGAGAAATAGTGCTTTGTACCTGGGAAGCAAAGCCTGAGAGTCTTTTACTTTCGATTAGCAGGCGTTTGTTACAAGAAGAACATAAACAAGATTTCCTTAGCTTTCCTGTAGTAGAGAACATTGACACCTTGGAAGAGTCTGATGTGAACTCATTTGTATTTAGGTAAAATTTGTTGCCTGAAACATTAGTGAAAGGTGTACTCACTAGGTTGCCTCCTCTATAAATGGTCATACAGTACTTCTATATGATCAGGTTGTGCAGCTATTTATTTTAAACCGAGGGACTTCGCTAATGTGAGCAATGTAATGACTGTTAAAAGACTTCTGAAGAACACTATGTGACCATTTCCCTCATATGGTTTGGCTCCGTGTCCCCACCTAAATCTCACGTTGAATTATGATCTTCAGTGTTGGAGGAGGGGCCTAGCAGGAGGTGATTGGATCATGGGGGCAGATTTCCCTCTTGCTGTTCTCCTGATAGTGAGTTCTCTTAAGATCTGGTTGTTTGAAGGTGTGTAGCACTTCCCTCTTCACTCTCTCTCTCCTGTTGCCATGTGAAGATGTGCCTGCTTCCCCTTTGTCTTCTGCTGTGACTGAGTTTCCTGAGGCCTCCCCAGCCATCTCTTCTGTACAATCTGCAGAACTGTGAGTCAATTAAATCTCTTTTCTTGGTAAACTACCCAGTCTCAGGTAGTTCTTCATAGCAATGTGAGAATGGACTAATACATTCCCTTTCCTTTTTACTATGCTCTGCAGCCTTTTTAGGATTTCTAACTTATTTGTTGTTGGAAAATTAATAATGGCAATATTTTTCGAGTATTTTCTACATCCCATTGTGCTGGGCACTGCGGTAAGAACACCATAAAAATGAAATCATTTAATCATTAGAACAACTCCTTTAGAAAGGAATTGTCTCTTATTTCCCCCCTCTCCTACACCCAATTTACAGATGAGGAAACTGAGGCTTGGAAAGGTTAAGAGAGTTGACTAAGGCCTCTTTCCATCTATCTGGCCTGCCCATTTTGATGCTTTTGAGGTCTACATGCAGGAGAGAGCTGTCTCTTGGCACGTATCTCAGAATGGGATATTTTGACATTCTTTCAATTTTGAGTCTTTCACACCTCAAGTTTTTTCCTCACTCAGCTGATTTGTGACAAGGGTCCCCTCTGTCTTCCTGGGACTATGCGTCAGGCATGTAGCCTGTGCCTTCTAGAAAGGGAACTAATGTTCCGTGGCTTGGAGCAAATGTTCACGACCAACCTATACAGGGGACTCATATCAAGATTAGATCTGAGTTTTGAGATTAAGTGGAGTCATTGTTTTTCTGGTTGTGTGCTTATACTTTATAATTGATATTATTGTACACTGTGTTGTAAATGTTAGTAATTTTCTACTTGTCTGCACTGCAGATGTTTAAAGGATTTTTGTAGTTATTTTAGAATAATGAAAAATGGGAAAGTCTGTGTCTTCCACTCATGAACCTGAATATAATTTCTACTTTTCAAGATAATGTAAAAGGAAGTATATTTCATCTAGGCACCATGGCTAGAAAACAAAAAGCAACAACAAGAGCCCTTTGAAGACAATTAATCTTCCTCAGAGTGGTATCTCTATCGCAGACATAATCCAAAAGGGAGCTTGGTTATTTATCTGCTGCCATTTGAGGAGATAACAAAAGTTAAGATTTCTTCAAAGCAAGTGCTAATCACATAACTTTTACTTAAACATTTACAAATTAACATGAAACTATCATTCTAGGAAATACTTGGACTTATTTGAACCTCTTTTATATTCACCAGAATTGAAGGGATTTCAAGTCAAGGTGAGATAAATTGCATTGAGTATTGCTTCTCAAAATGTAGGCTAAACCACCTGCATCAGAATTAAATGGGCTGCCTATTAAAAAGCAGGTTTCTAGGCCCCAGATGGACTTATTGAACCAGAATCTTTGCGTTTTGGGCCCAGGAATCTGACTTTTTAGAGAGTTTTTCAAGTGACTCCCCTCTTCCTACTTCACACACTAATGATTGAGAGCTACTGGAATCGAGGAAAATACCTCAGCTTTATTATCTCACAGACCTGGATCTTGGCTATGTCATTTCACAGTAGAATGACCTTGGCAAAATGCTGAACTTCTTCATCTTCCTGTTTTCTCATTTGTAAAATGAGAATAACACTACTTTCCTATAAAGGATAGATGTCATGTATAAAAACCACCTTTTACAGTACCTGGCATACTGTAAACTCTCAACACATGCAGCTATTATTACCGCTCTTGCATCACTATGGTGAAGTAGCCTCTCTGGATGCCAACGGAACTGAGAGTCTCATAATACATCATTTCATACTTTGCATCAATTAACTTTTCAAGAGGTTAACCTGAAGTGCAAGGAAGACATTGATGGAATGGAAGAATGTGTCATTCAGGAAAGCTGTGGTCACCTGTGGTTTGAGAAGTGCCCTCTCCCAGAGCAGTGGTTCCTGAACCTCAGAAGCCATCAGACGCTCCGGGAGTACTTGTTACACATGCAGATTCTGGGACTCCACATGGTGCTGGCCAAATCAGAGCTGTGACATGGAGACCCAGAATGTGTATCTATAATAAGCTTCTAAATTGATTCTCAGGAAGCATAGTCCAATTTTGGGAAGCACAACCTAGGGAACTAAATGTTTTATCTCCCTGATGTTATAGAACTTTTTTCTTCTGATCCAAACACTGAATCTGGAGAATATGATTTCAATTGGCCATGGTGATACTAGTAGTAGTAGTAATAATTAGTAAAAATAATAACTAACAGTCATTGAGCCCTTCCTGTGAGCCAGGTATTGTTTTAAACTTTCAATGCATTGATTATTTAATCCTCACAGCAGTGCACAAAGACAGGTGGTATGATTCTCTACAGAGAGAAAACAGGCAGGGTTGTCAAATGCAGAGCAAGGCTGGGAAGCCTGTGCTCTTAACCACTAGGCTACACTGCATCGTTCTACTTAAGCAAAGAGAAGATGAATTTCGGAGTTCGTTAAGATACATTGAGTTCCTTCCCTCTGCATTTCCAAAGTAAGAAGACAGCTTTACGTCTTTAGTTTAAATAAGACTCAAGTTTTGCTAGTTAGGAGGAGGAGGAGGGTTTGCAGACAGGTCAGCCTTCTGGGAAGTTGGTGTGGGGAATGGACCGACCCAGGCAGACACCACAGATGTCCTGGAACAGTCTTGTCAGGTAGGTTGAGCCGGATGGTAGGATCATGGTTAGACAGAGGCACTGGCCTGGCCTTCTCCCCATTCACTGTGACACGCTGGCACACTGCGGGATTCACAGGGAGGGGCTGCGGTGTTTCCTCCCTGAGCATGACAGTGAGCTGAAAAAAGCTAGCCTTAAGGCTCAGCACTGTACTCCTGCCAGGAAAGCAAGCACTTTCCTGCTTGGAATCCTCCAGGGCTTGTCAGTCCTCGGAGGCTATTTCCTTTTTTTGCCTCAGGCCCAAGACTTCATTTTTTTTTTTTTTCTATTAAGTCACTCTTTCTTCAAAAATGGCTGGTGTTTCCATCTTCAGTGTCCCTGAAGATAAGCTTACAAACTCTTTTTATTATAACTGTCCTACTAATAGTTGCTGGAGGGAACTAGGAAATGGCAGAAACCAAACCTAATGAGCACGGCCAGAATACACAGAAGTGGAGAATCAAATAGTGTTTTCAATACGGCCGATGTACCCGGGATTGTTCCTGACTCCCTTTCTCCTTCAATCAGGTTATCTTTTATTCATTTTATCTCTCCTAACCTCCACAGTTCTGATGTACCAGAGAGGACTCCTTATCAAGCTCAGTCTGTCCACTGAGCAAGCAGGCCTGGTGACTTTGCTATGTAGAATAAATGTTGTTAACACTATGTACTAAGTCTTGTTTCTAGGGCTTCTAATGCTCTGCTTTCTCCAACTTGAGTGTACAAGAGAATCTCTCAGAGACTTTGGTAAAACTGCTGGACCCTACCCCTGGAGTAGGTCTGCTATGGGAATGATAATTTGCTTTTTTTTTTTTTTTCCTTCCCTCCCTCCCTCCCTCCCTCCCTCCCTCCCTTCCCTCCTTCCTTCCTTCCTTCCTTCCTTCCTTCCTTCCTTCCTTCCTTCCTTCATTTTTTTGAGACAGAGTCTCACTCTGTTGCCCAGGCTGGAGTGCAGTGGCACGATCTTGGCTCACTGCAACCTCTGCCTACTGGGTTCAAGTGATTCTCATGCCTCAGCCTCCTGAGTAGCTGGGATTACAGGTGCACTCTACCATGGCTGGCTAATTTTTGTACTTTTAGTAGAGACAGCATTTTGCCATGTTGACCAGGCTGGTCTTCAACTCCTGACCTCAGGTGATCCTCCCGCCTTGGCCTCCCAAAATGCTTGGGATTACAGGCACGAGCCACTGTGTCAGGCCTTCTTTTTATTTTAGTTTATTTTTAAATTTTTTTTAGACAGGGTCTTGCTCTGTCACCCAGGCTGGAATTCAGTGGCCCAATCACAGCTCACTGCAGCCTTGACTTCCCAGGCTCAAGTGATCCTCCCAACTCAGCCTCCCTAGCAGCTGGAACTATAGGCATGCGCCACTATGCCCAGCTAATTTTTGTGTTTTTTTTTGTAGAGATGGGGTTTCGCCATGTTGCCCGGTTGGTCTTGAGCTCCTGGCCTCAAGCAATCCACCCGCTTCGACCTCCCACAGTGTTGGAATTATGGGTGTGAATCATCACACCTGGCTTGGATAATTTGCATTTCTCAGAGCTTCTTAGCTACTTCTGCTGCTTCTGGTGAAGGAACTACAGTGCTCTGCTAAACCCAGGCCTGTAGATACAACTCAGGCTGAAAGATCAGTCATTCCAAAAAGTAAGGGGATCACCAGATAAAATACAAAATGCCTGTTTAAATTTGAATTTCAGGTGAAAATGAGTTTTTAATGTACAGATGTCCCGAATATTGCATGGGAAATACTTATACTAAAAAATTATCTGTTGTTTATCTGAAATTCAAATTTATTGGAGTGTCTGTGTATCCCGCATATTTATTTAAGTCTGGAAACTCTATTTCAAGAGCAGATTTGTGAGCCTCTTGATTGTATAATAGCTATCCTGGTGACTCAGGCTATCTTCTTTGGTATTTTCCTTCCACCTCTCTAGCTTTCAGGCTCCTGGCATGGATCTCCCAACTTTGAGATGGGTCCTTCCTGTCCCAGTCTTCCACTGAGACACCCTCTAGGATCTGTTATTATCCCAGGGTAACTGCAGTAGTGTCCCCTGGAGCTTAGTATGACCATGTGTCCCCAGGGGGACATTCTTTTTCTGTATCTGAATCTTTCAATATGCTTTAATAGTGAGGATTTCTGGTCAAGGCAAAAGGTGAAGCACACAAAATACACAGTCAGCTTCCTACTTTGTTAATGCCAGGATCAGCTAAGCAGATGCACCGGAGGACTCCTTATCAAGCTCAGTCTATCCACTGAGCAAGCAGGCCTGGTGACTTTGCTATGTAGAATAAATGTTGTTAATACTATGTAGTAAGTAACTTGGCAAGTCAAAGATTGTCAGGTTAAAGATTGGAGTCTGTGTTTACTTTTAAAATCCCAACATTTCTCCTGTAGATGCATTTCTGAAGTTTGACAAGTTTACTTGCTAGCCTGTGTCAACTTCAGAATGTTGTTTGTAAAAGTAGCAGGAGATTTTATTTGACACTGATCATAAAAAGGATGATAATGACAAGACAAATCCTAAAATTATGGAATGGAGATCAATCTTAGGAGACCTGGGTTCAATTAGAGTTTAACACCCAAGGCCCTGTCTTCCACTTCTGGTCATTTCCAGAAGGAACACTGTATTAGAACTCATAGGCCATCATCATGGTGAAGACCGCAGGGTTTGGGTCTCACAATTTTCTGGAGTTAGCATTTTTGTTAACTCCAGAATTTTTGGAGTTAACATCTAGAAAGACAACATAGTTCTCTCTTTTTCAGATACTAATTATTCTGATTCAAAGAGTAGTATCTTGAAGTGTTTTTCCAGTAATATAGTCCTATTTCTAGCACTCTAATACAGCTAATCAGAGCCCTGAGGCTTTATTTTTGTTTTTCTCTGAGGAATGGAGTCCTGTTAAGTATTTGCGTCATAATTCTATAACCTACCATTGTTTGAGAAACAGATGTTAGAAGAGAATGCAGTCAAAAGCAAGAATAAATGACTAGCTGAGAACAAATATTTATTTTTGCATGCTATGGCCATCTATCTAGTGTCTTCCCATAATGATTCGTCGATGAATGAAAAGTCAAGTAATAAATGTGTCTGTTGTTTGTGTGCAAAAATGTTATTACTAACGCACCATTAGCAGTGGCATACATTTTGAGTGTCTTTCCATTAGTCGTGATGTATTTGGTTAATGCTGCTCATAGGCTGTTGCCTGACCATACTGGCAATCGGTAGCTGGCATCTGCAAAGTAGATGGCCAAGAATTTCTGGTGTTTTCTGTGGTCAAGGAAAAGGGCCAGATTTCTGCTTCTAAGGAAGAGTGAGCCCATTTTGTCAACCCCGTTAACATTGTGTCTTTGCACTGCATAGCACATGCTGTAATACTACATGGCAACAGATGGGGATAGCAGAGATTTGGAGAATTTAATAAAGTTGAAAGGTTTTACACGTTTTCTTACCGGGAAAACCAACCTCCTCTGTTCCTGCTATACCCTCCATGTGCTAACTAAAGACCAAATATAGCAGCAGGAAAAACAGTAGCCAGTTAATGAGTTCTCTATTTACATTCCAAACTAATAAGCTATTTTATTGTTTGTTTGTTTGGCTTAACAGATTGTGCTTTATTTACAAACCATTAACCAGCCATTAATAAATGAAACAGTTTGGATTTCATAAGTATTTTTTAAATCACACAACTCATTTAACATTTTAATACTCAGAAATAATGTCTGTTTTAGGCGAAATCCAAGATTTAACTGAGATCTTGTTACCCGCAAATAGTCCAGACTTTCCGATGCAATCCAATGGAGTATTGGGAGTGGACTTCATTTAGGTCATGACTCTGCCATTTACTAGTATATGACCTTGGGCAAGTTACCCAAGTTCTCTTTGCCTCAGGTTCCTAATTTTTGTCAAATGGAGGCAATCATTACCAACCTCATAGGAATGATTCCGGCATTAAATGAAACAATGCTTATCAAGTGCTTAGCACAGAGTGAGCACTCAATATATATTAGCTGTAAATAGAATAAAATAAGACAAAATGTAAACTCTGTCCTTGGCTATGCCTTGATAAATCTCTTATTAGATTTCCAATTATTGCATGAAGTAGAGACTATATTGGCTACTTGCCAAAATTCAGCCAATGATTATTTAAATTTTGGAATAAACACATTTTATACACTAGGAATTCACTGGATACCACCAGTAAATACATTAAGGGAACACCTAATAAATTAAAGACCTCTTATATTTTAGGCCATCCTTCTAGAATAAACTTTTATCTAAAGCTGTGAAGAGATAGTACTAAATAAATATAGTTTCATTTGACTTCATTAAATATAGTTTTTTCTAATATCATTTTCTCATTTATTAATAAGCTTTAGTAATTTAAAATTCTCTTAATTGTTCTTCTCTGTAATAATATTTCAACTGACCTGGACTGTGAAATCATATATTAATTATATGCTTTACACTGAACATTTTAACACTGATTTTCAATTTCTACTTGATGAAAATGTTATGTTTTTCATATAGCATGTGCTTGAAAAGTAAGTTTTTTGCACTGCAAGTTATTGAAATACAATAATCCAATGGTAACAATGACATACAATTCAATAAGTGTACATACAATAATACAGTGCCATATTTATAATTTGTTTTGATTGATTAAATTGACTTTACATTAATTGTTTTGGATTTGGCATTGGCACTTTGATAACACATATTTGTAGCTTGGTGCATTTTCTCTTAGGGGAAATGAGGAGGGAGAGCAAGTATGTCTATGGTGCTAAGAAAGGAGGATGTTTACTTGGTCAGTGTAATGTTGGATCCATCAAACTAAGGGGACCAGCTTCATTTATGCAGACTCTAACCTTTGCCTGCTATAGTCATTGCTAACATGAGGACAAAAGCTGCAGTTGGAAAGATCTGAGAAGAGAAGGCTTAAAGTGGAGGAAACTCTAGTCTTTTGAAATATATCTTACGGTTGTGAGGGTGTTGTGGTTATTTGTATGGAGAAACGTGACCAACCCATTAGACTTCAAAGTTATACTTTTATGCATTTATCATAATTTCCCCTATCATAAGTCATGGTGTATGTAATCACTTCTAATTCCAGAGGCTGGTTGTTGTTGTTGTTTTTAATTTATTTGCATCATTTATTTGCTTCATGTCATTGTAACCCTCCTTGTTGAAATCTTCCAGGAAGCAACCCTTGTTTACAAGAGGAAACAAACAAGCTTTCCTCTTGTAAAAGCTCCTGTAAGTCCAACTTTCTTTTGGACATACATCCTTCGGTATATTGGGTGTATCATTCCACTGACTGTAACACCAAGGATTTTCATAATCACTTTTTACCCCTGGCATATCATATTGCAGGACGTATTTTGAAGGTTTTGTTTCTCCTCCGTTGAAGTATTATTTCTAGGTCTATGATTTTTGGATTTGGGCAGAAGTACCACTAAGCCCTTGGAAAACCAGTGAGTGGAAACTGCACTCTCTTGAGGGCTTTGGATTCTGTCATTCTGGGTCTCTCTGCAGCAGTCATGGCTTGGTGACAAGGGATAGTAGTGACAGAAGAGAGTTGGACAAGTTAGATGAGGTGGCATCAGTGGTAGTATGGGTGCTTAGATCATTCAAATTGTGAAAACTTACTGTCGATGATTTCCTGGGTGCAACCATTTTCTTTGATGTGGCCTCCAGTTTCCATGATGATGCTCTCATGAATCACAGAGGCCCAAGAATCAACAGATAGGGGCGTGGGGAAGGAAGGGCATTGGCTAAGGGGACACACAGAACAGCAAATCTTCTGTGTGTTCTGTTTGCTCTCCTACTTTGCTTGAAGAACTTAAGAATCCCTTTGGGGGCTATTTTTGAAGCTACTTTAATGTTACTAATTGGAATGGACACTCATCCCTACTCTAGTTTCCTCCTCTGTGGTCGTCGATCAAGATTTCACTTAGGTGGTTCTTTTTCTCCATGAGGGACTCTATATAAGCTATGAATGTTCCTAAAAATCATCTCTGCAAAAGTGAAATACACATTTTCTGGTCCAATTATTCTGTGAATTGTTCTGATAAAATCACTTCCCATTTTATATCTTAAATGTTTTGCAGGACTTAGAAGAAGAGACAGAGAAGCCTTGCATCATACCCAGCACATGAGCCTGGTCTTTTCCCAGTATTCACAAAGGCCTGTGCTTAGTGTCTTGTCTTGATTCATTTCATCTCCTTTTGTTCAATTAATGGCTGATGTCATCTCTCTTGGCTATTCCTGAAAAATAAGCTGGGCTTGCTTTGTTTACTTTTTTACATACTAGCATATATCAAGTCATATTCAACAGAACTAGCATTATTAGTCACTTACTGTATATGCTTTATATACTGAGCCTTATTCAGGATACCTTTATATGTTTCCTCAATTAAGTCTTGACTCAAGGCTACAAGGTGAACATCCCTTTCACTCTCAACAAGAGGTTTTCAAACTCAGGAAGTATAAATAATATGTTCAAAGTTAAATATCTAATGAATGGTAGACGCATATTCAAAACTCAGTTCAACTCCTAATTTCATGTTTCTTCACTAGGCTACAGTAGAAAACTTTTGAACTTTTATGGTAAAGACTCAGAACGTTGCGTTTTGAGTGCTGGATTATTTCATATATAGCTCAACACTGTTTTTATGTTATTTGGCTTTCTTTCCAGATAATGTTATCCTTCCTACACTCTCACTGAATTTCAACATTCACAAATCAAGATTCCTTTTTCTGTGTTTCAAATGTATAGTATCGATTTGTTCTATTTTCAGCACAGTGCAAGGCACTGTAGGGGATACAAAAATAAATGAGCGGTTGTCGAGAATTTTAGGAGCTTCCATTTTAATAGCAAAGGAGTGAGTATGATAAGACTCATGTATTAATGTCCAAATGTGGAAGCAGAATAAAAGTGCCATTATTGAGTCACAACCCATAGTAAGGAATTCACAAGGAGGAGAAGGCAACCACAGAAGTCTCTCCTCTGTGGATCTTCGTTAAGGTTTGTCTTGTTTGCTGTGGTGCTTACGAAGGGTGGGAAGCAGAGAGAAAGGTTGTTGGTTCCATTTAACAGTTCATTGTCATGGCTATTTTGTGCAAATAGCTTATATTTGGTGAGAAATAATAAATGCAAAAGAGAATCTAGGCAGGAATGGGACGTGCAGATATTCCTTTATTTTGATGAAATTTTCTTCAGGGTGTGACAGTGAAGATAACTTCTAACAAAGAGTGGGGAAAAAATAGCCTACCCCTTTCACCACAGTTACATTCAATCTGACAACCAACAAGTTCTTCATTCAATTTAATGCTAAGTATATGAAATTTATTGAGTCTGGAGGAACAATGATGAACTGAAACTTATATTCCACAGACAAAATAGAATGTCTATAAAAATAAATACCCCATGGGAGGAAGTGATAAAAATCATTAGAGAAGGAAAAAAAAATCATTCTATTTGGGAGAAGGAAGAGGTTATTTTTACTAGAGGGATCAGGGAAGACTATAAGAAGGAGGTGATAGTTAATATGAATAGTCAACCTCTGTTAATTGCTAACTAACCAAATATTAGGCTTGAACAGTCTTAATCATTAATTAGCTCATTTAATTCTTGCAAACACTCTATAAGGTAGAAGCTATTATTCTCTCACTTCTGCCCCGATCCCCATTTTTTCAGGAAGGAAAACCAAGGCATAGAGATTAAACAGCTTGCCAGTAAGTGGTGCAGTTTGGCTCTAGAGTCTGGCCATTTAACCATAGAGCTCTATTCCTCACCAGACTGCACATATGGAGGATGAATGTAAGTGGATTTTCCACACAAGCTAATAGAGTCAGTAGATAAACAGTGGGAGGAAAGGGTGAGGAGAGGATGGGTAGTAAGGTCACACAATTTAGGAAGAGTGATGTACAAAGGGAAGTAATTGTAAGAAAATAAAAGGGAAGATTATGTAATGCCAGGGTAGAGTCAGGCCACAGAGGACACTGATTAGCTCTCTAAAGGGGTTGTACTTTAGTTTTTATTGTTGAGAGTTTTTGACAAGTCTCATCATATGATATAGATTGGCTGCTGGAGGACTAATCTGATGTTCATATACAAGATAAACATGAAGGTTATCTAGAGGTAGCAAGACCAGTGAGGAGGTCCTAATCAATAGAAGGGAACATGACTTTGGGTGATGGAAGTGATGACAATGAAAAATGCAAATGTGGCAGTGAGGAATTACACATGGAAGTCACAGAAGTGCAAAATTGTGAGATGATTTTACCTTTTCAGAAAGAGAGGGATTAAAAGAGATACTTTGAGTTTTGAGCATGGGTTATTGCAAGGATAGGGCTGTTATCAAGACAGCTTTGGAACAGAGAGGCTGTGAGGTTTGAGTAATAAACAGGTGAATTTTGCACATTGAGTGATGTAGATGAGCTGTTAGGAGGCTAATTCTTGGATAGCAAGTCTGATAATGAGTCTGATATTTGACTGCATTCAACAGGGTTTAACCTTTATGCCCTAGATAGGGAAAGAGTGTACCCTGAGATTTGGGATGTTATCTGTGTAGATACACAAGAGCACCCTGAATTGACAATTTCTCGGAAACTTATGGACTTCCCCCTTTATTGGAAGACGAACCACCCCCCTCTCCTTTACTTGAAGACAGTGCGGAAACCTCCAATAAAGTAGGTGCTTTATAGGACAATCCTGGTTTTCTCAGGATCTTCCCCTATTTTCCTCCTGGTCACCAGGCCAATTACCAGGGCTATATCCCAGCAAGACTCAACTGGGTGGGTATTGGGACTACTAAAGGAGCAGATGGACTTGGTTCACCCAAATCAGTGAGGAGGATGACTGAGAGTGGATATGGGGGTGCTGGATCAACAGGGGAGACTAAAGGTGGGTAAGGAAGAATTGTCAATATGGGGGCATGTTCCTGTGATACAGTGTTTGGAACCCTGAAAAGGAACCCAGGAGATGATTTCTAATATACCTCTGGGATAGATCAGGAAGCTTGGAAAAAGTGATGGTCCGTATGAAATGAAGTAGACATGCCAGAACAGCCAGGGAAGACTGTGGAGAAAAGGAAAAATGAGTACAGAGAAGCAGGCATGTAAAGAGTAGTCTAATATGGGATACTTGAACACTTACCAGCTGACTGTCTTCCTTGGGAGGAAACACTCTGCCAAGGTCATAAGGGATACACCATTCAGAGGGGACATCAGCATTGCTAAGAAGCTTGCCTTCTTCTGTGGACTGACATTAGGAGATACTATTTCAGAACTGAAGAATCTAGTGGCAGGGTTTGGTGCAAATGAAAAATGTGGGATTCCAAAGGAATATAAATTATTCTGTTATAAAGACTCATGCACGTGTATGTTCATTGCAGCACTATTCCCAATAGCAAAGACATGGAGTCAACATAAATCCATCAATGATAGACTGGATAAACAAAATGTGGTACATATACACCATGGAATACTATACAGCCATTAAAAAGAATGAGATCATGTTCTTTGCAGGGAAATGAATGGAGCTGAAGGCCATTATCCTTAACAAACTAATGCAGGAACAGAAAACCACACACTGCATGTTCTCACTTGTAAGTGGGAGCTAAATGATGAGAACACATCGACACATAGAGGGGAACCACACATACTGGGGTCTTTTGGAGGGTGGAGGATGGGAAGAGGGAGAGGATCAGGAAAAATAACTAACAGATACCAGCCTTAACACCTGGGTGATGAAATAATCTGTACAACAAACCCCCATGGCACAAGTTTACCTACGTAGCAAACCTGTACAAGGACCCTTGAACTTAAAAGTTATAAAAAGTGGAATTCTTGTTTAAAAAGTAAGAGAAAACCATTTTCCTTTCTTTCATGGTCTCTTTCTTGACCTGACATTAAAAAAAAAAGGTACTATTATAAGTGTTTCTTGGAGTGCACAATACTTGCAAGTTTATAGTAGAAACTTATATTAGTCAGATTCTCCAGGGAAACAAAACCAATAGGTTTAATTGACTGATTGATTGACTGGAATTGACTCAAGTGATTATGAAGGCTGAGAAACTCCTTGATCTACAGCAAGCCACAGACCCAGAAGAGCCAGTGATATAGTTCAAGTCTGGGTACAAGTTCAAAGGCAGGAGAAGACCAAAGTTCCAACATGAAAACAATCAGGCAGAGAGAACAAATTCTCCCTTACTCAGCCTTTTGTTTTATTCATTCCTTCAGTGGATTGGATGAGGCTCACACACACTGGGGAGGCCAATCTGCTTTATTCAGTTTACTGAGTTAAAAGTTGATGTCACCCAGAAACATCCTCACAGGCATACTCAGAATATTTTCTAATCAAATATCTGGGCACTCTGTCACCCACTCAAGTTGATCTATAAAATTAACCATCACAGGAACTACAAGTAGCAAGCACTCTGGATGCCTTAGTAAGATGGCTGTGCTTCAGAGAGTGGGAGTTAAACTCTGCAGATTCAGGGGTTCACCAAATAACTAAGGAAGAAGTATAAAACTTGGAAAGCCTCCTCAGGTTTTGGAGGCAGCATATTTTGCACTTATAGATACTACTCCAACCATTTTACAGCGTGATGGGAAAACCAGTTAATTTTGAGTGGGGTCCAGAGCAAGAAAGTCCTCCATAGCACATCCAGGCTGTGGCACAAGCAGACATATTTCTTGGGCAAAGTGACTTGGAAGACCTCACAGTATTAGAGATATCTGTGGGAGACAAGGATGCTGCACTGAAACCAGTGCCAAGCTCCAACAGGAGAGTCGTGGAGTACATCCCTAGTCTTCTGGAGCAAGTGCATGCTATCTGCAACAGAGAACCATGTATCACTTGAAAAACAGATCTTGTCATGTTATGACCCTAGCAGAGGACAAAAAGTGGTAGGCTAGAACTTCCTATCATGTGCTGGGTACTGTCAGACTCACCAAGTTGGACGCATGAATAATCTATCATATCATGAAAGGAGTACATCTGGTATCAGGCTTTGGAAGGAAGAGAGTATAGGTAGGTTGCAAGAACAGAAATCCAAATTCCCATGCCACCTATCACAGTTGCACCAGCACCTTCTCTCTGGTTCACATCTAGACCTCATGGGGTTTCTTATGGCCAGCTGACAGGTGAGAAAAATCCAAGCTTGGTTCATGGATGGGTTGTCCTGGCATGTTTGTGAATGTCAACACTGGCTGCTGGGTGCATTGCAGCCCCATTCCCGGTGTCCCTGAAAGACAGTGGGGAAGGTTAATTTTCCAAGTGGGCACAATTCTGGGATTTATATTCATTTTGTGTAGGAAGACAAATTGCCCAAGGGAAGAATGAATGTGGACTGATGGGTAGTGGTAAATGACTTAGCTGGTTGATCATGTTCTGGAAGGAGCAAGTTGAGCAGATCGGGGACAAAGAGGTCTGGGGAAGAGGCTTGTGGATGAATGTATAGAAGGAGGCAAGAGTGTGAAGATATTTGCATCATGTGTTAATATATACGAGAGAATTTCCCTTGTGGATGAGGCACTAAAACACCAAAATGATGACTTGCTCAGTTTATGTCAGCCATGAATATATTTTGAAGTTAGAGTCAAAAGAATTTCCCGATGGATTGGATGTGGGGTGTGATAAGAGAGGAATCAGGGATAACACCAAGGTTTTGGCCTGAGCAACTAGAAAAATGGAGTCACCATCAATTGAGATTGGTGGAGCAGATTTTTGCATAAAGTAAAAAAGTTCATTTTGGGACACATTGGTTTGAGATATTTATTAGCCACACAAATGGAGCTATCAAGAAGACATTTGATATGAGTCTGAAGTTGAGAAGAAAAGAGTTCAACTTAGAGTAGAAGAGTCATGACATGGAAAAAATCATAGAAGTGATCAAAGATGTCCTGTCTGATGGTGTGAGAGGACCCAGGACAAGACCTTTCTTCTTACTTAAGTTGCTAATTATGTCAAGAGGGGACAGAAGTGTGAGAATGATAAAGTTTTGTCACCTTTACAATTCAGATTCTGGGCAAATTTTGCAGAGTAAGAAAGGTTGAGAGCTTGGGCACTGTTTAGTTACGACTAGTATATAGAAACTTCTAGTGCCCACCCATTTCTGATGCTCCTCTTCTCGTACATGAGAGAAGGACACTTCCCTGCCACCCGTGAGTGGGTTCTGGCCTTTGAGTGGTAAGATGACTGTCGCTTCCATGCTGAAGCATTTCATTTGTGGCGTAGAATCCTCTCGTGTTCTCTTCCCCTGCTGTGGGGAGTCCGGGAACGTGTGTGAGGGAGTATCACAAGGTGGAAGCACGCAGATGCCTGAGCCATCTTTGAGTGCTTGCAGTGAGGATATTGTCCAGACATGTATCAGACCTTTGTGTGTGTTAGGCAACTGAGATTTTGGTGCTGTTTGTTATTGTGGCAAGACTGTTGGTGACAGACCTGTGGGGGGCATTCATGGAAATAAAGACCTAGTATTCGGAGTAGTGTGGGTGTTAAGAAGAGGAAGTCTAAGAAAGCCAAACATTGGCCAGGTGTGGTGGCTCACACCTGTAATCCCAGCACTTTGGGAGGCCAAGGCAGGTGGATCACTTGAGGCCAGGAGTTTGAGACCAGCGTGGCCAACATGGTGAAACCCTGTCTCTACTAAAAACACAAAAATTAGCTTGGCATGATGGTGCATGCCTGTAATCCCAGCCACTTGGGAGGCTGAAGTGCCACAGGGGCAGAACTGCCCAAGAACAGGGAACCCACCTCTTACATCAGCATAACCTGGATGTGAGACATGGAGTCAAAGGAGATCATTTTGGTGCTTTAAGATTTGACTGCCCTGTTGGATTTTGGACTTGCATGGGGCCTGTGGTCCCTTTGTTTTGGCCAGTTTCTCCCATTTGGAACAGGCTGTGTTTATCCAATGCCTGTACCCCCATTGTATCTAGGAAGTAAATAACTTGCTTTTGATTTTACAGGCTAATAGACGAAAGGGACTTGCTTTGTCTCAGATGAGACTTTGGACTGTGAACTTTTGAGTTAATGCTGAAATGAGTTAAGACTTTGGGGGACTGTTGGGCAGGCATGATTGGTTTTGAAATGTGAGGACATGAGATATGGGAGAGGCCAAGTGGAATGATACGGTTTGACTGGGTCCTTACCCAAATCTCATCTTGAATTGTACTCCTAAAATTCCCACATTTTGTGGGAGGAACCTGGTGGGAGGTAACTGAATCTTGAAGGCAGGTCTTCCCTGCATTGTTTTCGTGATAGTGAATAAGGCTCACAAGATCTGATGGTTTTAAAAATGGGAATTTGCCTGCACAAGTGCTCTATCTCTTTGCCTGCTGCCATCCATGTAAGATGTGACTTGCTCCTCCTTGCCTTCTGCCATGATTGTGAGGCTTCCCCAGACATGTGGAACTGTAAGGACATTAAACCTTTTTCTTGTATAAATTAGTCAGTCTCGGGTATGTCTTTATCAGCAGCGTGAAAATGGACTAATATAGCAATTGTGAATAGAACTGTTATAAACACCTGTGTGCAGGTTTTTATGCAGACATAATTTTTCAGCTCCTTTGGGTCAGTCAATGAGCATCACTGCCAGATCATGTGGTAAGAATTCGATTAGTTTTGGGAGAAGCCACCAAACTGTCTTCCAAAGTGGCCATATCATTTGCTATTTCCATCAGCAGTGAATGAGAGTTTCTGTTGTTCCACATCCTCAACAGCATTTAATGTTGTCAGTGTTTTGAATTTTGGCCATTCTAATAGGTGTGTAGTGGTATCTCATTGTTGTTTTAATTTGTGTCTCCCTGATGACTTATGCTGTGAGGCATGTTTTCATAAGCTTATTTGCTATCTGTACATCATATTTGGTGAGGTGTCTGGTCAGATCTTTAACCCATTTTAATTGGGTTATTTGTTTTCTTATTGTTGAGTTTATGAATTCTCTGTATATTTTGGAAAATAGTTATTTATCAGATATGTGTTTTGCAAATATTTTCTCCCAGCTGGTAGCTGTTTTCTCATTCTCTTGATGATGTGTTTTGCAGAGCAGAAGTTTTACATTTTAATAAGTCCTGCTTATCAGTTATTTTTTTCATGGATTGTGCCTTTGGTGCTGTATCTAAAAGGTCATTACCATATCCAAGGTTACCTAGGTTTTCACCTATGTTACCGTCTAAGAGTTTTATAGTTTTGTGATTTATAATTAGGTCTACCTTCCATTTTGAGTTAATTTTGTGAAGGAATGTATTGTTTTCAGTTTTTGTTTTAGTTTATACGTTGTTTCTCTTCCTTTATGCTGCTGTGGAGAACCATGAGACTTATTTTGTTGACATAAATCTATAAATATTTACAACCTACCTTCACAAGTTTTAATGAACCAGGTGATTAGAGGAAACCCCTGTGTTGCTTAAAGATACCACTCAGAGTGAAAGTTTGTTTATTGAACTATTAACAATTAAGCTACAGATGGTTAATGGTGTTTCCAGTATACTTAACTAACATTTATTAATGACAATAATGGATTTATGTTTTAAAAGCTTGTCAGTTAGATTTATACTATACCACACACATCTCCTTTTTGCCCTTGGTGGGTCAGGCCTGAGAATAAAAATCTGTGTGCATTTGGTGGAAAAAATAATTTTGTGATGCATGGTTTCACTTGTGTGGTGTCTTACTCTCATTTGTCATTTGCCTTCCTGAAATGCCCTGGAGGGAATATGCCAGTGAGGTTTGGATTAAATAAGTTAAGTATACAACACTTGGTGGAGTTCATAGTTGATGCTTGGTGAATATTGGTCCGTGTTCAATTCATATAAAAGCTTAGCAAAAGCAATAAAATAGCAACCACAACAACATCTAAAAACAACAACAAACAATAAAATCTACTGAATACATTTAAATGGAAAAAGCATTCTTCCACCAAGCTAAAGAATGAAAGTATCACACAGTGTGATGGTTCATTTTATGTTAATTTGATTGGGTCATGAGCTGCTCTGCTGTTTGATCAGACATTATTCTGGGTGTTTCTACGAGGGTGTTTTTGGATGAGATTAACCCTGGAATTGGTAGACTGAGTAAAGCAGATTGTCCTCCCTAATATGAGTGGGTCTCATCTAATTAGTTGAAGGCTTGGCTAGTTCAAGAACTGACCCTCCCTCAAACAAGACAAAATTATTTCTGTCTGATACCTTCAAACTAGGGTATCAATTTTTTTTTATTTTCCTGCCTTCAGACTCAGAATGAAATATTGGCCCTTCCTCAGTCTCGAGCCTGCTGCTGCTAAGAACTATACCATTGGCTTTCTTGCTTCTCAGGCTTTCAGACAGGCTGAAACATCGTTGACTCTCCTGAGTCAGTCTCCAGCTTGCTGACTCACACTGAAGATCTTGGGACTTGCCTGCCTCCATAACCACATGAGTCAATTCTTTATCACAAATCTCTTTATATATATATCCTGTTGGTTCTGTTTCTCTAGAGAACCCTGGCTAATACACATGGGCTTGCCAGTCTTTCAATGCTAATAGCTATATTTTCTTTGAAATCTATAAAATTGGCCAAATGATAATTAAGGAAAGCTCATTACCAAGCCAATACAAAAAAGCTATTCACCTTTGAAAGATAGCATTTTTATTATAGAAACCAGGGAAAAGGACTTAGGAAACTAACGAAAAAACATAAAAATGCAAATTACCACAGCTAATTGGTTATGTCTTCAAACACATTCTGAATTATTAATTCATAAAAGAATAAATATCTTTTTAAATATAAGATAAGGCACATGATTATCTACCCCCGACCATGATTAGCATTAAGATGATAATGTTCCATTTTTCTTAGTGAAATTGTATTAAAATTTTGTTGAGGGGAAAAGAGGAAGAACCAAAGAATTCAAATTTCCTCCAGAGTTCTAAACTCTTCTGCTGAACAGTTAGTTACATGTTCAATTCCCAATCGCTGTATGCAGTTAATAAAGAACCAAACAGAAGGCACACATATTAGATTGTAATTTCCAAGAGGCTGTGTATTATTACTTCTGCTTTGTTCACGGTGGCGTTCCAAGCACTTTTTAAAAACTAAAGGTGCTACTTATTTTAGAGCAAATTTAGGTTCACAGCAAGATTTAGAGGAAGGTACAGAGATTTCTCATATACCCCCTGCCCCACTTCTCCCCATTATTCACAGCCTTCTGCATTATCAATATCCCCACCAGAATGGCACAGTTATTGTAACTGATGAAACTACATTGACACATCATTGTCACTCAAAGTCTATAGTTCACATTAAGGATAACTGTTGGTGTTGGATGTTCTATGAACTTGGACAAATGTACAATGACATGTATCCACCATTATAGCATCATAGAGTGTTTTTACTGTCTTCAAAATTTTCCATACTCCGCCTGTTGATTTTCCCTCTGTATAATCCCTGGCAACCACTGATCTTTTTACTGACTCCATAGTTTTGCCAGGCATTTTTCAATGTCTGGCACAGGGCCATTAACACTGCACTTATTAAGGTAATCAGTGATTTCTAGCTTGACAAATCAATGGCAAGTTCTCATTCGACTTCATATCTGGCACAGTTGACCATCCTGTCCTTTTTGAAATGCCTTCTTCTTTGGGCTTCTTACTTACCTTCTTTCATCTTCACTGTATATTTTTTCTTAATCTCTGCCTCCTTCACCTCTTTTTAACATGTGTAGGACCCCAGGGTTTGATCTTTCATTTTTTTCCTTTGGTGATATCACCTAATCTCATGGTTTTAAATACTATTTAGATGTGGTTTGGTGACATCACCTAATCCCATGGTTTTAAACACTAGACTCAGGATTTTTTCTCCTGATCTGATCTTTGCCTTGAACTCCAGACTTGCACAGAAAGTCCTCACTTAACATTGTCAATAGGGTCTTGGAAAGTGCAACTTTAAGCAAAACAATGCCTAATGAAAATAATTTTACCATAAGCTAATTGGTGTAAACAAGAGTTAAGTTCCTATTACATTGTGTATATTCACCCATTTTCTTTATTCATTCATGCATTAATGAACACTTAGGTTGACTTCGTATCTTGACTATTGTGAATAATGTTGCAATGAACATGGGGGTGCAGATATCTCTTCAAGATACTGATTTCATTTTCTTTGGCTATAGAACCAGAAATGGGA